>NC_080671.1:455322776-455632776 GCF_030247195.1 Topomyia yanbarensis
TAAACGATTAAACGATTAAACGATAAAACGATAAAACGATTAAACGATAAACGATAAAACGATTAAAACGATAAAACGATAAAACGATAAAACGATAAAACGATAAAACGATAAAACGATAAAACGATAAAACGATAAAACGATAAAACGATAAAACGATAAAACGATAAAACGATAAACGATAAAACGATAAAACGATAAAACGATAAAACGATAAAACGATAAAACGATAAAACGATAAAACGATAAAACGATAAAACGATAAAACGATAAAACGATAAAACGATAAAACGATAAAACGATAAAACGATAAAACGATAAAACGATAAAACGATAAAACGATAAAACGATAAAACGATAAAACGATAAAACGATAAAACGATAAAACGATAAAACGATAAAACGATAAAACGATAAAACGATAAACGATAAAACGATAAACGATAAAACGATAAAACGATAAAACGATAAAACGATAAAACGATAAAACGATAAAACGATAAAACGATAAAACGATAAAACGATAAAACGATAAAACGATAAAACGATAAAACGATAAAACGATAAAACGATAAAACGATAAAACGATAAAACCATAAAACGATAAAACGATAAAACGATAAACGATAAAACGATAAAACGATAAAACGATAAAACGATAAAACGATAAAACGATAAAACGATAAAACGATAAAACGATAAAACGATAAAACGATAAAACGATAAAACGATAAAACGATAAAACGATAAAACGATAAAACGATTAAACGATTAAACGATAAAACGATAAAACGATAAAACGATTAAAACGATAAAACGATTAAACGATTAAACGATTAAACGATTAAACGATTAAACGATTAAACGATTAAACGATTAAACGATTAAACGATTAAACGATTAAACGATTAAACGATTAAACGATTAAACGATTAAACGATTAAACGATTAAACGATTAACGATTAAACGATTAAACGATTAACGATTAAACGATTAAACGATTAAACGATTAAACGATTAAACGATTAAACGATTAAACGATTTAAACGATTAAACGATTAAACGATAAACGATTAAACGATTAAACGATTAAACGATTAAACGATTAAACGATTAAACGATTAAACGATTAAACGATTAAACGATTAAACGATTAAACGATTAAACGATTAAACGATTAAACGATTAAACGATTAAACGATTAAACGATTAAACGATTAAACGATTAAACGATTAAACGATTAAACGATTAAACGATTAAACGATTAAACGATTAAACGATTAAACGATTAAACGATTAAACGATTAAACGATTAAACGATTAAACGATTAAACGATTAAACGATTAAACGATTAAACGATTAAACGATTAAACGATTAAACGATTAAACGATTAAACGATTAAACGATTAAACGATTAAACGATTAAACGATTAAACGATTAAACGATTAAACGATTAAACGATTAAACGATTAAACGATTAAACGATTAAACGATTAAACGATTAACGATTAAACGATTAAACGATTAAACGATTAAACGATTAAACGATTAAACGATTAAACGATTAAACGATTAAACGATTAAACGATTAAACGATTAAACGATTAAACGATTTAAACGATTAAACGATTAAACGATTAAACGATTAAACGATTAAACGATTAAACGATTAAACGATTAAACGATTAAACGATTAAACGATTAAACGATTAAACGATTAAACGATTAAACGATTAAACGATTAAACGATTAAACGATTAAACGATTAAACGATTAAACGATTAAACGATTAAACGATTAAACGATTAAACGATTAACGATTAAACGATTAAACGATTAAACGATTAAACGATTAAACGATTAAACGATTAAACGATTAAACGATTAAACGATTAAACGATTAAACGATTAAACGATTAACGATTAAACGATTAAACGATTAAACGATTAAACGATTAAACGATTAAACGATTAAACGATTAAACGATTAAACGATTAAACGATTAAACGATTAAACGATTAAACGATTAAACGATTAAACGATTAAACGATTAAACGATTAAACGATTAAACGATTAAACGATTAAACGATTAAACGATTAAACGATTAAACGATTAAACGATTAAACGATTAAACGATTAAACGATTAAACGATTAAACGATTAAACGATTAAACGATTAAACGATTAAACGATTAAACGATTAAACGATTAAACGATTAAACGATTAAACGATTAAACGATTAAACGATTAAACGATTAAACGATTAAACGATTAAACGATTAAACGATTTAAACGATTAAACGATTAAACGATTAAACGATTAAACGATTAAACGA
The DNA here is from genome assembly GCF_030247195.1 of Topomyia yanbarensis. Classification (NCBI taxonomy): domain Eukaryota; kingdom Metazoa; phylum Arthropoda; class Insecta; order Diptera; family Culicidae; genus Topomyia; species Topomyia yanbarensis. Next base: position 455,325,122 of record NC_080671.1, read on the forward strand.
TTAAACGATTAAACGATTAAACGATTAAACGATTAAACGATTAAACGATTAAACGATTAAACGATTAAACGATTAAACGATTAAACGATTAAACGATTAAACGATTAAACGATTAAACGATTAAACGATTAAACGATTAAACGATTAAACGATTAAACGATTAAACGATTAAACGATTAAACGATTAAACGATTAAACGATTAAACGATTAAACGATTAAACGATTAAACGATTAAACGATTAAACGATTAAACGATTAAACGATTAAACGATTAAACGATTAAACGATTAAACGATTAAACGATTAAACGATTAAACGATTAAACGATTAAACGATTAAACGATTAAACGATTAAACGATTAAACGATTAAACGATTAAACGATTAAACGATTAAACGATTAAACGATTTAAACGATTAAACGATTAAACGATTAAACGATTAAACGATTAAACGATTAAACGATTAAACGATTAAACGATTAAACGATTAAACGATTAAACGATTAAACGATTAAACGATTAAACGATTAAACGATTAAACGATTAAACGATTAAACGATTAAACGATTAAACGATTAAACGATTAAACGATTAAACGATTAAACGATTAAACGATTAAACGATTAAACGATTAAACGATTAAACGATTAAACGATTAAACGATTAAACGATTAAACGATTAAACGATTAAACGATTAAACGATTAAACGATTAAACGATTAAACGATTAAACGATTAAACGATTAAACGATTAAACGATTAAACGATTAAACGATTAAACGATTAAACGATTAAACGATTAAACGATTAAACGATTAAACGATTTAACGATTAAACGATTAAACGATTAAACGATTAAACGATTAAACGATTAAACGATTAAACGATTAAACGATTAAACGATTAAACGATTAAACGATTAAACGATTAAACGATTAAACGATTAAACGATTAAACGATTAAACGATTAAACGATTAAACGATTAAACGATTAAACGATTAAACGATTAAACGATTAAACGATTAAACGATTAAACGATTAAACGATTAAACGATTAAACGATTAAACGATTAAACGATTAAACGATTAAACGATTAAACGATTAAACGATTAAACGATTAAACGATTAAACGATTAAACGATTAAACGATTAAACGATTAAACGATTAAACGATTAAACGATTAAACGATTAAACGATTAAACGATTAAACGATTAAACGATTAAACGATTAAACGATTTAAACGATTAAACGATTAAACGATTAAACGATTAAACGATTAAACGATTAAACGATTAAACGATTAACTTAAACGATTAAACGATTAAACGATTAAACGATTAAACGATTAAACGATTAAACGATTAAACGATTAAACGATTAAACGATTAAACGATTAAACGATTAAACGATTAAACGATTAAACGATTAAACGATTAAACGATTAAACGATTAAACGATTAAACGATTAAACGATTAAACGATTAAACGATTAAACGATTAAACGATTAAAACGATTAAACGATTAAACGATTAAACGATTAAACGATTAAACGATTAAACGATTAAACGATTAAACGATTAAACGATTAAACGATTAAACGATTAAACGATTAAACGATTAAACGATTAAACGATTAAACGATTAAACGATTAAACGATTAAACGATTAAACGATTAAACGATTAAACGATTAAACGATTAAACGATTAAACGATTAAACGATTAAACGATTAAACGATTAAACGATTAAACGATTAAACGATTAAACGATTAAACGATTAAACGATTATAAACGATTAAACGATTAAACGATTAAACGATTAAACGATTAAACGATTAAACGATTAAACGATTAAACGATTAAACGATTAAACGATTAAACGATTAAACGATTAAACGATTAAACGATTAAACGATTAAACGATTAAACGATTAAACGATTAAACGATTAAACGATTAAACGATTAAACGATTAAACGATTAACGATTAAACGATTAAACGATTAAACGATTAAACGATTAAACGATTAAACGATTAAACGATTAAACGATTAAACGATTAACCGATTAAACGATTAAACGATTAAACGATTAAACGATTAACCGATTAAACGATTAAACGATTAAACGATTAAACGATTAAACGATTAAACGATTAAACGATTAAACGATTAAACGATTAAACGATTAAACGATTAAACGATTAAACGATTAAACGATTAAACGATTAAACGATTAAACGATTAAACGATTAAACGATTAAACGATTAAACGATTAAACGATTAAACGATTAAACGATTAAACGATTAAACGATTAAACGATTAAACGATTAAACGATTAAACGATTAAACGATTAAACGATTAAACGATTAAACGATTAAACGATTAAACGATTAAACGATTAAACGATTAAACGATTAAACGATTAAACGATTAAACGATTAAACGATTAAACGATTAAACGATTAAACGATTAAACGATTAAACGATTAAACGATTAAACGATTAAACGATTAAACGATTAAACGATTAAACGATTAAACGATTAAACGATTAAACGATTAAACGATTAAACGATTAAACGATTAAACGATTAAACGATTAAACGATTAAACGATTAAACGATTAAACGATTAAACGATTAAACGATTAAACGATTAAACGATTAAACGATTAAACGATTAAACGATTAAACGATTAAACGATTAAACGATTAAACGATTAAACGATTAACGATTAAACGATTAAACGATTAAACGATTAAACGATTAAACGATTAAACGATTAAACGATTAAACGATTAAACGATTAACGATTAAACGATTAAACGATTAAACGATTAAACGATTAAACGATTAAACGATTAAACGATTAAACGATTAAACGATTAAACGATTAAACGATTAAACGATTAAACGATTAAACGATTAAACGATTAAACGATTAAACGATTAAACGATTAAACGATTAAACGATTAAACGATTAAACGATTTAAACGATTAAACGATTAAACGATTAAACGATTAAACGATTAAACGATTAAACGATTAAACGATTAAACGATTAAACGATTAAACGATTAAACGATTAAACGATTAAACGATTAAACGATTAAACGATTAAACGATTAACGATTAAACGATTAAACGATTAAACGATTAAACGATTAAACGATTAAACGATTAAACGATTAAACGATTAAACGATTAAACGATTAAACGATTAAACGATTAAACGATTAAACGATTAAACGATTAAACGATTAAACGATTAAACGATTAAACGATTAAACGATTAAACGATTAAACGATTAAACGATTAAACGATTAAACGATTAAACGATTAAACGATTAAACGATTAAACGATTAAACGATTAAACGATTAAACGATTAAACGATTAAACGATTAAACGATTAAACGATTAAACGATTAAACGATTAAACGATTAAACGATTAAACGATTAAACGATTAAACGATTAAACGATTAAACGATTTAAACGATTAACGATTAAACGATTAAACGATTAAACGATTAAACGATTAAACGATTAAACGATTAAACGATTAAACGATTAAACGATTAAACGATTAAACGATTAAACGATTAAAACGATTAAACGATTAAACGATTAAACGATTAAACGATTAAACGATTATCGATTAAACGATTAAACGATTAAACGATTAAACGATTAAACGATTAAACGATTAAACGATTAAACGATTAAACGATTAAACGATTAAACGATTAAACGATTAAACGATTAAACGATTAAACGATTAAACGATTAAACGATTAAACGATTAAACGATTAAACGATTAACCGATTAAACGATTAACCGATTAAACGATTAAACGATTAAACGATTAACCGATTAAACGATTAACCGATTAAACGATTAAACGATTAAACGATTAAACGATTAAACGATTAACCGATTAAACGATTAAACGATTAAACGATTAAACGATTAAACGATTAAACGATTAAACGATTAAACGATTAAACGATTAAACGATTAAACGATTAAACGATTAAACGATTAAACGATTAAACGATTAAACGATTAAACGATTAAACGATTAAACGATTAAACGATTAAACGATTAAACGATTAAACGATTAAACGATTAAACGATTAAACGATTAAACGATTAAACGATTAAACGATTAAACGATTAAACGATTAAACGATTAAACGATTAAACGATTAAACGATTAAACGATTAAACGATTAAACGATTAAACGATTAAACGATTAAACGATTAAACGATTAAACGATTAAACGATTAAACGATTAAACGATTAAACGATTAAACGATTAAACGATTAAACGATTAAACGATTAAACGATTAAACGATTAAACGATTAAACGATTAAACGATTAAACGATTAAACGATTAAACGATTAAACGATTAAACGATTAAACGATTAAACGATTAAACGATTAAACGATTAAACGATTAAACGATTAAACGATTAAACGATTAAACGATTAAACGATTAAACGATTAAACGATTAAACGATTAAACGATTAAACGATTAAACGATTAAACGATTAAACGATTAAACGATTAAACGATTAAACGATTAAACGATTAAACGATTAAACGATTAAACGATTAAACGATTAAACGATTAAACGATTAAACGATTAAACGATTAAACGATTAAACGATTAAACGATTAAACGATTAAACGATTAAACGATTAAACGATTAAACGATTAAACGATTAAACGATTAAACGATTAAACGATTAAACGATTAAACGATTAAACGATTAAACGATTAAACGATTAAACGATTAAACGATTAAACGATTAAACGATTAAACGATTAAACGATTAAACGATTAAACGATTAAACGATTAAACGATTAAACGATTAAACGATTAAACGATTAAACGATTAAACGATTAAACGATTAAACGATTAAACGATTAAACGATTAAACGATTAAACGATTAAACGATTAAACGATTAAACGATTAAACGATTAAACGATTAAACGATTAAACGATTAAACGATTAAACGATTAAACGATTAAACGATTAAACGATTAAACGATTAAACGATTAAACGATTAAACGATTAAACGATTAAACGATTAAACGATTAAACGATTAAACGATTAAACGATTAAACGATTAAACGATTAAACGATTAAACGATTAAACGATTAAACGATTAAACGATTAAACGATTAAACGATTAAACGATTAAACGATTAAACGATTAAACGATTAAACGATTAAACGATTAAACGATTAAACGATTAAACGATTAAACAATTAAACGATTAAACGATTAAACGATTAAACGATTAAACGATTAAACGATTAAACGATTAACCGATTAAACGATTAAACGATTAAACGATTAAACGATTAAACGATTAACCGATTAAACGATTAAACGATTAAACGATTAAACGATTAAACGATTAAACGATTAAACGATTAAACGATTAAACGATTAAACGATTAAACGATTAAACGATTAAACGATTAAACGATTAAACGATTAAACGATTAAACGATTAAACGATTAAACGATTAAACGATTAAACGATTAAACGATTAAACGATTAAACGATTAAACGATTAAACGATTAAGCGATAAGACGATACGACGAAAAAATAAAAAAACAAAAATCTAAAGAACCAAATCAAATTAAAGCAAAAACCAATAAACCAAAAAATCAAAAAAAAAGAAAAAAACGATGAAACACAAAGAAACAAGAAGAGACAAAACACAAAATAACAAAATTATAAAAAAGCGAAAAAAATACGGAAAACGAAAAAGAAATTAAATACAAAAAAACTGAAAACAAAAAAGTCAGAAAACCAAAAAATAAACAAAACCAAAGAACTAATATAACGGAAAAATGAAAAAAAAAATAAAAAACCAACAATAAAAATTCGAAAAAACAAAAAATATGATAAAACAAAATAAATTAAAATACGAAACAACTAGAAAACAGAAAAAGCAAAAAAAATAAAAATTCGAGAAAAAAAAGACAAAAAATTGCTAAAAAACAAAATAATTTAAAATAAAAAAAATAAAATTTGAAAAAACACTAATAAAACGAAAAAAGATTAAGAAAACCGAAAAACACAAAACAAAACGCAAAAACTTAAAACGAGGAAACCTGTATAACTGTATAACGTAAAAACAAAAAAAAACTTAGAACAACATTAAAACTTAAAGAGAAGAAATGAGAAAATTAAATGCAGGAAGAAAAATGAAAATTGGTCAACATGTGTCATCGCTGCATAATTCCTTATGTTAAGATCCGCACTAACTGCTCTACATTGACTATAAATTCATTTCAATACAGTGAAGACCCGATTTTATCTACCCTCGATTTTATCTTTTTAAGCTAAATATTCATGAAAAGTTATAAGGCTATATCTAAGGTCTAAAGAAGAATATTTTAAGTTCTTCGGTTTCTTAAAAAGAAAAAAAAAATATATGTCCTAATTTTATCAATGTCCCTGTTTTATCAGCCTAAAATTCGCCAAGGGACTGATAAAAAAGGGTCTTAACTGTAGTTTCTTTCCGCAAATAACGTCCATAACCGAGACAATTTGAAACACTATACATATTTAGAACAAAGTAAGATTCTTGTTGATTTGGAGGACATTCGTGATAACACACGATCTGTAACAATAAAGATTCGATCACTGCATTCATACGAAGTAGTAAATCTCGTAGGAATTTTTTATTGGTAGCTTGGTTCTAAGCATTGGCAAACGGAGTTGTTGTGGTGAAAATGTGATCTCTTATAACCTTTGCTTTTGACACTCTCTACACGCAGACCACGCTGCGTACCTATGAAAACCAGATTTCTACGTGACAGGTCGGTAAAACTGCTGTTTATTTACTTTAGCTTTGCACGGATTCTCAAAGACAAAGACTTTTTTTTATTAATTCTCCGTTAACAGAAAAGACCTACCTGATCAAGCGTTTTCCAAGTTTTTTTTGGGTCACTTGCGTCATGAAATTGAGCCAAATTGGTTCACAACCCATTTCTAAAACTGTTTAGAGATTGTAAGGGAAAATTCATTTAAACATATGAAGCTCCGTTACAGGTTTTCGACTCTAGTTGGTGAAGTATGAGATTCTTATAGCGAATACTATGTCCAATAACTTTGTCGAAGAACTCTAAGCGATCTGAATTGAATCTAAAAAGTTATAAATTTATTATTGAAGTGATGTCTGACTGCTTGCAGCAAAAGCCCTGTCGCACCAATGCGCATATTCATTAAAGCTTGTAGCTTTAACAAGCAATTATTGACCTCACGCTATTACTTTTAAGTGGCTTAATTTCGGGGCCCACGGTACATTGAATTCCTGCGAAATAAAACATTCATTAAAATAATATCCGTGTTCCATTTCCGAACGTTCCGGTTGTTCACGATATGTCGGCACTCACTCTCGCAACAATTTCTCAGGTCTCACCAAAATAAACTGTACAAAAGCTCAACAGTTGCTTGATCCGTCCGTACGCTGGAGATTGAGTGATTCAACAGCATAACACAGCAGTGAGTGCTTTGTTTACTTTTTCGCGCGAAAGGACACTGCGCACGATCCACCGCGAGAGTGAGTAACCATGCTTTTAGTACAACACTCACGGGGACCGCTCGTTAGTTCGTTCGTAGGCAACGGTCTCTCAAACGAAGGCAAAAAACCAGCGCATACTTGGGGCCCTTCGCATGGCTGATAAAATAATGATCTGATTTCACACTCCCACTCTCCCGGGAGCATAAATGCTCTCTTTCTTCCTTTCTGTCTCGCTTCTGGTGTCGCCTCTTTTGTGGTGCATCGTAGCATAAATTTTCGTTGGCAACGTTGGACCGGACCGGTGTGTGGCTGGCGTGGTAGGATTCAGTGCAGATCGAACTTGGAAGCGATTCGGTTCGCTGTCGTTTCGTTTAACCCGCGCGTCGATAATCCTATAGGTCGGTGTCAGTAGAACAGAACAGAACCTGTCCCATTCCATGCCATAAGTGGTGGTTTATTCGGTGGTTGCTCGCGTGTGAATTCCGACGGTGAAATACTAGTAGTGCGTGTGGTATCACCCCCTCCTCGCCGTGTGCCGTGTCATGTTTTGGCGGAAGGATAACGTTTGCATCGCCTACTACCCCAAACAGAAGCAAGTGTGAGGAACAAAACAAATAGTGAAAAAAAACAGGAAAAAGCTAACAAACGAAACTCACCTGGTTGGAGTGGTTTAGTGATGTATGGATTTTTTTTTGTATTTCGTCGTATGTTTTGCTCGGTCACCCAGGGTTAATCGATTAATGCTGGTGAGTAGAGCATGGCACGTGGAGGCCGAAACGAGTGCGGTGTGATGCAGAGGATAAATTATGTCAGGATAACAGGATTACTTGTGGTTCACTAAGCCGTTCTTGTTGTTGCTGCTGCTGTTGTTTTTTTACCGTTGTGCTCTAGTTTTGAAGGAAGTCTCGAAAAAGTTTAAGGGATAGTGAATTAATGGAGGTGGATAGTGTCCAGTACTCCCCCAGTACAGCCGATCGATTTATATAATTGAGTGATGATTATCGGCAGTGAGGTGAAGTGGCTTCTCGTTCATCAACGCAAATTACTGTGAGCTGTTTAGTTCGCGGCCAAGCCTGAGTGCAGTGATCAATGCATAATTGAATTGATTTCGAGTTTCCCTACTCGTTCAGAGAGAGCGTCAGTGTAAGTGATAGCATCATTAAAAAAATATCAATGAAATTTGAATGATTAATCGGATTTCCGCAGCTGTGGGATGTGTCGATGAAAAAGAAAAATCCTCGAACAAAAAAGGCCTGTTGAACAACGGAACCACACAGTATCGTTTGGTGTGCAGTGCATACAATATATTCATAAGCACGACCGTTTAATTATGGTAATTGAAAAGCGAAATCCGCGGGGTAGTGAAAATTGACATGCAAACAGGTGGAGCAAATTAAAACCCCAAAACATACACATGAAAGGTCATCCAATAAAGAAGCATCACAAAAGCCCAGTAACTACAACAGGGAATACGTACTGAAAGGGAACACACCCACCTACACCTACTAGTTACTAGTACAACAACAGTACCGAGCGGAAATTGGTAACCGGCTGCTAGTTCGCCTGCTGTGTAATGACACACGCACGCAGTAGGCCAACCGACCTACCTACCTACCTATTTATCCATCAGTGAGTGAGTGGCCGAAGTTATTGTCAGTGAAGTGGAAACAAAAATCGTCACACAGTGAATTATTCAGCGTTGCAGCACCACGTGAACAGATGTTTTCTGCCATATGTGCCATATCAAGCTGAACAGCGTGTGTCGTCGGGTTAGTAGGCTGTGAGTTTTTATACCGATTGGATTCCTGTGCCATCGAATGGGAGCGGGAGTGCGATTGATGCTTGGATATTGGGTTAGTGATTTGTATAATTTTAAATATATAGAACAATTACACTCCAGCTTGTGATGTGTACTTATTTTCATTATTATTATCGCATCATTGCACTTGCTAACGGTAACTTTTGTCAACATAAGCTGCATACTCATTTAATTAATTGTCAATAATGGAAAGGTTACAGTAAATTGAGTTGGATGTTAGGATGAATTATTAATTGTCGCACACAGTTCAAAAGTTTCCATGTGGTATGCCTGTGGATTAAGCGGGGAATTCGATCGTTTGATTCCGCAGTTCACTGCGTTCGGAATTCGTTTTTTACAAGCAAGAAAAATTGGAATTTGATGATGGCTCTCACTGCAACAATGGATGTGATAAATGTTGAGTTTACACCAATTAATTAAATTATCGGAATTCTTAGAATTAAACTGTCCCGGAGAACAGGTTTCTATGTAGCTTCCAAATAATGTACAGTGATAAATTTTTGATATTTATTTCGAAAAAACTGGTGTGCTCTCTTTTGATAGCCGTCATTATATGCTATTATTTGTTTATACTGTTACAGGTAAGACTCGATTATCCATAGTGCTCGAAAAAATTTCACTCAGGATAATCGAATTAAACAATTTTGCTCTCGTTATACATTCGAAAAATACTACAGTGAAAACCCGTTTTTATGAGCCCCTAATTTTGTCAGGTTTTCGACCTGATTTCGTTAACCAGCCAGAGTTATGAGACTATGTATACGGAATAATGTTAAATATTTTCACAGCTTCTGTTTAAAAAAGAAAATAAATAAATATGTTTTGTCATTGCCCCCATTTTGTCAACCAAAGTTACACCAAAGGGGCTGATAAAAACGGATTTTCGAAGTATAAAGTATAAAAAGATCTAACCGTGGCAATTAGTGATTGCAACGATTTTTATCAAAAATTGCTCGCAATACTGTTCGTCATAATTTCTAATGTTTCTATGTTTGCGAGTCTGTGCAACTCGTTTGTTCTAAACCACGGAGACGCTTTAAAATTATTTTCAGAATTTTGTTCTGAGTCCTTTGAAGCGTTTTCTTTCTGATAGCACAACAACTTGCCCAAATTAACAATGCATGTAGCGTTGTCAGTATATAATTTAATAGTTTATTTTTAGGCAGAGCCCAAAAGTCCTGCTTAAAAGAGGGTGTAAACATTTTATATGTTTGTTGCATTTCGCTTGGATTCCTTCAATGTGATCCTTAAAAGTATGCTTTTTGTCGTAAATCAAATCCAAGCATTTAACTTGATCGCACCACGTTAAACTCCAACCATTAAATTTAGCAATATGGTTAATACTAGTTTTAAAACAAGAAACTCTTGGCTTATGCAAAAACACAATCAATAGTGTTTTTACCACATTATTGGAAATTTTTCATTTTTTCAGGATATCATTGAAAATATTCAAGCTTCGTTGCAGTCGCATGCAGATTGTCCGAAGACTCCTACCTGAGGCAGAGATGCAGGTATTATCACAGAAACGTTACTGTTTACAGCTTCTGCGTAGATTTTTAAGATCAGATGTAAAACTATTATGTAGGATTGGTGCGACACTCGACCCCTGAGGGACGCCTGCTTTAACGAGTAGGTTATTAGATTTACAATTCTGATAAGATACCTGCAAAATACAATGAGTAAGATATTTTTTATCTTAAATGGAAAAGTGAAATCCACATTTTGGAAATTGATCCTTTATGCTAAACACTTTTACCCTTTTAAAGTCTAGAGTTTTAATTGTGTTAGTAACTCTTTAATTATGTTAGTAACTCAAACAAGCTGATGAGTAGTAGAATGTCCAATATGAAATCCAATCTGCTCGGGAAGAAAAATAGAATTCTCATTGATATGTGTTATTTTAGTTAGGATGATTTTTCAAATAATAGAGTAAACTAATTAGTCGATAGCTAGATGGCATTTTTCATCTTTCAGGATAGTATGCTCATCTAAAACATTAGTTGTATATTTTTACCAAGATGATTTCGGGAAGGTTTTTAAGAAGAATGTTAAAAATTCCATCATAACCAGGAGCTTTCATATTTTTTTTTTACTTTTTCCAGATGAACTTAATCTTATCATAGTTTGTTTCAACAATCTCCTCTAGCTACAATACTTGATTTGAAGCGTTTTCCTATTAAGACTTCGTTTATTTTTGGAATTTCAACCAAATGTAATATGTTTTATTATTAGTTCGAATAGCAAAAATTTCGCATGAATTAATTAAATTTAATTTTTCTGGTGCATAAGCACATATTAATGGATCGTTTTACATTTTCTCTTCTTATCGATCGTTTTGTAAATATCCATGAACCATAATGTAACGTTCGATATATGAATTAATACATAGCATTTCTAATGTTAATTTTTACATCTTCTATGGACCAAGAAAAATTGTTTTGGAAACATTTTCATCAAATTTTATGGAACTTTTTCTAACATTTTATTGCTCCATTTTGTAATACCGTGGAACATTTTTGTCGATATTATGGAACATATCGACGTGTTTTAATGCACATTGTTAATATTCTATGGATCAATGTCAGTTAATTTATGGCGCAAAATGTAACATTTTATGGAACATTTCCAATATTTTTATGGGGCATTGGTTGATTTTAATTTCTCTTTTATTACTATTTTAGTGCTCTTTTGCGACAATTTTATGGTTCAATTTTACATAATCTATGGATCAAATCACCCTTTTTTATGGATCATTCACACTGTTTTATGGATTTTCAGTTTTGTTTTATGGAACATGGACAACTTTTTTATGGATCGTTTTTCAATGTTTTATCATTTTTGTTGTTTTAGCGGCGCAAACTTAGCAACATTAGCAAATTGAAAATGTTCAAGCTTCTACTACTTGAAGTGTTTCCTGTGCTTTTAAAATTTTGTAGATACAGTAGGATTCCGTTTTTGGTAACAATATTTTTTTTTCAGTTGCCAAAACTGGAACCGTGCCAAAAATGGAATCTTACCTTAAAAGCTTTTAGTTTTAATTTGTAACATCATATATGTTACAAGAACATTAATTATATAAAAATATGTGAAATGGAATGAAATAATAGAAAAAATCAACAAATTTAACTTTATTCGCTATGCCCGCCCCCATAAAATATAGTAAATATGACTCCTATGTTTGGAAATAAAGTCAAAAGCGATATCCATTATTACAACAAAATGATTATTGAGCATTTTTCGAAAGATTTACTATGAGCAAAAATAATGTTGCCAAAAACGAAACTTTTGTGTTGCCAAGAATGGAGCATGCCAAAAACGGAATCTTACTGTACCAAGTTTTGAAGAAAAACTAATGAAAAACACCAAAAATTACACTTTTTACTAAGTTTTAAAGCTTCTGTCGCTCTTATAATCCACAACTAACTAAACTTATCCATTTGGATCTCAAGAAAAATAAAAAAATGCTGAAAAAAATCTATGACAGTTCAGGAGCACTTCAACAAGCATAAATTTGAAATTTCACCTAAAAAACGGCCCATTTTTCGAAAAATCAAAATTCGCCACCAGTAGAGAGCGTTTTAGCAAATTCACTCCGGAGAAGAAAGTGGTCCTGATTCCCTAACCTTTCATTTAAGAAGTGAGTCCGATAACTTTTTTAACATGGTGTCATTTTGGGACACCCTAGTGGACATGATTCGTTTATATAGTGTCTCAGCAATCTATGAGGAAAATGATCGTGTTAGCCATGATTTCATAAACGCAGAATAACCATAATCAATTCGACCATCAACCGTACTAGTTTCTACATTTAGCGACGAGAATAACTTTAACTAGCCATTGTTTGAAGTGGCACGTTAAATCGGCAATTTTGCAGTTACAGGAAGGATCAGACAATTTCGATTATACTTTTGGAATATGGCGTGATAAATGGACAGCTCAAGAGGTTTCAAATATCTCATTGATAAAACGACAAAGAAGACGGTTTCAATTGTACTGGTTCGTAGGGACGATTCCTCTTGAAGCCACGATTTGAGCTTGCCCTTGTTAAGAAATGTCTCTCTCGGAGACATTCAGGGATGCCCCTCATAAACGAGGCTCTTTGTACACATGATTGCATATCTGTCCTATTTACATTGGGATTTTCTAATTTTAAAATACAATAACAGATTTAAGGGATGAACCCAATATTTCAAGGAATATTTTCGGTTTTCAAAAGCTCAGGAAAGTTTCCGGTGTTCAAACCTGATATAAAAATTATGGATACATTTAGGGAATTTTCGCTCTCAGGGACGCTTCTTTTCAAATAAGGTCCGGTGTTCTGAGAGAAAAAAATGTCGAAAAACAACAGAACTCAATTGGTTGTAAAGTAGAAAATGTACATAGTTACGGTTGATGTGTGTACGTAACAGTCAGCATAACTAGATTAATATTGAGAGAATTATACAACCGATGATGTAGTGAACCCACTATCGGTGCAAGGGCTGCGCCAGTGGCTGCAGTTGATTTTAACAGCCAATCTAAATGTTGCTAGCAATTTATCGCTGTATGAAGGGCCAAAAAGGGTTCGATCCATAAGCAGAAGTTCTTATGCGCGCACCACAGGGACAAGAATCTCCTTCCTATAATAAAATCCTAAAGCGACATTTGCAATACTCGTTAAGACACTACCTGATTGTTTGTGTGAGAAGAGCGCGTCAAAGTTACTGTGCCGTGACAGATGGTAATACTACCCTTAACTACATAATTCCGAAGGATTAGGGAGTCAGTGTAAACATTACTATTTTCTGACTAGGGACAGGCGTTACACGTACCCCAATCCATGATACAGTTCGTATGATGCCCTGATGCACCCTCCCTTCCCAAAAATTTCAATTATATAACAAAATTAAAACGATGAATGTAGTGAATATAAAAGGAAAATTTATGAATGTAATAAAAAATACGTATGATAAATATAATGTGCAATAAAATGATTGAATGATTCAAATATATAATTAGTATGGTTCATGAAGTACGCAAAACTCAAAAGTGTAATATACCGTACATGATTGAAATAAATATGGCAATCTAATAGATACAATAAAAACAATTTTTGTGTGAAAATATAAGTATAAATAAAGACATTATAACTATTGTAATGACTATGATATTGTATTTCAAAAATAATACTGATATATAATACATAATTATTACTATTTAAAATGCAATGTTATGAAGATAATGTATATAATGCATATAATGAATCATAAGCAATACCATATAATAATAAATAAATAGTTATTTTGCACATAAGAAATATAATACCTGTAATAAATTTAATGAAGGAGGACGAATAATATTGAAATATTTCACACATGCTCCTGAAATAATATGTTTGTAATGCAATGAAGATAAATGAGCATAAATTCATAATAAATATGAAAAAATGAATGGAAAAAAGAAAAAAATATTGTATATTTGTGTCATGTATCTTGTATTTGTACCGATATATCAACGTTTAATCTCGTATTCGATGGCAGGGCTGCTGTTCTCCGAAAAAAAGAAAACGCTTGGAACAATATGCTGTTATTACCGAGGCCCGTCTAGCCAGAAAACATCCTCTGGGGAATGAAGGTACAACTGATTCATGTTACCGCCAGAGATCGTGGAATTCTCTGGAATGAAGGAACTCGCTATTAAATGTGTCCATACGATAACATTTGATACTCTGGGTAGCCAGCTGCCGTGAACTAGTCATAGTTATTACTTGTTGTAGGAATACGAAATTTTTCGATTTGCGATGCGCAAGTAATGTTCCGAATTACCGACAATGGAGACTGCCACCTACATTCCGTTGAATCACATCCGTCAGATTTTTTTTCGACGATATTTTGAATAAAAAGCGAGTAACATGGAGCCAATATATTATTCCAGTTTTTTGCAAATCAATACAATCGATAATTAGGATTACATACGTAATAGATTTTTCCCCAGAAAATACCTTATACTAAAATAAAATTGTCTGTAACTTGAAGACGCGTAAAATTTGATTGATATCATTTCATCAATCTCTAACTCTCTAAAATAAATTATTTCATAGAAGGAAATACACAAGAATTGCACCGTAACAATATCTTGAAGAAGGGAAACTCTTATTTTAATGTCGCTCAAACATGTGATATGCACGCCAATTACAAGCAACCATATCCGCTGGAGTATCGCTGTTGTTAGGATTATGATGAGAAACATAACTACTAGGGATAGCTAAGACAACAGGTCTGCTGTTCTGAATGGAGATATAAAATGTTGGAGTTATTTAAGAAAAAAATTCATAGTAATTATCCAAATGGAGCGAAAATAAATTAGCAGATAAGAAGAAATCGCAGAAATTGAGACCCGGAACCCCATCAAAATAAAATGAATATGATAAATGAAATAGAGCTCATTGCAATTCGAACGATTTTTTTGTGGGACACTAGTAATTTAAATCTGTCCAACCAATAATATCGCTTAACCATGGAATCTCTTAATGTCTGTAAGACATTCCACATTGGAGAACTTGGTAAACTCGTAGAAAGAGAACAACGGAGACTACATCTGAAATCATTTGAATCTGATAAAACCGAAGCAAACCGATGATCCTATTATCAAAATATTATATGTTGTTATCGGAACAATTTCACCGGTGAAACATCTCTCACAGCGTCCTGTGTCCACCAAAACTGGCGAAAATCGTAGCAGATGAGCCAATTGGACCCCGTTGGAAATGCTGGCGCGAACAGTTTGAGGTGTATCTGGCCTGGAAAGATATTGTTGACCTGGATGAAAAATACCAGACATTGATTATGTTTGGTGATTCTGGTGTAAGAAACTTCGTTGGCCACGAACAAGTAAATGAGGAACCTATTGTCTAGCCCTGCTGGAAGAGGATTTCATACCAAGATTGTCTAAAACATACGAAATGCATAAGTTTATAGAGATGAAGCCAGCCATCAGAGAGTATATTGATGCGTTCATAAAAAAAAATTAAAAAAACATGTGCTTCATTGAAATTTAGGAGAACAGTTAAAAGTATGATTCTGGACAGACAATCACCACCACCGTTAACACACCGTTGAAGCGGATATATTTAGAAAAAGACTTTACACTGGAAAAAGTTCTTAACATCTAACGTACGCATGAATCAGTTCATCAACAGTTGAGTGAATGGGAGGACAGAGTAGGAAATCTGATTAGTGCTGTGGATGCTTAAACTCAACAAAATGGGGATGAAATACAAAATTTTGGAATAGCTACAGTGAGATTCCGTTTTTGGCAACATTCTTGTTGTACATAATAAGTCTTTTAAAAATGTGCAATAAATATTTTTTGTATCAATTGACATCACATTTGGCTTTATTTCCAAACATGGTAGTCATATTAACCCTCAAAGGCGCAAATCATTCTTTTTTCAAATTTTGTTAAAATTGTCTCATAGTTTCAATACATTACTGTGATAATTTTGAGATTATTTTCGCAATGTAATTTTGAAACAGCTTTATGCATTTAAGGGTTAACTATATTTTACACTATACATGTGGTATTTAATGAATACAATAAGTATTGAAATGTATTATTTAGGTTATAAATGGTTTCAGTGTAACTAGTGTCTGACGGAATCAATTTTTATAGTAAGACCCAGAGCCTGAGATTTTAAGAGTCAAGTGCAGAGGAATGCGCTACACTGCATCATAAGATTTGTTCTGGAGTAAATTTTCAATTGAACCTTAGTAACATTGCGAGCCTCTTTCTCTTTCGATTACGACCTCAGTACAAAACTTGGCACTATATTTTCAGTACATATCGAAAGCTCACCATAGTGCGCTCCAAAGCCGTATTTAAGAATACAAAACTGATAGCTCCCAAATAATTTGTTTCAGCTTTATGATGTCTTTGGCAAATTTGTAATTTTTTTGCCAATTTTTTTAAATGAATGGAATTAGGGTGGTCCTTGTGGTTAAGGTGTTCAAAGTATTGACTGTTAAGATGTGTGAAGTTTAGCTGTGCAATGCCCTACAATATAGGGTAAGGTGGGGCAAATCCGACCTAGTAAATGGTTTTGGCTGTAAAATGCTCATTTTACATCGAATCAAGTCGTTTTATATACCAAATTTAAGGCTAGACTTCTGGGCAACTTTCTATATATAGCATTTTACTCGTATCTGTCGAAAATTTGGAGATACAAGCATGTTACGAAAAAGTTCATTTTTGCTGTTTTCAAAAATGGTGGGTAAACCCGACCGTCTATCTTTTTGGTTGATTTAGTACAGATATTACCCAAATTTTATGGTTGTTCAATGATAAATTGAAGAATGTTATGTTATTCAATTGTAACATGAAGAAAATGGAATGCAATGTCAATCTTGGAATGTCAAAATCACTAGCAGTAGCAAGTAAAAATATTCCCATTTGCATTGGAACGATTGCTCGACGAATACTATATTCATCACGTTTTTATTGTTTTCGTTTGTAATTATGAACCATTGTGCAAAAAAATAATAAATAATAATAATAAAAATATTTTTTAAATTGATAAATAAACATTTTCATAGCAAAAAAGCGGTCGGATTTACCCCACTATTTAATGGTCGGATTTGCCCCACCGCGTCATTTTTCATTACGAAGCGATTAATAAAATTATAAAAAAAATTGGACCAAATTCATCTATGCACTTTGTAGGGCTCAAATCAAAGAATTTAGATCTACTTACATTTTTTATGCTATCACTTTAACAATCAGAAATATCCTGTAGTCAATGATGCACAAAAGTCAAATCAAAAGTTGTAAAAACACACTTTTTGTCGTATGAGCATCTCAATGTAGACTAATAAAATGCTGTCATACCACCATTATGATTATTTTCGATGCTCTACACGACATATTAGTCCGCGTAGTGCTTCTGATTTTCGGTAACAGAGGGGGTCGGGTTTCAGAAATCAGAATATATTGGCTCAAATGGCACGTTTCCCGTCGGGTTTACCCAACGGTCGGATTTGCCCCACCTTACCCTATAATTGGGACAAGATACTAAACGCATCTGCTGGAGTTACTGTCCAAAATTGGAATGCGTATCAGAACATTTTTTAATGCAAACCACCTTCTTTGGTAATCTTGAATGAAATGATTGAGCTGCTTCAGGGTAGTGTGCAATTATTTTCGATAAAATTTGAAAACATGATATATGGAATCCATTTCCGTTACATTAAGGTCAGCATCATTGCGAATTAAGTATGAATCAAAATCAAGCAGATAATGGACGAAATGTGCAGCGATGGATGAAGTCTAGCATCGATTTCCTGTTACGAGCGAGTATCTGTCAGAATCTGAATTTCTTGATTTTAAGGTCCTTCACAAATCCAGCGTGCGTCTTTGAAAGCGACTTTCAAAGAGTTTGAATGCGAATGTTAGGACATGATATGACGGATACAGCATTCTGTATTACTTTTTATACATCCAAAAATTAAAATATCCGGGCATGCAAAATTTACGATAAAGCAGATATTACAGTTCCGGTAAAACAAATTATACGAAGTATGCATTCGATGAACCGACCAAATATTTTTGCAGATGCTCTAGAAACATTTCTTATTTTAAATAGCTTTTGAGTTAAGCACAATACCTTTACAAACAATTTTTAACACAAACAGTGATTGATTTTTTAAGAAAGTAACACTATTTCCATAACTAAGTTGTGTTTGCAGGCCCTTTCATTTAAGATCTAACTATTAAAATGAACTGTTAAAAGAACGATTAAAAAATCTGATCAGTCGGCTCATCGGTTGAAGAGATATCTTGCGCTCCGCTAACGCTACTGTAAGGAAATGCTTCGGAACAACGGCCGGCAAATTCATCCATTTTTGCATGAAAATACGCACATTCTTTAGCAGTGGCTAGGGTAAGACTTGGACTTGAAAAAAACCACAAAAAAACATCTGCGAGCTTAAGCTGTATATTCCATTGATCTTAAAATCAGTTGAAAAAGCATAATTTGCAATCAGTACGCACCCCAAATGTTTACCGGTCAAAATATTTCCTAAGCCTTTTGGAATAAATTAAAAATCTTTTTCCCGAATCCCGGGAATGAGAAAACATAATTTCCCGGGAATCGGAAATCCCAGGATGGAAGCTCTATACACAACCCTTTAATTTTTTGATTTATTGAATTCCCTGTCTTCGCAACTGCTGGATTATTATCGAAAGTAATTATTAGAAAGAAAAAGAAAACTTCTCAACCTTCTATTGAGGGTTGCCACACCGGTTTTTAACGAAATTAGTTTCAAATGAAAGGCCTAACGTTACCATTCGACAGTATTATTTTTGTTTTTCGATATGTTGTTTACTTTCTGAGATATGGGCGATTATGCCAAAATACAAAGGGTTTAAAGCTAATAACTTTCAAGCAAAGCAATCCAGCTATATTTTGTGCTAAAGATTGTCAAAATCTGTTCACGAACGGCGGAGATATTAAACATTTTGTATTTTTATTCCTCGCTTACCAATTTCCACTAACTAAAAATGAGATCGTTACATACAGAGTATTGCTTTACGGGTGTTTTAGGGGCAAAACTAAATTGATTATGCATATCGTGATATGAAAACACATCGGCGTGATTCAAGGAACTCGATTCCGAAAATATTTTGTGAATTTACTTAATAATTAATCAACTATTTCGTAAAAATTAATACACAAGTTTACTTCAAAGACAAAACAATGTTTAAATTTACCTAAAAATGAAAATTTGTCCATTAATTTGGATTTGTCCAAAATTTGGATTAAGAATTGTGTTTAGTCGTGAGATAGACGTTGGATGGTATATGAAAGCACAAATCACAAAATAATCCACCTAGTGGTGAGAAAATAGATTTCTAATATAATTCATATTCATATTATACTCGTAAAAAGTAAAACGAATTTCACGAATTCCAAAACCATTCTTTCAGAATATACTGAAGTGTTTGTGAAAATCCCATTTTAAAGAACATTCAAGAAGATCAGAACGTTCATCTTTTCTTGACGGTGTTTTCAGATTATCTGGTTTGTTCAAGAAATCTAGAAATCAGGAATTTGACTTGGAATTAAATTATGTCTTTTTGGTCACAGATATCTGGAAAATGATTTTTGTACAGAATAGACTTTCCAGGTCCAGTATTTTAACGCGTAGTTGGAAATATTAAACTGAAACAATGCTACCTGTAATTAGTGTTCATTTGCATTGAAGTATATAGAAGAGAGTGTCAACTGTCTAGGTTATGTTGACAATTATATTATTGTCGATGGCACAAAAGCCGTACATTCAGTCGTTTACACTGCAGTCTCTTTCCATCCATCCTTATCACTTCAAAATTGTTTCTTTCGAAATTCTCGTTCTGGAGATATGGGTTAATGAGTCCGACACAAATCAATACCATGACAAAGGAATGGTTCAAACTACCAGAGTAAGTTTTTTAATTAATCGAAAAGTCAGGGGTCATTGAAAGTGTCCCTGAACTGCGTTTGAGACACGAACATTCTTAAAATTACAAGTCGTATTTTTTCGCAAATAAATTAGCTTCAGTCACATAGATCATGAAAAATGTATATTGGGCATTGCAGTACAACTCAGTATCAGTTCTAGTTACACAATAATATGCATGACATAAATTTGGTGACGTCAACTATCTGTCCAATGCATAAACTTTGATTGTAATCCACCAAATTTACGTGCATGAGCATTCAAACGAAACGTCTATAGAATTGTCCAATGTCTCCTAATTTTGGCATTGAAGCTTCAATTGAAGCGTTCTAAGCATATGGCAAATTTGGGCAATTGAAACCATCGCTATAAGTTAAAAGCATCCTTTTACTAGGATAGTATAGTTCGGTAGTACAGGGGTCTTTGGGCGCCATTTTTTTCCCCGGATCTAATTTGTGGATTATTTAGAATTTGGTCCGTTTTTTTCATAAAAGTGTAATTCAGTACAATGAATATGCATTTTCAAGCCAATAAAGGTGTTCTCAATTTTTAAATCACACATTTGAGCATATGTTTCACTCAAAACTCAGTAGAGACACAACATTTTTTGTCTTCAAACAACCATATTACCCAATTTTAATTACCCAAGGATTTCCGTAATTATAGTATATACAAACCCTCTGTATAAAATTGAAATAAATTGGAGTTGATGTAGTTTTCGGTATTTGGTCACTCTTCTTAGTGCAACGTTTCGAAGGAATAACTCGTCATCCTCTAACGATGAGGTGCTATTCCTTCGAAACGTTGCACTGAGGAGAGTTACCATATATTAAAGCAGGGTTTGAACATAAATTAGTTATAGTTTTCTCATAATACAACTATTTTGCAAATTTTGCCAGGACGCCAATAATCATCTTTTTCAAGTAGAATGTTTGCTTCCGCAAGTGGGTCTATTCTACACTAAAATGGAAAACTATTTATAGGAAAACAGAAGACAAAAATAGGTTTGTTTTCTTTAATATGAACAAATAAATCGCAAGATTAAATTCGCTTGAATACTAACACTTATTTCAGATTAGTTAAGGAACTTATGACACATCTTGGAAATGTATTTGGAACTGCAACTGATAATTTTAACGCCATAATTAGTATAACATTTTGTTATTTTAAAAAAAACGACTTACGCGTTAATTTTTCGTGAAATTCGTTTTTACTTCATTTAACTAACTTTTTTAAATTTTATTCTATATACTCATTTTTTCCAGATCATTCATTGCATGAATTATATTCGTTCTGTTTATTTTTTAAATTTTAAAAAATTAGTTTTAGTTATTGAAGTTACTGCAATTGTTCTGATAGGATTTCACTGGAACAGTGTTGTCAGAGACATTTTCAGTTATCGGTAAAAAATTATATTTTGATATACCTTCGTTGTCTTCAAATATTGTTGAAAACTGATACATTTTATCAATGCAGACTGCTTTGCACTTTTAAGAAAAACGGTTTTGGAATCATATATGTGCTAGAAAAATAATGGGTATTAAAGGGGTCTTTTTATCCATATTATTTGGTTTTATTCATATTATTTATTTAATTTATTTTAATCATATTATAAAATTGTTAATTTTCCCAGTTCACATATTGTATTCAGTTTCTTCATTTTATTAATTCGGTTTAATTTGTTCTTTTTAATTATTGCAAGACAGTTAGTTAGCTTCAAACAATTTAATTTACTCTTTAATTTTCTAAACTTTTCTAATATTATCTAATTTTTATTTGAGTTAATTTTATTTATTTTATTATTTGATTTATATTAATATTATCATGTCATGGATAACTTTTTTTGTTTCATATTTATTTCAAATTTTTATTTGTTTTATTATTTTTCTTTATTTTATTCAGTTTATTCGAAGTGTTATTCACGCAGTACTCGAAACTGTGCTTATCTCACATCTAGTTGCTTGCCAACTTTGCGTGTGCTCGGCAAACAGTGAAATGTGTAAGAAATGTCTCATCTCACTGATAGGTGGATTAAATCGGTTTTTGTTTTCCATTTGGTCCGTTTTTGTTCAATCCATACCTTCCAAAATTATTCATTTTTTCGTCATTCCATCTTTCCAATATTCCAATTTTTAAAATCTTATAGTCCATTTTTTTTAATTTCTTCATGTTTATTTTATTTTTGTCTTTTATATCTATTCCTCTACTTTTGTGGATTCTTAATGTTTCATTTAGTTTTTCTTTTGCTTCAAATATTTCTTGTTTTTAATGTTAAATATGTTTTATTATTTTCGAGCTTTTCAGCTATATTCATTTTTATTTTATATCTATTTTCGTATTTTTTTAGCTGCTTTTTTCATTTTTATTGGTTCTTAAAATTTTTCAACATCTTCCATTTTTTTATTATTTTCACTATTCAATAATGTACGACTTCTTTAATCTTTGAATTTTGTTTGTCTAGTTTTCTGTTTTCTTTTATCGATTTTTATAGGTTTTGTTTCGGTTTTTGTTTTTGATTATACATTTTTTGACAATTGACTTTAATTTGTTTGATTTGGCGATTTTTAGTTTTTCTGTACACTCTTCCAATATTAAATTTTCTCTTTGTATTTTTTGTTTCTTGTACAATTGATCTCCGTTTAGATAATGTTTTTATTTTTTGTAATTACTACATTTTTAATCTTTCCATTTCATTCTTTTTACTAATACTATTGTCAAAAATGGCTCTTTTCAAAGTTGCCAAAACTAAGTATTCAGCCCTATGTTTTACCGTCATTGACACTACAAATAACTAGAGCAAAAGACTGGTACGTAACAATATAATTTCAGTGTAATATACATAATATCAGTAAGTACAATGGATTTCAAACTTTAACTTTGTGCTGCACGGGCAATATATAGTGGTGGGGGCCTGTACGTTGGAGCCCCCGGGCCCGTATTTTCTCTCTACGGCCCTGGTCATAGGTCATAGACAAAATTTGTATGGCGTGTCATAACCGTGCATTGAAAATTATCCATAGAAGAAAACCTTCAATTATTAACTTTTATTCATATCCTTGGCTTTATTTGGTCAATAAAGAATCAGTGAGATGCATTATGAAAGAAATTTGTCAGGGAATCTTTAAAAAATAGTTATTTTTGGTTACAGTGTTGCCAAATATGCTATATTTCCAATGTAAATCTAAAACTCCACTTTTCTCACACTTCTATTTTTTTTGTTTTAAAAATGATTATACCATTGCACTATGGTCCCAAAGCTAAATTTAGGAAGACAAAACTGTTTGCGCCTAAACCGTTAGTTTTAGATATATAGTATCTTCGGCAAACTTTCTTAGAACTTTCTTGCCGATTTTTTTATATTAGTTGAATTAGGGTGGTCCTTGTGGTTAGGGTGTTCAAAGTATCAACTTCTTAGATATGTAAAATTCAGCTACATAGTGTTCTACAAAGTTATAAATCAATCAAATTGAAGCAACTTTTCTGAAGAAACTATGTGGCTATTTCTAATGGTTCATGTGCTATGATTTTTTCAATATTTAAGGTAGGGTGGCTCTTTAAAAATTGGTTTTCTATTAATATCTTTTTATGTGTTAATTTCTCGCTAATACTTTGTTCTAGAGGTTTTTAGAACTTTTGTAAATACACATTTTTGCCGAAGCAATGAAGTTTCTATCTCTTTTGTTTGCATAGTTACAGGCGATTTTCAGAACATAAATGGTTTTTTTTTTCAAAGCTATATATCTTCCAACATTGCAAATGGATTTTCAATCTTTTAATTTCATTTGAAAGATCGGAACTTTTGTAGTTTTTGGTGAAAAAATTGCGGGAGCGTTATTTCTGTAAAAAAAATAATTAATTTTTGAAAATGGTGTATTTTTCAACAAAAATCGTTCATAACTTTTCAAATAGACGAGATAATAACTTTATTACTTCAGCAAAAATATTCGCCATACAAAGTTCTAAAAGTGCTGCAAACAAAGTATTTACGATAAATCAATGTATGAAGTGACAAATGAGAAATAGTGATTTTAAGTGGTCACGTTTTCAACGTTCAATCTCTTATGGTAAAATCAACCGAGAAATAGTCATTGAGTGTGATAATACCGAATGTCATGGCAATTCTATTGGATTTGTAAACGTTTTTGAAAGAACAATCTACCGTACATCTAAATAGTACAGTGGATTTACAGTAGTGTTAACTGCAAACTATCGTTAATTCTAAATCGGCCAACAAAAGTTATCTATGCTCACTTAAGTAAATCCTTTTTGGTTTGGACTCAAAACGAGTGCTAGAAAGAAAATGTTTTAGTTCACGTCTTGTTATCTCAAAATAAAATCTTGAAACGAGTTTGTTATTCATGGCAGCGGAAATTATTGTATGCTTTTCCAACATTTATGCAATGTTTGAAAGTATAAATTAATTATCGACAATAATGACGGCTGTGGGTAAGTTAAGGAAAGATTCTCAATTTTTTGTTACTTCAAAACAAATAAAAGTAAGAGGTCTGAAAATCGCTAACCGCGAACTGGTAAAATAACTTATAAAGCATATTTCCCTAGCATCTATATAATGCATGATGACGGTACTTGCTTTATTGGCTCCGTAATAGATAACTTTTATTTAGAGTTTACTATAGTATGCTATTAACACTATTCTGAATTCACGCTAACAAGTAGTTGTACGGTAAAATGTTGTGTTTTCAAACTGTCACATATTCAATAGATTTTCATTATAACACACATTGACTATTTCTCAGTTGATTTTACCATAAGAGATTGAGCGATGAAAACGTGACCTCTTAAAATCAATATTTTTCATTTGTCACTTCATACATTGATTTATCGTAAATACTTTGTTTGCAGCACTTTTAGAACTTTGCATGGCGAAGATTTTTGCTGAAGTAACAAAGTTATTATCTCGTCTATTTGAAAAGTTATGAACGACTTTTGTTGAAAAATACACCATTTTCAAAAATTAATTATTTATTTTACAGAAATAACGCTCCCGCAATTTTTTCGCCAAAAACTACAAAAGTTCAGATCTTTGAAATGAAATTAAAAGATTGAAAATCCATTTGCAATGTTGGAAGATATATAGCTTTGAAAAAAACCATTTTTGTTCTGAAAATCGCCTGTAACTATGCAAACAAAAGAGATAGAAACTTTATTGCTTCAGCAAAAATGTGTATTTACAAAAGTTCTAAAAACCTCTAGAACAAGGTATTAGCGAGAAATTAACACATAATAAGATATTAATAGAAAACCAATTTTTAAAGAGCCACCCCACCTTAAATATTGCAAAAATCATAGCTCATGAACCATTAGAGATAGCCACATAGTTTCTTAAGGAAAGTTGCTTCAATTTGATTGATTTATAACTTTGTAGAACATTATGTAGCTGAATTATACATATCAAAGAAGTTGATACTTTGAACACCTTAACCACAAGGACCACCCTAATTCAACTAATATAAAAAATCGGCAAGTACTAACAAAGTTTGCCGAAGATACTATATATCTAAAACTAACGGTTTAGACGCAAACAGTTTTGTCTTCCTAAATACAGCTTTGGGACCATAGTGCATTGTGTTTCTCAGATAGTTTTACACATAAAAACATCTTATGTATCACGATAATTTGTGCCAATCCCCAGACACAGTTATTTGAAGCAAAAAATAGAAAATTTTTCAGCACGTTTCTCGCTATATCTCAGTAATCAAGCAGAATGTCAAAATTCTGAAAACGCCACGTTATAGAATTTTTTTCGACAAGTAATGTGGCATATCTAACTCAGTTCACTCCAAAATAGCGTTTGTCATAAGGTAGCACAACAGCGACGATATGGGCTTGAAAAAATGAATAACATCTTTATAAGTAATTTCAACAATGATAATATGTAACTTCCTTAATTAGCATTAGCTCAATTTTTGCCTCAAACAAAATAGTTTTTTTAATGAAGACTTTTAACCGGCATTCCCCGCCTCCTCCACAGGTTTCGTCATTGGTTAGCTCTAAAAAATAGCAAGCAACATTCAGCGAGTAGTTGAATTTAATTATTGATTCAACCGATTGCCTCAGGTTGGCCAAATATACTTTGTGCGAATTCCTAACAACTGCTAACAACTAGGGAAATAAATTTTCCAACTCCCTAATGATTACTGGCGCTGGTATCTCGGGTAACACAATGAAAACTAACCAGCTCCAAAACAGAACGCAACGAAAAATAAAAACAGCTTAATAGCAAAACATTTGTCATCGTGGAAAGAAAAAAGTCATTAAAAGTTTTGTGCGCAGCATTACTCTAGCTCCCATCACGAGGGGCCAGCCTGATGCCTGCGGTCTGGTCGCTAATGAGGATTGTCGGTTGGAAGACGTCTACTGTTGCTGCCGTTTGCAGTGTACGCCCCAAGCCTTTCGAACAGTTAAAAATGTCATTTGGCCGCTACCGCCTGGGGACACTGTGACCATACCGTACCAACCAAACTTTACATATTTGGCGTCCTCTGAAACAATTGCCTTTTTCGTGTAAGGATCTAAGCAGGCTGTGACCTTTCGAGAAACCAAAAAAAAAATAAAGACAACAATTCCACCGATGGAGATGTCGCGTGTTATGGCGCTAGTCAAAAAAAAAATATAATGGCCTTCTCAGGTAAGAACAAACGCGGCAAAAAGCGAAAATAGCTGCAGGAACACAAGAATACATAAATAAAACATCGTCGCCGGCACTGCCGATTGGAATGGTTTCGCCTGGGCCGGGTCAGGGGGGAAAAAAAGAAGACCATAATAACATCATTTTATTTCGACTCTATTCCGAACGACCGTCTGCGGCGCGCGGTCTGGAAGAGACAGGAATAAAGCGGGAAACAATCGAAGTGTGCGCTGGGAAAAATTGTCATTCGGCGTCTCAGCCAATCGAGACTACGTGGTGAAATTTCATAACCGAAAAGATATTGGAAAAATCCAAACAAAAAGCTCAGCCACCAAGTAGCAAAAATAGCGAGGGGAAGAAAACACTCTATTGTGGGCGATTTTTTTTCAGTTCGAATACAAAAAAATCGAAGTAGCAGTCGATACCTTTACAAAGTTGGTGATACGTAGGCGTGCAGCTGATCGAAAAAACATTCGTGGCTTGCTATGGCTTGCGGGCGAAGAAGTTTATTGTTAAGTTTTCTTTATACCTGCTAGGAAGTTGTCTTCGCTGGTTCAATTTTTCCGGCCCCCGGCTCCTCCCAACTCGGTTGTGATTTGCTGATTTTGATCCGGGCAGGAGATTTTCTGTCTGTTTCGATTATTTTCCGGAGCGAGTTCGGAAACAAAAAAAATGATTACTTCCAATTTTGTTAGATAATTCGAATTCATCTAGCTGATGTGATTAGGGTGTACGCTGGTAGCAGCTTAATGATAGCATAAGAGGCTTTGTGGAAATGGAAATTTCACGAGAGCTTTCCGAAATGGTTTTAACAATTGATGCAGAAGTTAGTTAGTCGGTTTTTCCAGATAAGTGCTTCTGTTGAAGCAGTTAAAATCAATTTTGAATTAATTATGACCTGCACACAAACCGCAAACCGATTCGCACATATATTACATCATCAACTCAAGGACGTGTTTATTTCAATCAAACATCCAAGCACCCCGTGGGGCTTTACCCCTTTTTCCGCAGAAGCGAAGCAAGCGCTGAAAATAGTCCCGATAACGATTTAACAAGAACTTTTCTCCCCCTTCGGGAGGAATTATCACTTTTGCGATAATGCGTAATTTCCATCACGTTATACAATCGGCGCGTCGCACGGTCGGATGGTGGAGGAGCTCAGAAATCGCTCGATTGGTTGCTTGGATGGCTGTTGCAGCGCCGGGGTTTGGGTGATGGAACAAATAGCATCACGCAACGTTATCGCCTAATGGAACCGGAATAAACCCGGGAAATGGTGAGTGCTCGAACGGTGATAATGGGAAAAACTTTCCAGGCATGTGTGTAAGATTTGCTCGGCAGCTGGGAGAGGAACGGGAATAAGACCAATTATGGAAATGGCTGTGTGTGTGTGTGTTTGATATTGTAAGAATATAACGAAATTTGTTAGGCTCGGAGCGCAGAAACTAGGGTCTAAAATTACATCTTGATTAAGTTTTCGAGAAAACAATCGTGCGCTGATTTGTTTTATGATCTGAACGGGGCAGGGCTGCTGTTTGATTTATCTACCTCAAGGGTGGAATTTCCTTACCTTTATCAGAGCATACCGTCAGCAAATGCTTCCTACTTCCTTGCAAGGAGCAGAAATTCCCTGCGATGATTTAATTCCGCTCCGGTTCAACATTCAGGTGGAGGTGGTTTTGTTGGAATATGAAGCCCTATCGGATTGTGGGAATAGTGATTTAGTTGTAAGCTGCAGATTAGTAGCACAGGGGCGAAGCTCGAACGTTCGAGCTTAAAGAGGATTCAGCTAATTGTGACAACTATTTCCAGACCAGAGTACAGTACATCGGGGCGATTAGTTTTACCCGGTTAGCAAGCACATGTGTACTTCGGATAACATGACTCGATGAGAAGAACATTCAGCCCTGTTTCCGAGAAGTCGACCCACAGCATTTCGCTTCCTGGAGCAACTCGATTCGGTAAGGTTTTGATATCGCTATGCCAGCCGGGTGGATTGCGTGTTCATTGCAGGAGGAGGGATTTAACCTACATGAGCTCGATCCGAGGTGGTACGGTTCGGCGAAACAATTGCCAGCAACAGAGATTTGCCTACCCTTAATCATGTTGCATGGATTTCAATCTATATTTGCAGACGGTGGGATTCGGTCGTAAGTACAGTGTTATCGGATCGGATGTCTGTGATTAGAGCACAGGTAAGCAGAATATTGTGCAACCTGTTGAGGATGTTGTACGCGGTTGAACGGATTGATTGAATTTTAGGTTGCACAGTTCATCTGTATTGGTGGAAGAGGAGACACATCTGGCGGTAGTCAACTATATCGTTTGATTATACATATCAAATGCTGACTGGATTACGTCGGTTTGTGTTCGGAGAAATACATTTTTATGGCATCTTCATAGCTAGGGATAAATTGCAATGCTATCATATACAAGATCAAAGAATAGATTAAAGAAAAAGATCAAACATAGTAACACCATATCGCTAGATCTAAAATCCGATTGATCTCAAAAGAGATTTTATGTAAGATTATAATTTCAACAGCTTTTTAAGCAATTTCAAAATTTCAAAGTATTTTTAATACTGATAGCGGGTGTCTTCCATGAGCATATTCATATCATTTTAAACATTAACTACTAAAAATACGTCACATGAATATTAGAGGATGGGGCTAGAAGAAAACTAATTTTTGGAAATCGATCCGCCCCATGAAATTCTGGTATAAATAATTTAAAATTATTATTACCCTGAGTGCTGTTGATGGTTTTATATTATTCAGCCACCATTCAATCAATTGATTAAGGTAATTTCAAACCTGCCATTTGAGCCAGTCGCTACTGTTTCCTGATTCTTGAAGGAATCAAGATATCGTACAATATATAAAAAAAACCATCAGCTACCATTTTTCACACTCCCCCGTCTCCTCTCTTTCTCTCACGCTTTTTTTTCGTATTCGTGGCAACTGTTACAAATCACATCTATCTTGCTATTTTGCTATCCATTTCTAAGTTGTGTCATAAGATCTTTTACTAATCTAAAAGATTTGTTAAAGTCCAAGGTTTAGGAAGACAAAACAATTTTTTGTCTGCTGTGAATAGTTTTTGCATTTTAGTATACAACAGAGTTACTCACGGAAACAAATTGAATACTGTATCCTACTTGGAAAATAAAATATTTGTAGTCCTACAAAAATGTGCCAAATGTTTGTATTATAAGAAAACTGTAAAAAATTAATTTTCAAACCCTGCATTTCTCTGAAGATGAAGATGGCATTTACTTCGAAACGTTGCACTATGGCAAGGCATCCCGGTTAGAAACACATAACAAAAACATTTCAAAAGTATATCCCTCGCTGTTACTTGTTATAATTTTCTGTTATTTCAACTACTAACAAGACCAAATTTATAACACAGCTCACTACGGAAATTGCATTTTGTTATAAACTCGTTTTTAAATTCTGATCGGAAATCGAAAACTGCGTTAATTACAATTTAATAATTAAGAAAACCTTGAGTATCACAGAAAAATATTCAACTTACGGTGGCGTTAGAGTTTCAGCGTGAAAAAAAAACTTTTTTTTTTGCGATTTTTTTACAACTTTGCGTGAAGCGAATTGATCATAACTTTTGTACATTGTAATGTAGTATTTCAATAACATTCTGTAATTTTTCTATGCTAAAATATCGACAAGCAACGCGGTGACGAAGCTTTTTGTAAAACAACTCTGGAAAAACATAAATTTCGGTGTTAGTTGCCATTCAAAAACTACCTATCCGATTTCTTTCAAACTTTGTATACACATTCTATGTAAAAAATACGCAGCCCCTACGTTGAGTTTTTAAGAAAAAAAAAATTCAATTAAAGGGGTGTTGTACGCTTTACTTCACGCTATCCTAAACTTCCCCCCCCCCTGAACAGGGTAATATAGACACCCACCCGTCTACCACAGAACTTGAATGACACGACATCAACCTTTTCCGGTCAGATAACAACGCACAGTGGCGGCTCTTCAAACAAAAGTCGGACAAAACCTCAAATGTTACCTAATTTGGCTAAAAATCACAATTTAAGCTAATTTTGAGGTGCTGAGCTCATTTTTGATGTCAAAAGTCGTAAAATATTAAATGCATATTTCCATACAGTGTCATTGAACCTTTCTTATAACTATGATCCCGTTTTCATGATAGATTTTCCGTTACTGTTCACCAATGTCAACAATATCATAAAAAATGAAGAACACTACTTAAAAACCATTGTTGAACGTGTTGGTTTACTGTAGATTGTCTAACTATTTTACACAAAACACCATGCGTCTCCATATCAACAACAAAGCTTCAAAATCTGCTTAAAACTTTTTGCGCACCTAGGCGCAGAACGAGACCATGATATTCGAAAAGTAGAGGTAATTTCACATAGAATGTATACTATGTGACCGTTCCGAACTGATTCCGAAATTTGTACAGAATACATTAGTGAACAAAGTATTTTTGATCTCACAACCTTAAACATATTTAAACTAAAAAGTCATAGTTCCAAGCAAATTTACCAAATGAATTTTACTCACTAACCAAGTTCTTTCATTCCTCTACACAATGAAACTAGTTGTGCTAAAATTTGACCAAAATCAAAAGAGCAACATGCATTTGAAGTGAACAGAGCAATGGTGGTTTCGGAAATGAAAATCAATAAAAAAAATCCGGACTTTGGTACGTTTAAACTCGTGTTAAAAATCGTGTTCTTATCCAATGATCATAACATTTTGAATATACATCATTCAATACATGAGAAATTTAGGAAAAATATAAATTATCAATATTTCAAAAATAATTTTTTGAGGTTTTGGCCAGCCTCCGGCCACTGTGCAACGCTCTAAACAAGTCAGACCAACTCGAAGGACATGGAATTCCTGTATCCGTTTTCTCAGGTAAATACAATGAATGTATATGTCCTTCCGAAGTAGGACATACAGATGCTGCCTCCGTTGAAAGCCCACCCCAATTACAGGCGTTTGTTTCCACCACCACTCGATCTACCACCGTTCAACCGTCAAGAGAAAACTTGCATGCACATCTTAAAATCTACTATCAGAACGTGAGAGGGCTACGCACAAAAATTGATGAGCTGTTCGTCGCCGTCTCGGATGTTGATCATGATGTTGTTGTTCTGACCGAAACGTGGCTGAATGATCAAATCAACTCGCTCCAATTATTTGGCTCAAGGTACTCGGTATATCGTAACGATCGCGATCCTAATAGACACTCACAATCTCGAACAACTCTGGGTAAATATCCGTGGCCCCTATACTAATCTCTGTGTGGGTGCTGTATATATTCCCCTCGATTTCGCAAGTGATGTAGAAATTATTCAGACGCACATAGACTCCGTACTTGACATTGCAACTACCATTGAACCCAACACAGCACATCTACTATTTGGTGATTACAACCAACCTGGACTTCTTTGGAAGAGAACTCCCTCCGGGTATGCTTTCCCAGACCCTTCTGAATCTTTTCGAGGGCGAGACAGTAAAATTAAATGTATTTTCAGATCACTTCAAATAAGATTCTGCCAACTGATCCAAGATTAATTGATTGCCAGTCGAAGATTCTTCTATGTAAAAATAACACAACATTCATTGGCAAACTTCTAAACATCACTCTACTAAACATTTGACCTGTGCTTAGTCAAAGAGAACCAAGCGTCACTTTGAGATACATGCTCCAAAACGCTATCGCATCCAATGTAGCATTAGCAACAGCCACATCTATTTTTTTTTTTGAGAACACAAATAGCAAACGAAAGCAAATAAGTCTTCCTTAACTTGCTATGTTAATAATAAATTTCCTAAAAATGCATTTTAACTTGAAAAAAAGAAAAAAAAATAAGGGGTTCAATTCGGTTTGGTTTAACGCAGGCCATTTAAAATATCAGCTCAAAAATGATTGCACATCAAAATCACCACCTCAATCACATTTCACCTAAATTTAGAAATTTTACGATTCTATCCACTTCGGAAGGGTAAGCGGGCTTTTCGCGCAGCAGGGCACTTTTCGAGTCATAAACCAAATTAGTGCTTTCGGGTGCTACCTCGCCCTCGCCGCGAACAATAAATTCGATGATCAACATTCACGGCGCAGCACGGCGCGTTAAATGAAGGCAACGTAAATATTGCTTATCTTCCAGCTCCGGATCTCGATCGGGAAGGTAGCTCCCGGATGTGACCGAAGCACACAAGCGAATCCTCTGGCAGCAGCGGCCAGGGAAGGAGGAAGAGCTAAAGATACGGTTACCGCACTTCGTGATTCGGGTTGGTTTGCTAGCGGAGCAATGTTACCGCGGAATACAGAGTGTTAGACGAAGCTTTATGATTATATTATGATAATTATGAGAAATGAAAATATTTTTATTTACAATTTGCGGGTATGTACTGGGGGATGAAATTGTTCCGCGCCAGTGCTCGCAAATGCTCTTTTTCCGACGAGACTGATTCGGTTACTGGTCTGGGACAGAGGGGGGGGGGAGAAGGCTTCCTGTTTGTGCTCCTCCGGACGGTAGCTTATTGTGCACTTTTGCTACACTGAGAGTAATTTATAATTTCTCCGTACAAGGCGAAGTTGAGAAGACCACCACCCGGGCCAGTCAGCTAGCCAGCTCGGAAGGATAATGCAATGTTGTTGGGCGGGAAAAAAACCCGGTAAGCGCTTAACGAATGCAAGACAGGCAAAAAACTAGTTCTCGAATAAACCCTCCCAGGTTAAAGTTGAGGACGTTGCAGATGAAATATAAACTAGATTTTAATGCAGTGTGTCTCGCTGCTGTGTGCTTCAGCGCTGGGATAACATTTTTCAGGAGGGAAAATAGCAACAAACAGCAGCTCATTTCGGTATTTGATTTAGCTAGATTGGATTATTCGAAATGGGACAATCAACTGCTAGTTGTAATACATAAATTTGCACATAAATTTTCGTCTGCTACGTGTTTGTCAGTACGTCGATTGCGTGCAAATGAAATGAGGCTACGTAATGTATACTCCGGTTTGTATTCATCAAGGAGCAGAGCTTTCATCGCTGAGAACCGTGGCTGAATAAATAATTAATTCTATAAATGTAAATTACTTGATGAGAATTCCATTATCACTACCATATTTTCTGGTTCCTAGTAGCTGCCAAGTACAACCCACCGGTGCGCGAATGAACACGGGTATTTAAAGTCTTTGTTACCGTGCGCCGGAAAACCGATGTTCCGAGAAGGTACTTTTCCCTATTGCTATTTCTAACTCGCCTAATGTTTTTCTGGGTAGTGTCTTCAGTACATTTATGTTCTTGTGTACTTGAATTTGGGGTCCCTGGAATCGAGAGCATTTTAAATCAAGTGGGGGAGATGTGCTTTTTAACGAAACGCATAAGATTAAACGTGAATGTTTCAGGATTCTTGATATTAGAATCCCGTAAAATGAATGCAGCTTATTACCCATACTAACATGAAACGCTCATCTTATGTATAAATTTGAAAGCCAGTCTGCAGGGATTCTTAAGCAAAGCCTTGGTACTAAATGCCAACTAATGCTAAGTTGTCTAATTTAAATAAAGACATATGAGCGACCGAAAATAAAAGTCGCAAGGATAAAACATGCTTCGCAAAACCCGTTTCAAACATATTAGAATATAAACTTTAAGCATAACAATCAGACAGAAATTCTTCAGCATATGAATCGCTTAAAAAGTTCTCACCCGTAAAACTCGGCAAGGATGAACCTCCAGTATAAAAATCGTTTAAAAATATATAAATCGCTCGTAGGAGCATCCGAATATCTTGATGTTCAAGATTAAAAGTCGGCTAACAAACACTACTTTGTAAGGATCGAATATATTTTTTCCGGTTTTTTTTACTGAAGGTTCTTTTCAAGGGGTTTCCATCAAGCCCAAATAGTGACACTTAATCAAGAATTACTTCGATTTTCGAAATAATTCGGTAATCCGTCGATTACATTGGTAATCAATAATAAGCATGGTAATTGTCTGTATTCGTAAAATAATTCGCGTAATTAACCATAACTACAATGTAATCAATTAATCATAAAGTAATCGCAAAGTAATTCATTACTACAAGACCAATTCTATTTTGATTTTCACATTTTTGCTTTCATTTTTTAAATATTTTTTTGGTACTCCACATATAAATTTCAGAATACCTTTTACTTGCGACTTAGGGGAACTGTACCTAAGACGAACAGCTTATGATTAAATAGCAAATTCGACTCATCGATTGATGCAGTTCTCGCAAATTGTACGCCAACCGTAATTTTAGATCATATTGCATCAACATAGTAACTGATGCTAATAAAATTTCAAACTGAAAGATGTTAAGAGTGGTTGTGAAAATGAAGCACAAAATCGTCATTTCAAAAGTGCTATGGATAAGTTGGACACCTGACATGGGTAAGATGGACATACGGCGTTGGTAAAGATTGAAACAATTTAACAGCATTTCGCTGTGTTTCACCCAATAAATATGCCCATATTTCCCTATCCTACTGTGTCTGTCATATCCAAAATGACGCCAGTATTGTTTTGCTTAAATATCTGATAATTCGCGTATTAGATAATAGCATTATCTTCCAGAATCATTTGATATCCTCTAAAAATTAGATAGTTTCAGTATATTTTAACTTTTTTTTCCAGTTTGTAAGAAACGGAAGTTGTCCATCTTACCCACATCTTACTCTTCCCTACTTCAATTTCAGTCGGAACCTGTAATTCAGAGTATATCAAAATAATTGGGCCACAAACTCGAGCGTAATGACTATTGAGGAATAATGATCCTCAATGCTGCCTACATGGTACTCTCTCGTGTTCTGTTTAGCAGACTACGCCCGTTGGCTATATCATTTCTCGGGGAATTCCAAGAGTAGAAATGTCGGCAGAAAGGGTTTAATGATAAATTGGATCATATAACAATGTGATCAAATACATGATTGTGCCTACTTAACATATTTTGCATTAAATAAATTGTTAATGGGTCATTCTGACATGCATTCCCCGTTGTGTTTTTTCAATTTCGAATCATATCTAATTTTTGGCGGAAAGGGGCTTTTGTCACATAAAAATTACTTACTTTAAAATGTTTTACCCACTAATTCTCATTATTCTCATTTTTACACACAATTATTCGGCCATTTTTTTTTATCTATTTACCTATTCCAATAAAGTTCTAGGAAAAAATCTAATCCGTCGATTTCGATTCTTACTAGACTTATTGAAATCATCGTCAAATCGTCCCCAATAACTCTATGGTGTTTTGAAGGTAACAAATACAGTGCTGAAATGTCGCATTAGGGGACAACATAGCAGTATATTGAATCAACTATTTGATCTTGCATTCATCAATAATTCTGATTTATTTAAAGGTTCAGAATGTTACCACGCTGCAGATGTGTACGAAACAATACGGTGTACTTAGATTTTCAAGCTGTTATTAATTTTTTTTGTAGATAATTACAACTTTGGGCAATGCATTTGGGAACAACGCAACAATGAACACAATCGGTAGCATATTAAATAATGTCCCCTGACGCATATGAAGTGTTTATTTGAGTGCTCTATTCAACTGGCACGTTTACGTTAAAAAGTCGGTGCCAACAATTTTGTTGTCTTATAATTCAATATTTTTAAATCTAGTACGTTTCAGCTCCAAATATTTTTGGAATTTAATTTTTTTTATATTAATAGAATGTCCATTCTAAAACTAGGAATTTCGGTAATATACATAAATTGTTAATTGAATTTCTTAGGCCCTAAGATATCTACTGATTTTATTTAAAAATTAGGGAGGCAATCATAAACAATTGAACACATCCTAGCACAAGAAAGATACTTTGATTTAACAATTAAAATTAGGAGAAACAGTTTTCGGCATTTGGTAGGCGTGCAAAGTATTCTTTGGAAATACATTCACAACGGGGTCATTCATAAGAGCAACATATGGGGAATTTAGTAGTAGAGAGCATATTAGGGACAGCAAATAGATAGCGGACAACGATGACAGAAGCAAGACGAACACAAACTTGCACCATTATGGCACACGGAAGACAACCCGGCTGGTCTTTTTTAGGAGCCCGACTTCCAGTCCATTATTTGCATTCCGTTTTTAATAGTGCAGCAATAGATTTTCTGATAGTCTTGTAGTAGAGATCAGAGAATGATAATAACTTATGTGTGGATATTCATCGCCAGCACATCCAGAGCCCAAAAGAAATTGTTTATCTGAGATCTGGCGCCACAATACTTGTCTCATGACCAGACAACATGTTCGATGTCGTGATAATCCCTAGCCACAAGTTCAAAAACCGTTCTCCACAAGCCCAATATACCGAGAATGCGCTTCCAACATATAATGATTTGACATGGACATTACCCGAATTAACCCTTTCATGCTCAACTTTTTTCTAGTGCATGTAGGGTTTCAAAACTATTTTTACTTGTAAACGGTGGGGTAAAGAAACATGAAAAGCCTATTTTCATGAAGATAGGTGCTTCCATGGCAGTGCTAGAAGCTGGTCAATTTTTACCTTCTAATGCTCAATACAATTCTCCTAGAACAAGTACAATAGTCCAATTACGAGGAAAACGTAGCCAACGACAGCCTAAATTGATAAGTTTTATCAGTTTTCAATAATATTGCACCATAACGAAGATATATGAAAAAATCATTTTCCGTCGTCAACGTAAACTGTCCCTGGCAGCACTGCTACATCGGAATCCAATCAGACTAATTGCAATAACTTCAGTTCTAGAGCTGATCCTTGTAACTGTTAATACTCAAATTAAAGGCAATAATCACATTAATGAGCCTTACTTGTTGTTGCAAGCAAATCTCGCCTCAGTCAAAAATTATAGTAGTTTAAAAACGTTGTTGTCCACAAACAACATGGGCATGAATGGGTTAAATTACAACCCATATCTATCCCCTTAAAGCAGGCGTTCTAATGCACTCGCGTTAGCTAGAGTTTGCGCCTCATTACCCGGAATGGAGCAATTGGAAGGGCCCCAAGCTAAGGTAATCTGGTATGACTTTTCAGATAAAACACTCAGGAGTTTCCGTGTTTTCCCCAGAAAATACGAAGAGTGCTTTCCACGCTCCATCGAACGGAGAGACTCTATACAACTTATACTATCCGTAACGATGAAATAATGGTCTACAGGCAGGGTATCAACGATCCCAAGGATATCCTAAATAACGGCTAATTCTGAGACATAAATTTGTTGTTGTTGTTGTTGTTTATTAACGACACTTTACACCAAGGAAGGGTGCATTCGTGTCGGAAGAAAATATTTTACCTGTTAATTTTACAATGCAGTTATCAGTTATGCAGTTACAAATCAAAATATACATTTATAGCAATTTAAATAGGTTAGTTTCCTTAAAGAATTTAACTATACTCTCCTCATTTTTCCTGTCGTTGCGCAGAGCCGCTCGCAGACTAGTCGACTCGATGTCGTGCTTCCTTCTAACGTCGTCGTACTTTCTGCAGTGGAGGATCACATGGCGGACATCTACAACGATCCCACAGCAGTCGCACACTGGTGGTGAAGTTTTCTTTAGCAGAAAGCCGTGTGTTAGCCGGGTATGCCCTATTCGAAGCCAGGTAAGAACTCGCTGTTCGGCCGAATTCTCGCGGTCAGTCCACTTCACTGTGTCGAATTTAACTTCGCGAAGTTTTACTTCAGTGGACGCTAACCACCGACGGTACCATTGGTTTCGGATAGCTGTTTTTATGTGCTTGACGGCGTCTGCCCCCGGAACAGATATAGCTAATGGAGCAATGTTCCTCGCTTCTCCAGCGAGTCTGTCTGTCTCCTCGTTGCCACGGATGCCAGCGTGACCTGGAATCCAGCAAAGCTTGATTGAACGATTTCGGGTTTTCAATTTCCTGGATCCACGGGTGCTGGGATGTGCCGGCTTCGATTGCCGATAAACAGCTAGCCGAATCGGACATTATTACTAAGTCGCTGACCGTGTTGAATGTTGTTAGCGCCGTTTTTATTGCGAATGCCTCTGCCGAGAAGACACTGCATTGTTGTGGAAGACCAAGTGACTGTTGGAAGTGTTCTCCAAATACTCCGGCGCCTACTGCGGTATCGTCTTTTGAGCCATCAGTGTAGACGATTGTTGAACGGCTGAGATGGTTTGTCAGGAGCTCTTGAACAACTGGACGAACAATTCCCGAGGGGTCTCCAGCTTTTACGCGCTTCTTAATTTCCCAAAGGATCTGGGGCGTGCGATCGTACCACTTTCGATCAGTTAGTCGCGTTCGGGTGTAGATGTTTGGGAGAGGAGTTTCGACTATATCTGTCAAACTTTCGGAAACTCGGCAAACCAGGGGGAGGTCAGCATTCTCCCTGCTGTTTCCTAACATTCTGATGGCTAATTGGGCTACAGTTTGGAGAATCAGAAGATCTAACGGTAAAGTACCTGCTTCAGCCATAATGGCTATGATCGGACTGGTGACGTATGCTCCAGATGCATATCTGATCATCTTGTTGTATGCGGGTGCCAGGGTTTTGATGACAGCATCTCCACCCCTACTAACGAGTCCTATGCCATACAACAGTCGCGAAGTAATAATTGCGGATCCAATTTGCAGTAAAGATGAGCGTTGACCACGGGGAAGTTTGGCACCGATCATCTTCAGGATGCGCAGCCTAGATTCGCATGCCTTCTTCGTCAATTTGCAGTGCGCTACGAAGTTGAGTGATCGATCGAGGGTAACGCCGAGAATTTTCAGGCGTGTTTCTGTCGGTATAGCCACTCGATCTATCGTGATTGCTTGACTGGGTGCACGTCGGGCATTAGGGCTACAATAGAAGATGCTGGATTTCGTTGCAGATATCGTAAATCCAACACTTCTTGCCCATTTATGGACGGCTTTTACTGCTGACTGAAGCTTTCGATAAAGCGGCTGGTCTTTCTTCCCCCAAACTACGAGTAGGATATCGTCGGCGTACAACAAGATCTTCACAGTGTTCGGAACCACGCGAAAGATGGGTTGAATGGCCACGAGAAACAGCGTAACCGAGAGCACTGAGCCTTGTGGCACACCGTTTTCCAGCGGATGCGCGGGCGATAAGTAACCCTCTACATTAACCTTGAACGATCTTTCTGTCAGGAAGCTGTTCAACACGTTGATCATTCTACCGCGTATCTGCCATTTCTGTAGTGTTCGTAGTATGCCATACCTCCACGTAGTATCGTAAGCCTTGGACAAGTCAAGCGACGCTATCAGACAGTGCTCGTCACGGTCGGGTAATGACCTCTCCAACTCCGCAAAATATGTGTCAGTGCCCCGACCGGACCTGAAGGCATGTTGTCGTTTGTCGAGACGCCCGTTCGCCTCTAGTTCAGTGGTCAGCCGTCGGTTGACTATTCGCTCGAAAACCTTCGCCATACAGCTCGTTAGGGTGATTGGACGGAAAGCAGCTGGACCCGCGTCATTCGAGTTTGGTTTTGGAATTGGTACGATGATTCCAGTTCGCCAACAGGGTGGGAATACGCCACTACGCCATATTCTATTGAATAGTTCCAACATGGCAGTTTTCACAGACAATGGCAATCGCTGAAGCATTGGATAACCGATGCAGTCCAGGCCTGAAGAGCCACTTCGTCCTCTATCGAGTGCCCAAAGCAGCTCGTTCAGAGTGAAGTCTGTGTTGTAAGTATCGTCGGTATCTGGCGAGAAATTCACGCGGTTTCGTTCGGCCTTTTCCTTCTCTCTTTGGAACAATGGCGAGTAGCTGGAGGTGGCGGATCGTTCGCTGTAATGTTGTGCCAGTTCTTCAGCTACTTCTTCAGCCTTATCCGTGTAGCCGCTGGATCGCTTGATGACAGTTGGTCGATGCTGACGTTTCCCTCTCAACCTGTTCACTGTCTGCCACATCTCCGTCGCACTGGAACTTGGAGATATCTTCGCGACGAATTCCTCCCACGATCGCTGTTTGGCATCATGGATCGACTTTCTTGCAGCTGCACGCGCCTCTTGGAAGTGTTTAAGTGCATCAGCTTTCCGTGGGTCTTCTGCTTGAATACGCCTTAGTGCTCTCAGTGTTTTTCTTCTCGTTTTGATGGCCGCTTTAACCTCCGGACACCACCACGGAACCGCTTTGGGACCGACTCTGCCGGTTGTGCGGGGTATCGCAGTGTTTGCTGCTTTAATCAAACGGTCAACGAAACAGTCAATTGATATTTCGGCACCCGGTCGAATAGCGCTGGCGGTTAGACGTTCGTAAGTTGTCCAATCCGCTTGGTCGTAAATCCATTTCTGTCTTTTCGTTGGAGTATGTGACAGTCCGGGAGTGGAAACGAGAATTGGAAAATGGTCACTATTATGGGTGTCCGGGAGAGTTCGCCAAATAAATTTCGAGGCTACAGTTTCAGAACAGATCGAGAGGTCAATAGGTGAAGTGACACCGGTAGCTGGATCAATCCGGGTATGCGATCCGTCGTTGAGAATGACTAGTCTTTCCGATAATGTTTTCTCGGCGATAAAGTAGCCTAGTGCAGTAGATTTATTGGAACCCCAGCAGATATGGTGCGCGTTGAAGTCGCCCAGTACAAGTACCGGACGTGGGAGCTGCTCAAAGAATTCTCCCAGCTGCTCTTGACATTGTTGAGTACTGGGAGGGACGTAGATCGACACCACCGTCATTTGATGTGGCAGTTGTATCCGAACAGCGATTGCTTGAATATTGCCACCGACCTCAAGTCTCTCGAAGGGTACACCATCCCGAATGGCGAGCCCTACCCCTTGTTGCCAGTATCGGCGACTCCCAGTCTCAAGTAGTAGAGTGTAGTTGTTACCGACGAAATCTGCTGAGATCACTCGGTTGTCCAGCTTTGTTTCTTGTAACGCTATCAAGCTCGGTTCGTATTGGGCGATCAGCTGCTTAAGGTCACTGATATTGGAGCGCAGACCCCGAATGTTCCACTGCAGTGCGAAACTTTTGCTGTTACGAGTGGTGATTGTCGCTGACGAAGACGATGTTGATGGCGAACGTCTACGAGATCGTATTGGCTCGCCGATAGGGTTCCTCGACGTGGTTGGTAGATCGGTGTTCTGGAGCTGTTGTTGTGATGTGCCTTCACCGGCGGAAAGCCAGGAGGAGAATTGCGAGGACTGTATATCCGGGAGGTAGGGACAGTCCTCTTCCCCCCGGTCGATCCCTTCGTGATGAAGTGGGGAAGCTACTTTCTTCTCTTCTTCCCCAAACCGGTTATTCGTTCGATGCGTGCTGGTCACATCTGTAACGGGATAAACCGCAACAGAATCCGTTCGTGAGCGAGGTGGAATAGGACTGACCTGTGGGACGTCTAGCCCCACAGTGCCAGCCGCTGTCGAAACTACTACACGATTGCTTTCAGAACTGCCGACAGCGACCGGCACTGGGGAAAGACTTTGTGTAGTTTTCGATGTTTGCTTCGACGCTACTGTTGTGTTGGCAGCTGTTCCATCCCGAAACGAATATCTCGATGGACCTTCTCCGGGCGACAGCGTGTGGTGATGTGGAAGGAGCGTGTCGTCGATGTTGTCAGTCAAACCTGGAAGAACATCAGAACAAGCAGTACCTGCAAGGGGATTGACAATTTCGGAACTGACCTGAGGAAGGTCCAGCCCCACAGTGCCAACCGCTGTCGTACAAACTACACTATTATGCTCACGAACACCGACTGCGGTCGGCACTGGGGATAGACTTTGTGTAGTTCTGCTGATCTCCTTCTGTTCGTCGATCGTGGGTTTTTGGTCTGCTGGTTTACAAGCTGTAGTGGTGAAATCGGTGTTCCTATCGGCCACAGAGGTGAATTCACTATCAACGGGTTGGGGTATGACGGCCCGGATAGTTCCTTCATCCTGCTGTGCTTGCGTTGGAAGGAGTACTACACTTTCCTCTCTTCCAAACCGATCTATCTCGTGGTCAGTATTCGTGCGTGGGTTGTCGTTGGTATCCAAACGTTGATGAAAATGAGAATCATCGAAGAGGCTGGCTAGGAGGCGTCTCGGTAATCTCAATTTCATCGTCTGAATATTCCATAGTTTCGTTGGTGGTAGTGGCAGCGGTTTTTTTTGGTGGTGGGCTTAGGTTATCCGGTGAGGTTGTCGTTGGTTTGCTGAACGGGGTTTGTTGTTTCTGTGGTCTTCCTCGTTTTGAGTCCGTATTTATCGCTGGTGAGTTGTTCCTGGATCGTGTTATTGGCCCGGCAGTCTGATTCGTTGGTTTTGTTCTTTACTGTGCTGTGGTTTTTCTTGGCTGGCGGAATGTTGTTTGATGTACGCCATCATTTGCTCAATTTTCTCGTCCTTGCGTTTGTTCTCTGCCAGAAGCTTAACGATCTGCTCATCCTTCTTCTTCATTGTCTGCTCCAGTTCTTTCAATTTATTCAGGATCTCATTTGATTGCGCTGCAGCCTGGGCGTAACTTCCTAGATTTTGCTGTTCAGCTCGTTTGCGCGCTTCTCGGAAAAAAATAAAAATCCGAGACATAAACTGAAGCAGTTGGTGGAAAGCGGTGAAATTTTGATTGAATGTGCCAAAGCCGGGAGACTCAACGAGTATTGATGAGACAGAGCACCCCACTATATTCTGGTTATTGAATTGAAGAAAATTGGAAAATTGATTCTATATTGCCACATCTTCTTCGGATTTCTAATGTGGTTTTCGAGTCGAACCAGATGACAATATATTTTACTGTGGAGACTTGAGCGATAGTTTAACCCGTTAAAAGAAGCTGTACTCGTTCTGAATCACGTTTTATTGAAAATACGACTAGCTTTATGTTCATGGAAAACCTTATACCCGGTTGATAAGTCCAAGCAGACAAACTATCTACAGTACCTTGCAGATCGCTGACTTTGAATCCTATTACGGAGACCTCTTCATCATCTGAAAGTTGCCTTAGCGTGTTAAAATTTACAAGATATTCATAAATGTCTTTTACAAGCAAAATGTACAAAAGGGGGCTAAGAGATGAACCCTGCGGAAGACGCATGCCGCTTGCCTTTTTTAATCTTATAAAAATTGTGTGAAATGATAAAAAAAGAATAAGAAATCTTTCTATT
This sequence comes from Topomyia yanbarensis, assembly GCF_030247195.1. NCBI lineage: Eukaryota > Metazoa > Arthropoda > Insecta > Diptera > Culicidae > Topomyia > Topomyia yanbarensis. Next base: position 455,369,754 of record NC_080671.1, read on the forward strand.
TATCTGAATCGTCGTTTTGAATTTTTTTGTCGGCTCACATGCATTGGGATTCTTGCAGTGAGAATAATCCAGCAGAACTAGACTGTATCTAATAAAATGGCGATGAATTTGCTAAGCATGAACAGTTTCAGCTTAACATAATTGAATAATCCAAAGTAAATCCAACAGGAACTCGCTTTGCTTCGAAGTAATCGAGGAATTTTACAGTAATCGAGTAATTAATTAATAATCGTTTTTCGAAGTAGTAATCTTTATAACCATGAAGTAATCTAGGTAATTTTTTCGGGAGTGAGATGTAATCAATGCTGTTGGTAACCCCTTGGTTATTTTATCCGACTCTTTCAAAGGAAAGTCCCTGTCCGATTTATATGCTTGAAATTTATATCCTGTTTTTATATTCTAAAATATTCGAAACGGGTTTTATGAAGCATGTTGTGTCCTTGCGACTTTTATTTTCGGTCGCTCATACTGTATAACAGTTGTTAGATTTAATTAATTCAAATTAGAATCCGTCTAAAAATTGATTGCGAACGCACCTCAATCAAATTCATTGGTGGCAATACTACAAAGTAGATTTTTCGCACGCTCTATAGCGCCAATCACCTTTGATAGGGGATTCATCTGTCTCTTCTATTCTACCTATCGATCAGACCGGACACACATATCTCATCGTGGAATATATTGTTTCGGAGTAATAAAGTTTTTTTTCGATAAGTGATCGCGCTTTTACCAAAATGAAATATTTTTTCTAAACCGTCGTTAATACACCGTCCCAACCCAATTTACATCCGTGATCATTCCCTGACGATTCAACAGTAATTCCACGAAAAAAGTTATCTTTGAATTTTTAAACATTTGGTGAGATTGTTCCTTATCGAAAAATATTTGATCAGTAGTTTTTTAGTACCCTTGCGAAAAAATGCTTCCTTACCGTTTCCAAATGTTTAACAGTTGAAGATTTAGAGTAGTTTTTCAACGTCAATTTTTGCCACTGTACGGAACAGGATGAGTAGAGTTTTGCGTGATCGGTTAGGGAATATTCTCAATAATTGAGGATACGAATACCATAAATTACGATAAACACTGATTTTTTTAAATTTATTTATTGATTCGTCAATCGATCGTAGACTACATTACACAAACATTTATTACTTACATACTATACTGCACACTGTTTCAAACGTGTTCGGGGCATGGTAAGGTCAATACTTTCACAATGCTCGTTATACACAGCCATCATCTGGTTAAGTGGTCCGAATTTAGCGTAATCTGTACGGTGATGACCTATCGCGAACAAATTTCTGTTGCGTAATTGAGTTGTATCATATAAATTTAATTTTGACAATATAAACAAATAAAAAATATAAACATTATATAAGATATCGTTTAGGAATGAGATCATAGCATAGTCTCGACGTTCTTTCAATGTTTGAATATCTATCAACATACAACGTGCTGCATAAGATGGAAGAGGGAATGCTGCCCATCTTAGCTTGCGTAGTGTATATAATAGAAACTGTTTTTGAATTGACTCACTTCGTGTTTTTATGTATGGTGACCAAACAATACTACACTATTCGAAAATAGAACGAATATATGCTATGTAAAGAGTTTTAATTCTGTAAGGAACTTGAAGGAAGTGAAATCCGAAGCGTTTTATAAAATTAAGCATATTAGAGCATAGATCTCTAATTTTATCGCATTTGTGACCAATCCGATTATATACCTAATGTAATTGACATGGCAATCGTGGTTTGTTTTCTACTAAAAGTTATAAGATTACATTTTTTTACATTTAATTCCAATAAACATTTTCAACACCATGTATAAAAGATTTGTGTTTCATTGTGCAAAACGTTATAGTCATTATTATTTCTAATTTCTAAAAATAGCTTGATATCATCCGCATATATGAAAATTTTAATGTATTTTAAAATAAGAGAGATATCGTTAACATATAAAATGAAAAGAAGAGGTCCCAAGTGCGAACCTTGAGGAACCCCCGATGTAACTTTAATTATATCGGATTTCATCTCATAGATTTTTACTATTTGCTGGCGATCTGTTAAATACGATTTAATCCAATTGAGGAGTCTCGTCTCGATTCCTAATTTTTCAAGTTTGAAAATTAACATGGGAATGTCAGTGTAAAGAGCTTTTATGTGATTTCCTTTATCCGTGGCATTTAACGAGTAATCAACAAATTCTAGAAGGTTTGTACTTGTTAAACAACCTTTAAAAACCCCGTGGTTCGCATTTGTCATTTATGTTAGACTTCGTTAAAAATGTTTTTATTTATGATGGATTCGAAAAGTTTAGGAAAGCAAAACAGAATGGCAATCCCCTCGATGATTTCGAATATCGGATTTTTTGTCCGATTCATTCATTAAAAAAGACTTTTTCCAGTCTTTTTTGGGACATTACCAGATTCAAGTGACTTATTGAACAGCCAGAATAAAGGTGACGTGAGCTCAATTGCTAAATTCTTTATGAAAGCAGGTGGAATTCCATCAAGTCCTGGGCCTGTACTGGCATCTAGATCATTGAGACCAGACAAGATATTTTGAACATTAATGTGACTGACACCAACATCTCTTGAATCATCAGAAAGATAAGAAAAATATTCAAAATCACGATCATTATTCGAATAGTTAAAATAAGTTTCTTGAAAAAATGTTGCGAAGAGATTGCAAATATCTTTTGAAGTTTCACCCTCTTTACCACCCAAAAACATTTTTGATGGAAAGTTGTCTTTTCGCTTCCGATTTTCTTAAATGAATAATTTCCTTGTTGATTTTTGGATGCATGATTTCGTCGTTTTTTCGTAAGTGGAAATTCCTCCTGTATTATTTGCCAAAAAATATCATAAAAGATTTCCATTGCGCATTCAATGTTCACTTGATTCTTTAAAAGGGACTGCCAATTTGCGCTATTTAATTTATATTTCATATTTTCATAATTAGCTTTTCTATAATCAAAGATGTCCTCGAAATCACAGTCAATGGAGTCATGATTCTTGTGCACAAAAACACAGAACTCAGGATTAAATATTGATGAAACTGCGATGAGAACTCCTCCGCCTGACATTCTTTGGGTTAGTCTCCTGTTTCAGGTAGCGTGCGAGTCATCGGTGGTCTGTCCGACATGTAAGTTGATCGTTCCAGGTACTTCGGTGCTTGTTTGATCAACTAGGGAGCTAGTTCACGGGGCATTGGATATGCGTGGGGAAGGCGCATGGTCTTGTCTGAGTGCGGTGATGACTTCAGTCATGCATGAGGGTTGATAGTTGACCATTTTCCTTTTGCTGGTTTGTGTTTTGTAGGAATAATGTTCGAATTAACTGTATTCTATGTCTTCACTCACAACTGTAGAACTGTCAACTATCTCATGTGTTTATACTCCTTTGGAACTTATTTGGCATAAGCTAGTAATTATCATAACAGTAAATAAATCGCGCACGGAAGTTACTGTTTAGAATCAGTGTTCCATTATTTGCTTAGAATCGGCATTCTGTTGATCGGTGTTAAGTCAGACCGGACTAAGTGACAAAATATTGATTTCGAGAAAAACGAGTCTAAAGTTTGAATCGCAGAATCCTTTACATTATGATTGGAAATTAATTTATGCCATAATTCTTGTTTATTGTTATATATTTAAAATCTGGCAAAAGTCGAATATAGCTAACGATATTCTTTATCCAGAGCTATCATTATCTCATTTTTGATGTTTTGCGACTTAGTTCAGTCTGACTTAACACCGACCAATTGATACGGTAATAACTAAGTTGTACATTCCTATTCACATATTATTTTTGTAGTTTAATGAAAGCCCCTCTTTTTACGAAACCATTACATATGTGCAATTCCAACTATCTACAAGAATAGTGCCTGACACAAGAAAAAAAAAGACACACAAAAATGCATCTTGTATAAGATTCCACATTATTCAAACGATCGCCGGGTGAAACCACGAAAAATTCGTCGCGTGATAGCAAAGTGAACGTTACCGATTTATGGAAATATAAGCAATACTCCTCATAGTCGGCTGGAGGTCAAGTTGCTTATTTCCCAAGTAACAATTCAGGTATTCGCCGGGTCCAGTAGTTTTTTCTGGGGGTTTGAAAATTATTCCGTTTGGTAATCAATTCAGTAAAACAATTTTCTTACCGAGTTATCCGTAAAAAAACAGGTGTACAAACATCTGTCAGTAAGAGTTGATAGTTTCCGTCAATAAAAGTTAAGGAATGCTGATTAGTCCAGTATTTCGAAAATTAGTCGTTAGTTTTTCCTTCAGCTATTTTGCTTGATTCGAAACGTGAGTATTAAATGAATTAAGTTTTATTCTTCCTTTGCAGTTTAATAATCGTTCTATATGAAAAAACGCAGGTGAAACTGAACATATTCTTTCTATATGCATACTAATATACTACCGAGTGAACTTTGGTCTTAATGGATCAACAATTCTTAAACCAAAAGTTATTTTGTTTTGCGATTTTGAAGGCAAGGTAACAATAGATCTTTTGTGTAATGTACATTCATTAACGCCAATTACAACACAACCAAACAAAACGTACACGTATTACTGCCAGCGATTGCAGCTCGTTTTCGCACTTGGGATTGAACCGGCTGGGTGTTGGCCTTTTTGATTTGAGCCTATCTTCCCGCATTCTGCTTGCTCTCGCCACAGAGACGTGGTGTATAGTGTTGCACATCGGTGCACGGTCGTTGCATCTCGCAGTACCAGACCTTACTGAACCGGCATTGGTTGTACGAGTATAGTACCGAAATTTTGGTGATACGCGCTGGGTCCATTCGAATGTTGAATTGTGACTTTTTTGCTATATCTGGTATCACATATAACTTCGGAACGGGATAATCCAATTTTTTTTCTAGGACTACGGGTTCAAAGTATTACATTGCGTACTACGCAACAACGTAAAGCGTGCAAGCTACTCGCGCGATCTGCCTAGTTTGCGGTAGATCAATGAGAGTTTGCATTGTGATTTGTACGGATTTTCCCGCATGACAGTGTGGGCTGTTCATCGGTTATCGGTCGCTATCGCCAAGAGATGTAGTGTATGGTGTAGCCCATCGGTGCTCGTTGGTCGCCTCGAAACGTACCGTGAGCTGTAGAGCTAACTCAACCGGAATTGCTTGAACAAGTATGAAACTGACATTTTATAGTATGCAAAAACTACTAGAGTCATTTAAATACCGAATGGGCCAAACAAAACATGTTATATGACTTCACACCATAGTAGTTGGCATATACAAAACCCGTTTTAATCCACCTGGTGGTGCAATTGTGCCTTTCTCATTTATCCAAACTACGATTCCATGGCTGGGTATTAGAGTGGCTCGAAAATGACATTTTTCAGCACAGCACTTTTTGAGTTCCTTTTGTGGTCCCAAATGCCTGTGAAAAGTTTGGGAGCGGTCGATTGCTTCCCGGGTTTGCGCATTGCGTTTAAAGTTTGTATGGGATTTTATATGGGGAAATCAATTATTTTGCATTTTCGTTAATAAAGATCGCCATTTCACTCAATATGAAAAACCAGGTTTATAAAACGATATTTCAAACCTTGGTTAACAACTTTGTCGAAACCGGTAACTAGATACGAGTTTTTAAAAAATAGTTATAACGATTTTAAAACTTATGGTTCAATCCAAATGCAGAAATTAATTATTTCTTCCAACACAGTCAGTACACCACGACACCGATACTTTAAACTTGAACAAATGAGAATATATTCATCGCAGAGACTTGGTACCTTTGAATGAAATGTTCAGAATGAATTGCTGAATAACACAGACGTAGTCAGAAAGTGAAAAGAAGAGGGAGGGGGAGGCTTGTGTACTTCCCAGTTCCCTTTTTAGATAGTTTAGTGTAACATAAGGAGCACATCTTCAACGCAGGTTTGTACCGTCGAATTAAAAATTAATCTTACGTGTTTGAGTGCTACTATTTAAGGGCTCTACTGTTATCTCATTTAAAATGGTACAACGGTTTATAAGTTTTACATATTTTAAAACCCTATTTCTTAGCCATTCAGAGTCAGAATTTAAAAAAAAAATGCATATCCTTAGATTCCTTGAAGTCTCGGAATTGTTTTTATTGAAGTTTTCGTTTGAGAATCTAGGAACGAAACCAGGATAGTTACTTCAAACAAGCGTTTTTTGATGACATTGAGTTAGGTTCACGCAAAACAGAGGTGATCTTGGTGGACCAGCAATATATTTCAGGTTAGAACCCAACGCGATTTCCAGACCTGAGTTAGTTTTTGCATCAAGCAAAAATAACATAAATTTGTAGGTGTAAATCCTAAATATTGTAAATGTTATTTCCCACAGCAAAGATTGTAGTATGATTCATATTTGGGTCTATCAAAATATTAAGAAAGTTCAGTCGTTGTCATTTACAAGCACGTAATGATTCTTTGTCTTATACAAAACAATCTAAAAAGTGACTGGGAAGTACACGAGCCCCCCACCCCTCTTCTTTTCATTTTCTGACTACGTCTGTGTTATTCAGCAATTCATTCTGAACATTTCATTCAAAGTTACCAAGTCTCTGTGATGAATATATTCTCATTTATCTAAGTTTTAATGTCGATGTCGGTGGTGCACCGGCAGTGTTGGAAAAAGTAATCAATTTCTGCATTTGGATTTTACCATAAGTTTTTAAATCGTTATAACTATTTTTTGAAAACTCGTAGCTAGTTACGGTCTTCGACAAAGTTGTTAACCAAGATTTGAACTATAGTTTTATGTAGCTGGTTTTTCATTATCAGTGAAATAGGGATCTTTATTAATTAAAATGCAAAATAATTGATTTCCCCATATAAAATCCCATGCAAACTTTGAACGCAATGCGCAAACCCGGGAAGCAACCAACCGCTACCAAATTTTGCACAGGCATTTGGGACCACAAAAGGAACTCAAAAAGTGCTGTGCCCGCTAGTTTAAATCATTTTGAAGTTTTCCCATACAACCGCGAGCCACTCTATTGCACATACATACAATGGATCGACAGCCACGAACTTGAGAAGCTATGTGTCGTAGCTGAAACACTTGATCCCAGCAGCAGATCCAGGAGGAGGGTTCCGGATCCCGCCAAAAAGCCAAAAACTTGTTAAATTTAGTTTCAATTTTAAAGTTGTTTTCAAACTCAAAATCATTTCAACCCAAATTTTTCACTGGTTTTACAGACCTACAAGGGAAGTTTATTTAGGAGGAACTAGGAAATTTTCTTCGTGGTGGGGGGTTAATTGATGAGGGAAGGTGGGTTTAGGGAATTATGGTGTGTGATGGGGGGGATAGATCAGGATTAGGTGGACGATGTTCAGATTGATTGCATAACCTTTCTCATTAGCTGAAACTTGTGAGGGCATAACTCAATGCGAAATTTTCTCACCTTTCGAATGGAACTGAAACATTTAAAATACAGATTATACTTTTAAAGTTAGAGGTATTTTAAGACAAATAAGTTTTTTACACAAAAAGTTCAATAACTCTGTAACGGTTGAGATTTGATGGTATGTGTAGAACAATTTTTTTCTCCAAATATAGCAGTCTATCACCCCCGAGAGATTCTTAACCATGAACCAAACACCCTGTATATTGATTACCGGTTTATATGGGAATTTCGCATATGGCCGCATACTTCAACCCGTAACACAGACACCAGAACTCCGATTCAAAGGAAATTTAATAGCATTCAATAGGTATATTCTAGCTTTCATTTGAGACTGATCTTGTGAAAGTCAGACATTTCTGAGAAGCAGATTTGTCTTCAACTAAGGAACATAACCCCTTTCCCGAAGCTTCCGGTTCCGCCGAGGTTATTCAATTTGGTCAGCTGAAACTACAAATCCAAACATTTTCGAACACATTTTATGAAGTTTTGCATCTTTCAGATACCATGCTGATTCCGATTTATATGGGAATTTCTTGCGTGATCCCACTCTTCAACCCGTAACTCGTAAACCGGAAGTCGGAATTAAATGAAAATCAATACCAGCCTATGGAAACGTTGCACTTTCATTTGAGACTAAGTTTGAAAAAATCGGTTCAGCTATCTCCGAGTAACCGATATGCATATTTTTGGTCACATACATACATACACACGCGCACACACACATACGCACACACGCACAGACATTTGCCTAACTCGACGAACTGAGTCGAATGGTATAAGACAGCGGTTCTCAACCTTTTTGGTACCACGGACCCCTTACAAATTGCCCTGGTTTGCTGCGGACCCCCACGGATAAACATCGAGTTTGTATGCCATCAATATGTTAGTTTCAGTTTGTTAGGAAACAAGACTTGAAATTCCAATCTGCACTCGAAAAATATATTTTTCTTCGCGGACCCCCAGCAATGACTTCGCGGCCCCCTAGGGATCCGCGGACCCGAGGTTGAGAATCACTGGTATAAGACTCAGCCCTCCGGGCCTCGGTTAAAAATTCGGTTTTTTCAGAGTGATTGCATAGCCTTTCTATAGGCAAAAAATGTTTACGTGTGATTGAAGTGTTTGAACTTTGAAAAAAAGCAGTTTTCTAGGGTGGTAGGGCTAACTTCACTGTAAAGTTAGCACTACTATACCAAATTTTTAAAAGAACAAATGCGACAAATTTTTGGATTTCACAACTAATTTACGACAAGCGACAATTAATCCACGTGTCATACTTTACTTTATTACTGATTCTTCACTCTACCAAAAAATGTCTCTGTTTGGGAATTGTTCCTGTATACAACACAGTTTATAATTAGGTTTGCCGTATGTTCTAAATAATCCTCTAGTAGACTCTACTGAAATCAATTAGTTCAACTATGAAGATCAAATCAAACCTTCGAGTATAGTTTAGAAATTAATCCAAAATAGTTTTGCGCAAAAAAATCCATTTACCACCCATTTTTAAGCTGTTAAATCATAGCGTTTCGATTTTATCTCATCAGTATCCGGATTTGACTTAGCACCAGACAGACGCTAAATCCAAAAGCGTATCAATAAATAGTTTTCCATGACGTCAAATTGAAAATATAGTTCAATTCAATCCCTCAACCAAGTACCCAATTCCAACAATCACAATCACCGTTATTCAAATCGTATGAAACCCAGCAAACGAATCTCAACCCTAAAAAAAAGATCCCTAACGCCATTTTCTTTATGCTATCATCAATTTCAGATAAACAACTCTCGGAAGGATCTGTATCCCCAGCTTCGATAGGATTTCGAACCCGATTGAAACCAGGCGAACCACGACGGGCGGCGAAGATTTAGTTTAAACAACCACGACGCATAAATTGGGTGTCGCCGCGCATTTACATCCGTCGTCGTACCATACCCGAGAGCCAAGGTTCGGAAGTAGAACTCTAGCGAATGAATATTTAAAAAGAACCGAATAAATGTACCCGACGAAAGGCTGCAGCGCCAAAAAAAAACACTGAACCCTAATGGAACACTAATCAACCGTGGAGGATTGGAAGGATTTGTGGGACCCTTTTCAGGTTTCGGCTTGAATCGATAAGGGGAAAGGTTTTCCTAGTGTTTCCGGAATGTGTTTGAAGTAAAGGGAAACTCCTAATGGATCGGCTCCAATGTGATTGGGCTGCAAATGTATCCTGAAAAAGGAAGTTTTCCCGTACCGAAATAGGAAGTGAGTGGATTTTGCGGAAGAAATTTATAAATAACTGCGTTTCCACGTCCGGTGAAACAAAAAGCGTGCTCCGTGATCGAACCGTGAAAAGAAGGATCCGGAACGACCAGCCGGACGCACGATAGGTGCAAATGAAATTGTACAGAAATGTGCTCGCTAACATCAGTGGGGTGAAAAAACGTAAGAAAAAATACCATTAATTTTCAGCAGCAGGATAAGAAAAACAAAGCCCAACCCTAGGCGTAAGCTCAAGGTCGACCGGATAGCTCCCTCCAATGCCGGGGGACCAGAGAAAGTATATTAAATCATTGTTCCATTCGTCGTAGATGTGATTTCAGTTGTTCGTTCGTTTTTTGTTCAGTGGAAAAGTGTGTTTGTGAAAAAAGAAAAGTGAAATCCGTAGAAAAATCTGCCATTCAGAGTCACGTGAAGAAAGCATAATGGCGAGATACGTGACAAGGCAGAATTATTATTTATGGTGCATCGTTTGCCTCGTTGGGATGCTGGAACTCGGCGATGTAAGTCGGGGGAGTGCCCAAGGCAGTGCCCTCGTAGAAGCCAGCACCGTCATCGGCGATGAGAATGGTGAGTTTCGTTTTCGGACAACTTTGTGCTACCCATAATTGGATTAGGGTGGGCGGTAAAAAAATGCGGAAAGCTTTCATTCAATGTCGGTAGTTAACTAGGTTGCGATTTATCGAAATTTTTTTTCTCGTCACTAAATCTCAACCATTTAGACCATTTCATATCTACGTCACGAACAGACATTCAGATTCGGTAGGAAAATATTTCATCAGTGTTAGACCCTTATCTTCATCCAATCAAGCAAGTGTCACACGTCCTATTTTCTAACACCTTTCCGTGTCAAATCTCATTATGATCAAAATGCCTATACCTATACCATCCAGTCTATCGGCCTACTGTGACTAGGTCAGTGACCTGATGGTGAAACTACTCGCGCAAGATCCGAGAACATCAACTGACTGACGAAACAAAGAACAACATAGCAAGAGAAGCCTGCTGCGTCCGACGACCGGCGAGAATGGCATCCCGAAAACTCGGCTATAGGGATCTGGGTTACATCAGGCAGTCCGGTTACATTCGTTCGCATCGCAGCATGACACCGTGCACCGCGGGTTGCTAGTGCATTTAAATCCAAACCGTTTCGTTTTTTTTTAGTTCGTTCGTACTCGACTTGAATGAAGTAGGAAGAGAATGGTGTGCGGGATAAAAGACGCTCGTATCCTTGCCGTAAAGTTATTATTATTTCTTAATTTCTGTCGCTTCTCTTTTGCGATGCGGAGTCACATTGGGAAGGTATATTTAAGATTACCCAGGACTGATGATGACGCTCGTTATCGCAATGTCAGCGAGTTTTTTTTTCATCCAAATTAAATTATTATACTAATTGGGACTAGTTAAAATAAATTTGACTGACAATATTTGAGATCCAAAGCCATTGAAGCGTATGTGGGTTGCAAAAGACGTTGATTCGGTATATGTCGAAAAAATGTATCGTTTTAACTACAAAAATAAGCCACATGCAAGAAAACTATTAATACGGAATTTTGAAAAAATTAAGTTTGTTTTGTTACTTGAGTTTTCACCAATATGTGTGTTTCAGTTGTAAATATTTTTTAACCATTAAAAGCACGGTTTGGAACTTTACTTCTGTGATCAGATAGCACGAAGCGCAGATGCACTCATTATTAATTATTATACCGGTTTTGCTGTGGGATCGAAATTGATCCATCAATTGCAAACCGAATAATTTGATGAATGATATCATAGCCGCCAGACATCATATTCATAATGCATCATTTCCGTTGCTTTGCAAATACGTAGGGTGATGAGCCTATTTTGGTACCATTATGGAGAGGGTCGCACTATTTTTTGAACAACTTAAAAAGAAGCCATATTACCTATAACCTTTTTCAGAATAAAGTATCAGTGTACTGTTTCTTAAACATCTGTATAATGCTTATTTGGCAGAATTGTCTTAATTTTCAGCATAAATGAAAATAAAAGTTCTATTCTGTGCATCTATTCCCACCTGAACGTTCCAATTATCGCCTCATGGGTGTACCGATTTCCACCTCATCGAAAAACAATCTAGTAGAAACGCAATGCCTCATATTTCATTTGTGTCGATTCTAGCTAGGTATCCAGATCATGGATGCCAAGGCGTGATTTGTAACACGAATCATTCTGCTTTTTTCAACCGATCAAAACAAACGTAAACATCACGCACACGATAGAAACTCATCAGCTGTTAGTAGAAGAGCGCCCAGAGCTGCGCATGCAGGAAATAGTCATGCGAAAGTTAACAACTGGAATATAAAGTTTCACATCACACATTACTTCCTCCCGATCCAAATTGTATGTGCAGATGAAAATAAAATATCTGCAATCAACAATTAGTTGAATAGCTTGAAATAATTGATTACTTATACATGAAATTGCATTACAATATATTTTCAAGTTCATGTATTGGGTTGGCCGCACTGGTGATTCTTTTCTGTACGATGGATGCAAAAAAGTTTGTTTTGATTGTGGTAGTGTATCGGCAAAACATGGCAAAATTATGAACGCCAGTATTTAATATTTTCCTATTATAACACTAGGCATATCCTAGTGTTTGACGAATGCTTTTAAAGTGAAATAATCGTAAAAAGGTTCTCCAGCTAAAATAAAGGTACGTATCAGTGCAATATTTAATGTATTTGTGCCGGAATAACGAGATATGAGGCGGTAAATGCTGGCTCGAAAGTGTTTATTTTGCTAAGCGCCGTTGCGTCCTGTTTCGGTTCACTACGCGAGTGAGGCGGATCAGCAGATATTTCAATTAGGTGATTTTATTTTAATTAAAAGTTGGATTTAGTGGATAGTTCTGAATACGTATGTGCACAACAAATAAAGAATATAACTTGAGCTTATTTTTGCACACCAGTTTTAGCCAAATCGATATTGTTATTATCTCATATGCTTGGTTCGAAACCAAGGGGTACGAAATAGGGTCACAATAGGCTCTACTGCCATAATAGGCACATCACCCTATACTCCTCCAATCTTCATTCCAATGCAGCTCTAAATTAACACACCATTTTGTGACAATGCGATGGTTGCTTTGATCTGAAAAATTGAACGACTTTGTCTGCCTGGAGTCGTAATGCACGGTTGATACCGTTTAGATCCATTTCTATCAATCTCTTGGCGAATTTTAGGCTGACAAAATCGGGATCTTTCTTTTTTTAATAAAACGTGGCTGTTAAAATAGTCCTCATTTGTCTCTAGACATAACCTTTTAACCCTTTCTGGTTATTTACTATTGAAATTTTTAAGGAAGAAACATATGCTCAAGAAAGAATTTACTCGTTTTTGACTTGCTTCGTCTGTTAGAGCCCATCAAATATTTTTAAACAGCTGATAAAATCAGGTCCTAACTGTATTAGTACTGGTTGTCTTCTGCCGGTGCAAGAATGCTGGCAGCCAGCACAATCAAAATATCTGACGTTAAAAATTTCTGCGCTAAAATCTCGCATGTTTCATGTAAATAAATTGGAGCAAGGATCAATGAGCAAGGATCAAGGAGCAAGAATCATGGAGTAAGGAACAAGGATCAAGGATCTAGGATCATACATCAAAAGGGTCAATTCCGACGTATACATTGTATAGAAGAGGACTTAAACGTGAACCCTGAGGAATACCCATTAGGGTGGGACAAAAATTAGATTCCTGCTCCGAGCAACTTTTTAGGTTCCATTTGGGTCCTAGAACAACTGTGCAAATTCTTAGCTCGATCTGTGAAACTATATTTTTGCGCCCACTGTTTAAAGTTTACATGGGATTTTATATGGGAAAATTAACTTTCGCCAAATAATTCCTCCAGAAGTCGCCCATTGCTTCCTAAAAATATATCGTTATGCGGCTTTTATAGGAAATTTAACAAAGAAACAATGCCTAGAAAACCACAAAACGATCCGACACTTGAGCAAAAAGTTATTAAGTAGAAACCGATTGATGGTCTGATGATTGATAAACTATTCATTTTTTCTACCATCACTGCTGTTGGTTGTCCAATTAAATGAAATTTTGTTTTGATTTTCTCTTAATGTGTCTCAATCAATTATCTGTACTGTTTGGCCACTTTACAAGAGTTTTGAGGGATAAATTGACGCTTCTTTTGTACATAAAAAGAGAAAGTTAAAAATTTTGTATATAATTCGACCGTCAGCAGCAGTGATGCTATGAAAAGTGAAATTTTCATCAATCTTCAGGGCATCAATCGATTTTTGCTTAATAACTTTTTCCACAAGAATCAGATCGCTTCACGGTCTTCTAGACTTTGCTTCCTTGACAAATTTTCCTATAAAAATCAGACATATTTATATTTTTAGGCGGTAACGGGTGACTCTTGGAAGAATTATATTGCAAAAGACGATTTCCCCATACAAAATCCCATGTAAATTTTAAACTGCGGGCGCAAAAATATAGTTTCACCGATCGAGCTTAAAATTTGCAGAGTTCTTCTGGGAGCCAAATGTGACACAAAAAGTTACTCGGAGCAAAATTTTATTTTTTCCATATAACCGTGTCCCACTCTAATGCTCATGTAGCTAAATTTCCTCATTGACACATGTGCTTTTCAGACAACAAATTCAGCAAAAAATATTCAAAGTTATTCCCATTTGCTTCGATTCAAGTGACGAGACAGAACAGGATTATTTTCTCGATCAACACTGCAATCGGCCGATATGAGTTGTGGTCGAAGGCTGGTTTTCCTGTTTTTTTTTTTTTTATTACGATGACGTATGGGGCAAAGTTACCCGCAAAAAAACTTATTTTTTTTTAAATATACCCTCCACTATCCCCCATACCAAAAAACTCGCACAGAGAGTCCCCTGGTAATGGACACAACAATAATAAAAACAAAACAGAAAAACGCGGAGATATAAACTACAGCAAAAAAAAATGAACAAAGTGAAATCCCAGTGGAATCAAGTTCCTTTGAAGGGATTCACAAAGCTTATTTGAATTCTAAATACTAAATTTATAACTAAGTGATAACGTTTGTGCTTACGAGCAAATACGAAAATTAAAATAGGCTTAATAATATTAAAAGAATAAAAAGTAGGAAAAAACTAGCAGGAGCCAGAAAAACCTACACACTTAGATGGTTGACACACTTACAAGATATATTCGTTTACGTTTCGTATCATATGTTGCTTAAGCTTGCTTTTAAAGAGGATGTTATTTGTTACGGTTTTCAAGGCAATAGGAAGTGCGTTAAATTTGGAAGGTCCGTGAATTGAGATGCGCGTTAAACCCAAGTTTGTGCATGCACTGCTTCTCAGTAGCTCGTTTGCGCTTCTAGTATTCCGAAGGTTTACTCTAGCTGAGAATACAATGTTGTGATGAAATTTTGGGTTGTTTAAAATATTATGTACATAAATATTAGTTTGAGTATCTCGTAAACCAACAACGGGGATAATTCTGTGGCGTAAACTGGTATATAACAAAACCGTTGAAAATAAGAGAGGCAAATTAAAGATTACTTTGATACATCTCTTTTGCAATTTTTGAATCCTTTTCAGTTGCGATTTGGCAGCGTGACCCCAGACGACAATCAAATATTGAATGATTGAGTGAATGCATGCATAATAGAATTGCAATAGTGCATCTTTGGGAACAAAACAACGTACTCTTTTCTTAAGACCACATAGTGATGAGATTTTGTTGGCAACATGTTGAATGTGTATGTCCCATGAAAGGCATGAGTCTAAATGAAGTCCTAAGTATTGGAATGATGAAACTTTTTCAATCAGTAATGTTCCGACGAATGGATCGGAATGCGGCAAAAAAAAAAAAATCCGTGGCGAGTGAAATATTATATATTTTGTTTTTGTCAGATTCAGTGAGAGGTTATTACCTTTAAAATATTCGATGAGGCTCGCTAGATCGGATTCAATGTATTTGATGATTGGCTGAACATTGGAATGGGGATAGAACAATGCTGTGTCATCAGCAAAAAGTCTTGGAATCCCATGCAGTTTCAAATTACCTAAGTCATTGATGAAAATCAAGAACAGCAGAGGACCTATGTTACTCCTTTGTGGAACTCCTATGTCAATCGGTCGTAGAGTGCTGCGGGCACCTTTTATTACCACAAATTGCTTTCGATCTGTTAGATAACTTCTAGTCAATTCATTGGCAACACCTCTTATCCCATATCGGTCGAGCTTTTCTAATAAGATTCTGTGGTTTATTGTATCTAATGCTTTCTTAAGGTCGATGAATAAGCCCCCTACGACCTTTTTTGGTCAATTTCACGGATTAGCTCATCAGTGAGTTCAGTAATAGCAGTCGCCGTTCCACAACCTTCCCGGAAACCATATTGGAATTTATAAAGAACATCGTTCGCACGCAAAAAGCTAACAAGCCGATTTGTTAAAAGCTTTTCTAAAATTTTGTTCAGCATCGACAATGTTGAAATTGGGCGATAATTTGAAGGGTTGTAAGAATCACCGGATTTGAATATGGGCGTAACTTTAGCAATTTTCAAAACGTTAGGATATGACCCCGTTACTATTATGCGATTGAAGAGTTTAGTAATAATCACAGAGAGCGGTCCTATATTGGCTTTCATTAGATCTGCTGATATGTTATCATGACCCCTACTTTTTTAACATCAAGCTGACTAATGAGGATTCCAACTTCACTAACACTAGCAGGCTTCAGAAAAATAGAACTGCTAACAGACTTAACTGGCTTCAGAAAATCAAATTTGTTTTTTGGGAGTTTGTCAGATAGATTGTTCCCGATCGTGGCGAAAAAGCTATTAAATACTTCAGCAACATGTAGATCAGAGTCGATAATGCAACCATTAATTTTTTATTTTATTGGTTCACTTGTTTTGGTAGGACCAAAAACTTCATTCATTTTTTTCCACACGTTTGAATGACTAGAAGTTTTTAGTATATTCTCATAATATTCACATTTGCATCGCTTTTTGGCGGTTTTAACTTTATTTGAAACGTGTTTCAACATTTCAGCAGCTTGCGCATCATTAGGATTACGTTTAACTTTATCAAGGTAATTATTTTTTATTTGTATCAACCGCCAAAGGCTAAAGGTCATCCATGGACAATTTTCTTTTTTAACATTAACATTTTTCGTAAAAATTTTGGTGCAGTCAACCAGTAGGTTGTTATAGGTTGTAATGAGAGTATTTAAGGTAGCCTCAACATCATCAGTAGTTTGCAAATTGTTCAAGAATCTGGAGAATTGGTTTTGCAGCCTAGCACGATCGACAATTGTCATTCTTAACTTTTGTTGTTTCTTTCCTTTACAAATAGGGAGAGACGAAATAATAGGAAGATGATCGCTAATATCGCTAAAAACCGTGTAATTATGCAATTGTGAAGCAAAATCTATAGGGCAAATGAAATGATCTAAAATATTGTTGCTAGTTGGCCGTGTTGCGAAAGTATTTGTGCAAACATAACTATATGATTCTAATAACTGTTTGTATCTAACTACTATGTTATTATTGTGAAGATTGATTGGAACGTTCACATCACCCGCTATGAAGTATGGTTTAGCCGGGGTAGCATTAGATAACCAATTTTCTAATATATTCTGAAACGAGATGTAGTCGAATGATGGGGGTCGATAAACACCAATAACGTTATACAGATGACTCCGAAGTTTTATTTCTAAATGGACGTAATGCAAACCATCGATTGTTTGGTTATCTATCAATCTGCTTTCCAGAGAACTTCTTACAAACACTGCTAAACCTCCTGTCGAGTTACTACGGCAAGAGAAAAAGGGACGATAGCCAGGGATGTTATAAACACGACAGTTATCCTTCTTAACCCAAGTCTCACCGATAACAATAACATCAATACCTAGTTTACATTCATTTACAAAGTAAATCAACTCATCAAACTTTTCATAAACATTAATTCCTCTAACATTCCACTGAACAATATTCAAAAGATTCGTGTCATTTAAATCACATTTTTTATTAAATTCGTGTAAGTTATCATAAAATTTATTTAATATTGAATTGGGTGTAAAATCCATTTTAATTTGATTGATTTCATAGAATTAAAAGAAAAAAACTTATTGTGTGCTTTTCTTCCGCTTAGGCGATAGAGAATGCACAGAAGTTGACGGGTCCTCAGGTGTACACGCTGGTTTCAAAAAAGGTCTCTTCACACGACTGAGATCTTCTCGAGTTTTTACCAACTCGGGCTTACTATTATCATCTATTTTTACTAGTATAACACCGCCCCTTCCCGCCCAAATGTACTTCACGTTTAACGATTCTTGGGACTCTCTCAGCTCATTAAGCAATTCCAGAGACAGCGGAGTCAATTCATCGCGCAAGGTCACATTCATAGCTCTTCCGTTAACAACAAACTTGTCATCAATCAAGGTCGATAATAATTTACCAAATTGTTTCTTCTTGGCAAAAACAGCCTCTTTCGAATCTTTATTAGAAAACACAATTCTGATTGGAGCCAAGCCGTTGTTCGGTTTACCACTGACAAAAATCCGCTCAGCAGATACTACTAATCCCGCATTTTCTCTCAACCCTACACAGAGCAGCAGTTTATTAATAAGTTGGGGCACATTTTCACCTGAAACTGTAGGAATACCCCAAACGACAGCATTATTACCCAAGACAGCTTTGTCCGATTTGTCGATATTAGCTTCCAACTTTTTTTTTTTTTTTTTTTTTATTTCAATTATAGAGGTTTTAACCTTAAGGTCATTCGCCTCTTCGGGTTAGAAAAATCTCTTAGGAAAAATTTCTAACCCTATGTGCGGGGTCGGGACCCGAACCCAGGTGCGCTGCGTACAAGGCAATCGATTTACCAATACGCTACGCCCACTCCCCTCGAGCTTCCAACTTATTAACAGTAACCTCTAGTTGATTTTTTTGATTTTTTCAAGCGATCTATGTCGGCTTTGAGATTCTCGTTTTCTAATCTGAGATCCTTAAAGTCAGTAACTATTTCATAAAGTTTATCGGAAAGGAAAGCCTGGGATTTTTCGATAGTGGTAGTAATCTGCTTAACTTCGGTTGTAACCGCTTGTATTTCCTTAGCTACTGTTTCAGAAATGGTTGCTTTCATTTGAGCAGCAAGAGAAGGCATCAATGCACGACTACTATTTTGCATTGTTACAATTCGTTGGTAGTGTAACGGCCCACCCTAGCCGCAAAATCAATAAGAGTGAAGATGAGCGCCTTTACTTGGATACAAGGGGACAGTACGACTTTAATCGGTAAGTGAATAGGTCGATGTGAACTATCGGGGATTTCGCGGGAGATTTCTTTATTTTATCGGTTATATTTCCGAGTGGGGACTAACCGCGTGGTTGCCAAATAAGTACTGTGGTAGAAGCATTTTTTACGCTAAGTGGCCGATCGAGGCGGGTTCGGTCACATCTGGGGGCTCAACCGGGATATTGATTGTAAGAATTGCTCGGGGAGTAATAATTTGCATAGTGCTTTATTCCTCGGGACAAAGGAAGTGGTGAAAATACGATTGGAGCTAATTGTTACGAGATTCGAGCAGTGAAAGAGACAACCAGTAAAGATACGATTGTGATTAGAATGGTTGTCAGATTCGAGCAGTGAAGGAGACAACCGTTGAGTGTTATCGATCAGCAAATGTAGAAGTGATTCCAAAATGTGTTGGTAACCCAGCAAAGGGTAATTGGTGGTAGTGCAAACACTCCAGTGAGTGAGCGAGTATCTGCCTGATCGAGAGCAAGTCGGGTAGTGGTTAAACATTAAGAGATCGTTTATCGGAACAAACAGTGTGTGAAATAAACAAAATGAATAATTCCTCTTGGCTGGTTTCCCCAACTGGGCCGTTTATTCAGGGTCAAATGAACCGAGTGCAGTTTTCGTCTACACCGCAATCGAACCCAGCGAGGTCAGACGATATAGTGGGTTCGCAATTAAATAATGGCGGAGAAAACGGAATTCCCGCTAATGCAAATGTAGTGAACAATGCGTGGGATCAAAACATCGGGCCGGGAGGAGAGCCTGGTGTAGGGCAGATAGAGAATCCGGAACAAGCAGGACCACCGTTAGGATCCAATGAGGGTTTATCAGAGACGGCTAGTCTATTAGAACAGAATAGGAGGTGTCATGAAACGTTGGTGAATCTTGTCCAGTCACTGCATAATCGGATGAATGCGTTAGAACAAAACATTGCGGCTAAACCTCCACAAAATAACCCAGCGTTGGTTCACCCACCAACCCTCAGTGGACCTATCGAAACGCAGGACAGTCAACGGGTTTTCCCATCAAATAGCGGAACTGGAGTACAATACGCTGTTCCCACGACCAGAATAGATTGGCCGAATATTGCGCCAATTCTTCACCCTAACGTTCCACAAAGTCATAACGCTGCCTGGTTCGGCCCTGCAAGTGTGAATGCGCACGGTAGCCGGTGGTCTGGCTTATATGCATCTGGTCATTTATTGCCGCAGCAGATGTCACACGGCTGGCCTGGCGACAACGGAATTGGTATCAGTATTCCACATGGATATCGACCAGTTGGGCCGAGGGGCACAGATCTTGTTCCATCTTTAAACAACAACAGTTCGGCTGTTCCCACCACCGCAGAAGGAAATGTTTCTCGAGGAAATCTCTTCCCACGACCGATATTTAGTGGCGTAAATGACGATCTCCACCCGGTGGAATTTTTAACCGAACTGGAACGGTATTGCGTACATCAAAGCTTGGGGGAGTATGATAAATTGCCTGTCACGCTCTCTTGCTTGGTGGGTGAAGCCAAGATATGGGCTAGAGGGTTTGGGTATTTGTTCCAGAACTATGGAGCTTTCACACACTATTTCCGAGATCAATATTGGGGACCCACGACGCAACGCCAAGTTTCAGAGGATATTGCACGGGGCTCATATGTCCCCAAGGAAGGGTCCAGAATGGCCCAATATTTTCTGGGAATTGTCACCAAAGCTAGGTTTCTTACTCCTGCTCCGACTGAAAGAGAACTTATTCAACACTTGTCGAAGCATTTTCCTCGAAATGTTCAACAATTGTTGGGATCATGTATGGACATCGGAGCGGCCTTCGACACTCTACAATCCGAAGATAGATTCATTAACTCTTCAACGCGTTATAGTAACTCGAACACTCCACAAAACTGGCGTTCTCGTGAATCAGCTGGCAGCGGTCGAAACGGGAACAGAACCGCGTGGGCAGGCACGACTGGGGGTCAGCTAGGCCCGAATGGAGGACACAATTACACCAGTTCAAGCAATGTGCGGATGGCCGTGGTGGAAGAAGAAGAGGTATCCGGATCACTGGATTCTTCGGTTCTAACAGTATTTGTTGGACCTGATGAGTTACTCGAGGAAGATCACGAGCAGGTTAGAAAAACAAAACCGAGGAAGTCTCCATACGTTACTGTAACTGTCGGGGATATGCAATTACAGGCGTTAGTAGACAGTGGGTGCGAGCTGTCGTGTATTTCCAGAGAGCTGTACAACCAATTAAAAAGAAGCGATATAAGTATGGCCGAACTACCCATGCGAGGAATATCTCTACGAGGAGCATTTGGCAAGAAAAGTAAAAGAGTCACAACACAAGTCTTATTAACAGTGGAATTCAATGGGTGGCCGGTAGATGTCCCATTTGTAATTGTACAAGAGTTGGTTAACCCTATGATACTTGGTGGAGATTTTCAAGATGATTTAAGTGTCTGGATCCATCTGGATGAACAGAGAATCCGTTTAGTGAAAGAGGGAAAGGAGCTATGGGTCAACTTCAGCCCAACCAGTGGACGAAAAGATTGCGTAGAAAACATTTCCCTGTGCGAACGTATGATCAACTTTGTCGACGAAGAACCGATAGAGACAGAATTAAAAAATAATCCAGGGGCGCGAATAACCTTAAGCGAGACTGAAAACATTGAATTACAAAAACTGATGCAAGAATTTGCAGACATATTCTCAGAACAACGACCAGGATTAACTACCCTATATCATCACGAAATATTAGTGACAGATGATAAGCCATTTAACTTGAAACAATATCCAGTCCCCTTTTCACGAGCAGCAAAAGTGGAGGAAACGCTAACTCAGATGGAGGAATGGGGAGTAATTGGCCGCTGTCCAACTCCATATGTCAATCCACTAGTCACCACGATGAAAAAAAATGGCGATGTGCGAGTTTGCCTTGATGCACGCCGATTAAACAAAGTGCTAGTCAGGGATCATGAAAAACCACCGAATATGCAGGAAATACTGCAGAAGTTTCATGGATCGAAATACTTTTCATCAATCGATCTTACTTCATCGTATTGGCAAATTCCGATCACTCCTGAACATCGTAAATATACCGGGTTCATGTACAATTCGAGGACATATGTGTTCAATGTTTTGCCATTTGGGTTGAACACCGCCGTGGCCAGTTTTTCGAGAGCGATGGACTTGATTCTTGGGCCGGAGATTTTGGCTTTCGTAGAAAAATATGTGGATGATTTGTTGGTGCACTCTGCCACGTTCAGACAACATATCACTCATTTGCGACGTCTGTTTGTCAGGTTGCGAGAGGCAGGGCTAAAGGTCAGTGTGGCAAAGTCTCATTTTTTCCGTGATACCGTTAGTTTTTTGGGCCACGTCATTGGAGCAGCCGGCATTGCAATTGACCCTGATAAAACCTCAGCTATACACAATTTTCCTACACCCGGGACATTGCACGACTTGCGCAGTTTCCTGGGACTAGTAAGCTACGTCTCCCGATTTGTACCCAAATTCTCCATGATAGCCCGACCGTTATATGGTCTCCTTCAAAAGGAAAAGCCGTGGAAGTGGCTGAAACCACAAGAGACTGCATTCTATGAGCTGAAGGAGCTGTTTCTTAAGTATACTATGTTAAATCACCCTGATCCGAACCTCGTATTCGAGGTCCAGACTGATAGCTCAACCAAAGGGATCGCCGCGATACTTTTTCAGCGTCCCAGTTCGGGCGACATGAAAGTGATTTCCTACGCGAGTAGGACTTTAAAACCGGCGGAGGTCAATTATACGGTTACCGAGTTGGAAGCGCTTGCAGTGGTATGGGCGCTGGATAAATGGAGACAATATCTGTTGGGGAGACACATGAAAATAATAACCGATCACAAGGCGCTGATATTTCTAAAACAGTGTAAGCTTCTCAACGGACGCCTTACCCGATGGGTCCTTTTCCTGCAACAATATGATTATGATATAGAACATTGCAAGGGAGTAGACAATACTATCGCGGATACCCTATCACGATATCCCACAGAATTTATAATCAACGAAAGGGAAACCGGTCCAGCGTTTCACATAGCCTTGATGACTGGTCGGCTAAGTGCAACTGAGAAGGGTTTCCGCTGTGCCATTCGGGATATACGATCACAACAAGAGACAGATTCGTCGATAAGAAAAGTTCAGAGCATACTGGATGAGTCCGGAAGTATCGTTCAAAAGAACATGAAGTGCCAGATTCGTGAGGGTATTTTGTTTGTGTCCATGAAACGAGACGCAAATTGGCGAGTTTGGATCCCGAAGGGGCTGGTACTGAACGTTCTGAAGTTCTTCCACGAGGAAAGGGGGCACTTCGGTGTGTACAAAACATACGAGGCTATTAAACGATCAGCGTATTGGCGAGGTATGCGTAAGGATGTGAAAAATTTCGTTAAACAGTGCTTGACGTGTCAGCTAGCAAAAAACAGAAACTTCAAATGGACGGGTACATGCCGTAGCATCTTGCCTCAAAAGAAAAATCAAATCATTTCCATTGATTTGTATGGACCCCTACCTACAGGGACCGCAGGAGTGAAACACATTTTGGTAATCCTTGATGTGTTTACAAAATATGTGACTCTGTGCAGCATCCGAAAACCAACCGCTCGGGTCCTATGGCGTAGAATGCAAGCCTATATTAGTACCCACGGAAAACCAGAAGCGATTTTATGTGATCAGGGAACACAGTTCATGGCTAAAGACTGGGTGAACAGCTGCATGTTAGAAGGGATTAAGCTGATTCATACCTGCGTTCGGCATCCTCAAGCGAACCCAGTAGAACGGGTGATGCGAGAACTGTCCCGTCTGTGCCGAAGCTATTGTCAAGAGAATCACCGAACTTGGGCAAATAAGCTGGGGAAATTTTCGGAAATGATCAACGCTGTATCTCATGAGTCAACATTGTGTTCACCCTACGAGTTGCAATTCGGAACGAAACCCACCGATGCTCTACGAGGCCTTTTGGATTACCCACCGGGTGGAAGCAGCTCTGAAGCTGTAAATCTAGAGGTAATACAGGCCACTATGAAACGGAAGGCGGCGGTCCGGAACAAAAGGTTGGTAGGACCAACTATGAGCTTCCGAGTAGGCGACCTGGTTTTAGTGAAAGCAAATCCGGTATCCTCAGAAATAGACGGTGTAATAAAAAAATTCTTCATGGTGTATGAGGGACCGTACCGTGTTACCAAGGTGTGTCATGAAGATGTCTATTGTTTGGCTCATCCAGATAAGGACAAGGAAAGAGGGCGGTTCCACATAAGCTTGTTGAAGCCGTTCTATGGGTCTCCGGGCCCTAAACTTTAACACCATCATACAAACTGGAACTGAATGGCATGGAATGATAAGTGAGGCGAAAACTAAAAACGTGCCATTCATAGTATTCGCTGGGAGGGGGTGATGTAACGGCCCACCCTAGCCGCAAAATCAATAAGAGTGAAGATGAGCGCCTTTACTTGGATACAAGGGGACAGTACGACTTTAATCGGTAAGTGAATAGGTCGATGTGAACTATCGGGGATTTCGCGGGAGATTTCTTTATTTTATCGGTTATATTTCCGAGTGGGGACTAACCGCGTGGTTGCCAAATAAGTACTGTGGTAGAAGCATTTTTTACGCTAAGTGGCCGATCGAGGCGGGTTCGGTCACAGTAGATTACTGAACAATCTGGCGAACAAAAATAATCCGTTTCCCTCAAGCGACGTACCGCATATCCCACAATATTTTTGCATTTAAAATGAGGACTCGAGAAACAGTACATGCAAGTTAAAATTTTCGAACTATCGGACTCCTTTTTATTATAAATCGAGCAGACAAATTCATCATCGTTATCCATTGTAATCGGTTCAGGGGAGCAAGTTGAAGCAGACTATTTAATGAGACAGAAAGGTAAACAAATAAACAATATATTGGCAACACACACTAGAGCAAATCTATGTAAACCACAAAAAATAGTCAATCGCTAAATAGAGTCAATGGAGAGCAACAGCAGTTAGGTGTAGCCAAAGGTTCCGTGTTCAAAAAAACAGTCATAGGAGTGTGTAAATGTAAAGCAGTTAACGACAACAGTGTCAGTGATACCGTATGGAGTTTGAGTTCCCACAGCTACTCAACAAACGAATGTTGAAGTTTGCTTTCCAGCCTACCAGACTGAATCCACTCAACCACAACCAAAACGATTTGCTCGTTAAGTAGCCGTTTGGGCGACAATGGAGATCACAAATCTTGAGCGTTTTTTCAAAACGTCATATCTGCAATGAGTTACTCTCTGTTTATACATTCTCTTTCGATTTTTACGGCGTCACTATAACACTTTTCACTTATTTTACAGTACAGATCGAAAGACGGTGGTTTTAACTAGCATATTATGCAAAGAGCTGAGGGATAAATGTTAAAGTGACCGAATTATTAACAGAAGAGAAAGTAAACAAAGAGAGTAACTCATTGCAGATATGACGTTTTGAAAAAACGCTCAAGAAATATGTATGGTGCTATTGTTACGGAACCACAATGTGTACCGGATTGTCTTCAGACTTTGTTCTACGCTTATCAACTAACCGTTTGGGCAGTAGAAGACACGAAAAGAACTATCGCATGAATCAATCGATATAACAAGGTGTATCTATAGGTGTACTCACAGTTACATTCTACTCAATACGCAATGTATTCGCTTAGTGGGTTCCTTCACACCAACACAGCAACAACAACACAGCAGCAACAGCAAGCCAAGGCTTGGTTAAAAATTATAGCACAACAATAGACTCTTCTTGAACACGAATGCGGTGGCATATATATATATATATTTTATTTTACAATTAGTGGTCATTCAGACCCTTCTCCACCACAAACTCCACTCAGCTATTAACAAACACGTTATCACTGATCTAAATTACACTTAATCAAGAATAAAATAACTAAAAAACACTATTAATTCGAAGTTAATCGCGGGCTGTATGAAATTAGTGCCAACCAGAAACAACAGTGTTGCCATGAGAATTAATTCAACAAGCGTCTTTTGGCAGAGTTTCTACAACATGTTGAATGTGATTCTTTCCGACCATGGGGCTGTATTTTTACATGTTAAAAGAACAAGTGTGAACGCAACTATCGAAAAAGGGGTTTTGTTCGCGGTATCATGACGGAATGCGGCACCATTAATTTTCTGAGCTGGGGTGGAATCCGGATAAACCTTCGAATATCCAACGGTTTCGGTTTCGCATACGCACCAAAAAAATCAAACTTTATTTATTTTACTTATTTTTTCTTATTTTATTCACCGTCGGCCTCTGTTCGCACTGAGTGCCTATCACTGGCAGAAGAGAGGTGACTTCACCGTCTGGACTTTAGATATCGATTCATCAACAGCTGTACTTCCCTTCCGAAGGAAGACGTGACCACAGATTTTAACCTCAAAAATCTCGGTTAGGATTAAACCCATACCCACTGTGGTGATAAGCGGCCACGCTTACTATTGAACCACCACCGGCGTCTTCGAATTTCGAACGAAAGACAAAGTTTCAGCTGTTGTTATCAAGCTACGCGTAGACAAATAGGACTGAGTGCGCAAACCGAATCGTCGAACCTAAAGAGAAGGTCTAATAAATAATTTTGGAAAAAATCGATTATTATATATTTTCCAAAAGTGAAATTCACTAAAAATTTCAAACAAATCGGACTATTATTCATGGAGATGAAAAACATTGAAACCATTCGCCTGCGTTTTTTTCGAAACCATGTCTTTGGTACCAGGCATGTTTCAAGAACCGTTTAATCTTTTCCCTATTATTTTTGTTCGTAAAGGTTATTAAATTATCTAGTCTTTGGCCCATCCTTTTAGCGAAATTTGACGGGAATACGCTATTTCGATTTACTCATGTTAGACCAGCAGTCGACGAGGTGAAACAGTTATTGAAGCTAAATATTAAGCATATATACAGCTCCACCACGTCCGTAATAGTGTCGTTGACAAGTTTAGCCCTGACAGAATACTTCATTGCAAAGAATAACATGTAACTCTAAGTCAATCATGATAACGTTAAAGTCCAGATCCCTGTTTACATCGATGTCGAAATCATAGTACGTTCACCTAGCACCGCGTACTAATTCATGTTGGAATATGAAGAAGTGGTACCCGTTTCGAGCGCTACTCGGAGAAATCTTTGAATAGTGGCTGGCCAAACCTATCTCTTCCTATCTGTCTCGTTTAGCCAACATTAACATTAACTATAAACAAATTACGCTAGGCCACCACTCTGGTCAGACCACCCAATAACTGATACATTTTGTATCTCGAAACCTGCACACTTAATTTTTTCTGCCGAATCTCAGATTTTTTTCCATCTTTTTCCGAAATCTCAACAGTTGAGATTTAGCAAACATTATTTTTTGCTGAGATCTCAGTAACAGTGACGTTTGAGTGCTGAGACTCAGAAAATATTTCACCGAAAATCAGCAAGCTAATCTCACTTTACTGAGATATCAGTTTCTAAATTTGCTGACTACACAGCTGTTGGGAAATTACCGAGCTGAATTGAGTGTGTGTGTGATGCATTTTGTATCACGAAACCTACAGCCAGTACCAACCGAGCAGAAACAAAGATTGCACCCAGTTCCTCCAAAGCAACAACCATCAACCCCGATTAAGAAGCAAACGTCGATATTATAACGACAGATAGTATTGCCATAGATAATGGCACATTGTACATCTTCCCATAACCCGCTGTTGTAACCACTGGCAAAAAATTCTGTTAGTATACCATGTCTGCCAAACAGAATACGGAAGAGTATCGTGTAAGAAAAATTTAGGGACGTTATATCTTGATAACTATCATAGTCGATAAGTTATGACGCCATCAAACCATGCAAACTTTTTCATCTATCATCTTGATCATTTTACACTTCCCCTAGTGTGCCAATGCATAATTCACAAGCCTTATTCTGTTTGTATACATTTGTCGTTCAAAGTGTTCCATTCATTGTTATATAATTGGAGATTGTGGTATGGCATTTCTGCAAAAGATCGCTTGAAAAGTTCCTTGAGGATTCCTACTGCAGGAATCATCTTTTTGATTTTCATAGCTTTTTCCACAGAGCGCCTTATTGCTACAATAGGTGGCTGGCTGTGTGACCTAATTGTTTGCAATTAAGGCAGTTCATGATCCTCGGTTCAAATCGACGAAGAAACAGACGAACCTATTGCAAGAGTATATAGATCGGTAAAGTGGACCCAGTGAAAGTTACCCGAAAAGAGTTTCGTTGGGGGTATGTTTTCGAATCATATTTCGTATCTAATACTGAAGGCAAATGCTTGTAATCAAGTATTTTCACCGACTGAAGTAAGCGGTCTCTAAAACAGCCCATCCCATACTGCAGCAGATTCTTGCATGTCAAATGAAGTCATTGACGACACTTGCAATCTCGACCCTTACCGCTGGAATATACACATTTAAGTCCGGTGTAAAATGTTCTCAACAAGCAATATCGCTTGCCTGCTTTGAGTTTGCTAACAACACCCTGACGTTGTCTGGGCGGACCTTTCATATTTTGGTCTGTCAGCTTCGGCAAAAGATTCAGCGATTTATTTTTCGGTTGGAAGAAGATCACATAGGGACCATTTGAGAGTTCGGAGTGATGTTTGAGTCAGAAAGGGGGGGGGAGAAGGAATCGACTATGACTCGACGTTCATTTGACCCTAAGGTGAGGAATCCATTTAAATCGTGAACGCACGGAGTCAGCACCCGCACAAACTGGCAGAAGCTACAATAAATATGTTCAGAAAGATAAAGATTAACTTAAATCGGTTTCCGACGGCGCACCGGCCCGGCCTAACATTTGGCAAGACACTTCCGAGCAGCCGTCCGTGCTTCACATCAGCACGCAACAGCAGCTCCAAGCCGGCAGAATGAGACAGTGGAGCATCTACTTTGTGATTGCAGCGCTCTTATTAGTTAAAGATATTATATTCTTGGAAAAGCCTCTGAGATTTGGCAATCAAATCCTGGTAAGGTAATCAGATTCATTAAACGAGTTGATTTTAACTGGGATAATTTGCAAAATCAGACAAGGCCCTTCGTATCTCAATTATGAAGCGAAAGCTGAGGTTCATAACATCAAATTGAGTCATACCACAATATTTCTTTAAATGGTCGCAGTGGAAATCAAGGCTCTACAGCTTAAAAAACAATGAAATTTCAAGGTTTTTGTGAAAAAAACCGGCTGATTAATCACAGCAAATAATAGTTTCTTGTTGGGACCACATGGATTAAATCCTCCCGGGAACGTTGCGTCTAGTGGTTCATTGATGAGTCACTGGCAAAATAAAAGCACCGAGGGGAAACTGTTTTTGACCATCAAAATGGGTGTCATTATAAAATCTGAAATATCATCTAGATGATTTTTAATCATTTATACACTAGCCGATTCAAAAACGCCTCGCTTAAATATTGATATAATTTAATAACTGTGACATATAAGTAGTCTATTTAAAATTGCTGGTTCACGAAAAAGAAAATTGTCATTCGTGAGGCAGATTTACCAGACAGAGTCGCCAACAGGAAGCACCTAAGTGGCCACCTAAGCACGAAAAGTACCGTTCGGCCGTTTAAATCAATTGTTGCTCTTAACCAAACAAGCAACATCATGACTATAATGTCCGGACGGTACAGTAAGCGGTAGACGCTATAGATTTTCGGTAACATTTCCATTTTCACATACTTGCAGTTATAAGACTAAATCAAATACATTAAGTATAAGAGATGCTGCGTGTACGTCAGGTCATTCGTCGCTCGCTTGCCAAACGAGCAACCTGATGACTAATCGTTCGGACGGTACAATCGTTTGCGTACATGCAAATTTTCAAATCGAACAGGGTGAAGAGTGCACGATAAACTTTGCACACAGCAGGGAAACGGATGCAAGTTTTACGCAGTTGAATTGCATTCGAGATAATGCCACCGCTGCCGAAAATCCATAATAGATGCTATGGATTTTCATCAGTGGTAGCATAAGCTCAGCTCACAGTTAAACCGAGTGTCCGTTTTTGTGTGGGATGTTATTGTTGGGCTTATAGAAGTGCGATAGGTTCGAGTCGTGTACATACGATGATTTGCAATGTGGGTGGGTACCGTGGGCTTTGAAATGAGTTCAACACTACAGGGTGTGACGTGCGTGAGTTACGTTGGGCTAAATTTATGATTTCATTTTTCTGCTTGTGTGTACGTTGGGTTGAAATTCTAATGGCTAAATATTTCGAAAGCACGAGATAAATGAACTGGATTCACTGAAACTTCCACTGGACGGATGTTTATACACACAAAAAAAAAATAAAAGCTTTTCACTCTTAGCAAAAAACAACCAACGCATACTTTTAGTTTGACAATAAAATTATTATTGGGATTGCTATTCTTCATTAAATTAAAAGGAAAACTTTTATTTTAATTATTATTCTTCATTAATTTAAAAGTTTTACTTTCAACCCAATAGTAGGCGTTGGTTGTTTTTTGCTAAGAGCGGAACACTTTTACTTTTACCAATATTTTTTTTCTGTGTGGTACTGTTATTTGGTAAATTGCGTTCTGAGATGATTATGACTGTCATTGGTTTAGTTGTCGATTAAAATACACTAAAAAAAATCAGTTTGGATAAGGAATTTTTTTTTTCAAATAACTTTTTTTCTTTGAAAGTGCCCAACTTAAATTTTTGACGGTAGAGAGGGAACATAATTACCCAGCTTGGAACAAAATTTCATCCAAATCAAAGATTTTTTTTGTAAATCTGCTTTAAATTTTTAAAATCGATTTTTTTCAGTGTAGGAGTCAATGAATTTGACTAATTTTGTGAAAATCCCTACAACAACATTTTTTTTATTGGATTTGTCATTTTTAGACTATAGCCATTTGAAAAAAATTGGTAAAAATAGTTTGACCCTTTTCAAAAGATAGTCTAGATCAATTTTGGAAAAACAAAGTATGCAAAGTAGCTTTTTGTGACAAAGTTCTTATGTGCAGAAAATTTCATTAAAATCTGAGAGGGTGCTGCCAACACTTATTCGAGTTGGCGCGAAATTCGTCTATGAATGAAATTATTTAATTGGAAGAGTTGAACAAAATAAACAAAAATAACATAAAAGAATGAAATTAATAAAATGCATAAGAAAATGCATTAAATAATTAAATTAATTGAATGAATTAAATAAATATAATGAATTGAATTGATTCATGGGAATAATTGATTAAATGAATTAAATTAATTAAAAGAACTACATGAACTATATTAATAAAATCAGTATAATAAATTAAGTTAAGAAAAATAATAAAATTAATAACAAAAGTTAAAAAACGAATAAAATTAATTAAATGGATGAGTCGAATAAAACAAAAATATAAACGAAATGAAAAAATATGAATAAAACGAATAATATTAATGAAGTGAATGAAATAATTTCAATGAATTAACAGAAATTGAAACATGAATATAAATGATAAAATAAATAAAAAAAGAAAAAAAAAATGAAATGAATTAGATTATTGAAATAAAAATCTAAACGGTACTATAAAAAGTCAAATGATTAATAGAATAAATCAAAGTGTGACAAATCAATAATATGGGTGAAATTATTAGGATGAAAGAATGAAAAAATGTTAAGAATATTAAAATGGAGAAGCTCAATAAAATGTACGAGCTGAAAAATAAGGACAAAATTCACAAAATGAAAACAGTGAATGAAAGAGGTAAAACAGCTTCTGGATACATAAGAGCATTTCAATCGGTCGATACGAGTTGGGATCGGAGGCTGGTTTTTCTGGTTTTTGGATGGCGATGACACTCACATGTCTCCAAACGTGTGAGACAATGTAATCCTCAAGAAACTTTTTAAAAAACTCAACAAGCATTTTTCGGCAGAACTAGATAGATTCTTCAGCAGATTTAATTTAATTCTTGCTGGCCCTGAAGCTTTGCTATTACATAATAAGCCAACGAATGAAAACTCTACCATCGAAAAAAGTGTTCTGTTTGCGGTATCGTGGGGGACGCGGTGCGGATAATCTTGTGTGCCGGGGGGAGTCCGGACAATCTTTCTAGGCATAGTAGAATATCCAACGGTCTGAAAAATCCATGCTCTCGTTAGTACTGTTTTGGTTTCGTATAAGTCGGGCCGTTCCACAAAGAGTGCTCATCGATGTTTCTCTAGCTAATCCGTCAACGAACTGTGACCAGTAACTACGTTTCTTGGCTTTCATCAAACTCTTCATTTGCGTTTCTAACGTCGAGTACTGTCGATAGCTAGCAGGTAACCCTTCATACCGGAAAGTTTTACACACGGCGGACTTCTCTGCGTATACTTCAGAACACTCTTTGCCTCATAGTGAAACGGGGAAATGTCTTAGGATGTTCGCGCCTAGAGCTCGTTTCACGATTCAGATGTTAAGTATCATGTCGTTCAAAAACTTGTACTCGCCGAATCACTGTTTCGTGTGAGTTCATATGAAACGGTAATTGATTCCGACGGTTTTGAGCTGTTGGTGATGGAGACCTCGATCGGTAGATGGTTACTACCGTTTGGATCAGGGATAACTTTACACCTACAATCTAACTACTGCGATGTTGAGCAGAGGGACAGGGCGCTTGGGTAAATCAGGATTTAGTATCATGTATCGTTTAAAATTTTCAAATTTTAAACTCGTTTAAAATTTTCAAATTGATATAATCACAAAGATCTTGACTTAAGGAAGACATAAAGGCAACCCGTACCGTGAGAGTTAAAGTCTCCTAACACTAGTTTCGGTGCGGGCGGGGACTTTATGAAATCATGTAGCCTCTGGTGACCAACTGCGGTTGGGAGGAATTTACATGCAATCGGCCTATATGTGTTGTGATCGGAGGCTGGTTTCCTGGTTTTTGGATGACGATGAAGCTCGCTTGTCTCCAAACGTGTGGGACAATATTACTCCCAAGAAATTTATTGACTAATTTCACTGCCTGTCATTGAGAAAAGGTTAATTCTGTGGAAGGAATATCACTTTCTGATCCGCAATAGCACTCTTCCGTGGAGGGTATCCCAACTCAACCGTATAATATTAGAATCGTGGAAGTTGAAATCTATATCCAAGTTTTACATAAAAGAATATATTTCCGGGGTGATACTTCTGCAAGTGATGAAATTCGTGACCTTATTCTTTTAAATCTCCATCGAAGGATACAATCGCTGAAAGGAGGTGTCATTTGGCAGTCAACTGCTTCAAATATGTTTAGTTTGGGTAGAAAAGCTAGCAACAGACTTTTAATAGATCCAGTAATAATGAATGATTATATTGTCCCGTCAACAATGTCAGAGAATTCATAATTCCATTACAGCTTGAACCGAAACAAAGGTACACTTACGGACCAGGAGCTATTTCCTTTAATTTAATTACAGAAATTCCAAGAGATGTTACTTTCGTAGCCCTGTCAAGAGATACCTTCTGGCCTTGGCAATGAAGTTTAGGAAGGTTTCTCGTCTACCTAGAATTTGAGGGCACGCTACTGGATGTTCCCTTTTGTGGGTCATCAGCCACGCCCTCGTTAGCAGGCAAGAAAGAGTTCGTTGAGGGTGGTGGCGTAGCTTTCTTTAATATTTCGGCGAAAGATTGCTTGGAACGTCCCTCAAGGTACGTTTTAGTTTATCCCTGGATAGTTTGTACGCGGGACATGGTGAAATCTGTTGTCGACTCTCTGCACAGTCAGGGCATTATTGCTA
The DNA here is from genome assembly GCF_030247195.1 of Topomyia yanbarensis. NCBI lineage: Eukaryota > Metazoa > Arthropoda > Insecta > Diptera > Culicidae > Topomyia > Topomyia yanbarensis. The sequence goes on from NC_080671.1 coordinate 455,403,467, forward strand.
CAATGGGTGGCTGTGTGACGCAATTGTTCACACTCGCGGTACAATCAGACGCACCTTGTGTAAGAGGATGTTGTCCGGTACAGCGGTTCCAGCGTAGGTCACCTGATAAGAATTGCACTGGGCTGTGTTTTCGACCCAGCTCTCGCGAGTTGTTTGAAATTCAGTATTTTCATCGTTGACTACACCTTCAATCCCTACCCTAACAGCTGGTATATACACATACACATCCCATGTGAAGTGGTCGCAGCAAGCGATATCGTTTGCCTGCTTTGAGTTTGTTAACAAGACCCTGGCCTCGTTCGACCGGACCTTTAATATTTCGGTTACAGCCAAGGCTGGAAGAAGTCATTTCAAATGATATTTTTAAGCGAAAGTTCGGAAAAAAACCAATACGACAGCACCGCTGCTAGTTTGACTTCGGCTGCTGTGCATGTAAACGGACGAGAGAAAAGCAAAAACGTTCGTGCTGCTGATCGTGCCTGTTACATGTTCGTGAAAGTTCGGTTATTCGGCTTGCTGCCGTAGTTGGGTTTCGTTCGCTAGCTGTTGCGAATGTATGTGAATGGCCCGTGTGTTTTACTTGCATCATCCGTTGCGTTGGAACTGTTGCAAATAAATTTCATAGCAGCGGCTCAAAATGAATGTAGTGAACGACATTCATGGCTCATATTTGCAAGATTGGAATGTGCGGCAGTTCGTTTTTCGCTTGCTATAGGAAAGGACTGCAAGCAAAATGTTAGCGGTCACATAGTATCGTTGAAAGGAAAGTTGTTGGCCATTGAAAACCTATAGTTTTGTATATTTACAATTCGCTGATGCGTCAAAATGGAAATATTTTCAACTTTTTAGTAATGAGTTTTATATTGAAGGAGAAGTTGTTGGCCGTTGAAAATCAGTAGTTTTGTACATTTACAATGCGCAGGGGGTCTGCCGATGCGTGAAAATGGAAATGTTTTCAGCTTTTTGGTAATGAGTTTTATATTGAAGGGGAATTCGTAGGCCGTTGAAAATCAATAGTTTTGAACATTTACAATGCGCAGGGGGGTCCGCCGATGCGTCAAAATGTAAATGTTTTCAAGTTTTCAGTAATGAGTTTTACATTGAAGGGAAAATTGTTGACCGTTGAAAATCAATAGTTTTGACATTTACCGATGCGTGAAAATGGAAATGCTTTAAACTTTTTAGTAATGAGTTTTATATTGAAGGGGAATTCGTTGGCCGTTGAAAATCAATAGTTTTGAACATTTACAACGCGCAGGGGAGTCCGCCGATGCGTCAAAATGGAAATGTTTTAAACTTTTTAGTAATGAGTTTCATATTGAAGGGGAATTCGTTGGCTGCTGAAAATCAATAGTTTTGTACATTTACAATGCGCAGGGGGGGGGGGGTCCACCGATGCGTTAAAATGGAAATGTTGTCAGCTTTTTGGTAATGAGTTTTATATTGAAGGAGAAATTGTTGGCCGTTGAAAATCAATAGTTTTGTACATTTCCAATGCGCAGGGGAGTCCGCCGATGCGTCAAAATGGAAATGTTTTCAAGTTTTCAGTAATGAGTTTTATATTGAAGGGAAAATTGTTGACCGTTGAAAATCAATAGTTTTGACATTTATAATGCGCAGGGGGGTCCGCCGATGCGTCAACATGGAGATGTTTTCAACTTTTTAGTAATGAGTTTTATAGTGAAGGGGAAATTGTTGGCCATTGAAAATGAATAGAAGTTGTTGGCCGTTAAAAATCAATAGTTTTGGACATTTACAATACACACGGGCAACCGCCAATGTGACATAATGGAAACTTTTTTATGCGGTAGTAGCATAATCAAGTTACAGAATGATGGTATTGCAAGACAAAATTTTCATTATTTTTCTCCTTTCATCAGGAAAATAAATCGTTTCATTAATAATTTTGTGCCAATACATAAGAAACAATTAAACGAACAAAAAGATTTTTTTTTCATAATCCACCATTACATTTTGGCATATTTCGATAGTGGAAATCTCAAAAGGAAATGTTTTCGATCATTTTTACCGCTACCTTGCAGTATTTTAGTCGCATAATATCATAGTAGCGAAAACTCGGTTTGCTTACATTGGCGATTTAGGCCAGTATTGCCACAATTAAATCTGTACCGGGATCCTTTCTATCTGCACTCTTCTATCGAAAGAAGGACCGGATTATGTACCCAAACAATAACGAGGTTGTTAAAAAAATCATTTTTCTTCTACATATTTTCCATTCGGGGAAATCAAACCAGACATTCTGACTCGGTTGTTTTATTTGAGCTGGAATTCCGCAAGAAACCAGTAAACTAAAAGGCGGCGCCGTAACTTGCCGTTCACTGTAAAAGTAGTGTGGGAAATCAGTTAGAATTCTGGATGAGTTTGACTGGGTAATGTCAATATCAGCTCCAGCTCAAATTTTCACTGCCACTTTGTTTACCAACCAATGGTGGCCAACAGAGTAGCGGCGAGAACCTGAGATGGGGTTGGAAATATCAAAAAGATGCGAGAAACCGGCTTGCAGGAATTCAAATGGAGTACGTCAGAGTAAACGTATGCACTCCGAGAAGATTCGCTCAGCTTTTATTAGACATCATCCCTTTGATTTGCTAGAAGCTTGTTTCTCGCATATTGCATTATAATGTCAGCTTCAGTTCAAGCTCAATCAGTACCAGCTCCACTTCAGATTCTTGCCATCACTGCTGCCTAACTCAACTGTTTACTGGGATGCATCGCAGGGTTAAATTATTTTACCTTGCTGTCATGTAAAAAATCTGTACCAATCTGTACTTTTTTACAAAAATCTGTAATGTGTACACTAATAAAAAAAATTATACACAAACTTTAACCCACATAGTCCAACGATTCCACATAATGTATGAATGATACCCTGAACAGGTCGTTAGGCTCTTGGATCATTAGATGTTTATTCGGGTACCGTACAGAATCTGTGCCAAAAATGCTTCAGAAATCTGTACCTTTCTACATAAATCTGGACTTGCGGCATCACTGATTTAGGCCCTCATGAAAGATCTATGTCGAAGTGAGAATTGCGTATCAAAAGAAAAATGCGAAGAGTGACCAATTTGACAAACACAAAGTCATTTCAAGGTAATCATCATAAGGTGGCAAGGCATGTGTATAATAAGATTATTGGTGGCAACCTCTGAAAAACTCAGAAAACTTGAAAATGCTAAATTGTTATATTCAAATCAATTTGTTTCAATTAATGATTTGTTTTTTAGAATGATGTAGTATTTACGCCATCCCAATCCTGTCGGATGTAAAATCAAAACACTGGCGTCACATATGTAAAAATCTTATCCGTTATCATATTGGGGTTTATGCCACTTGCTGTTTGACGAGACTATAATTTAATATTGTAAACGGTCTATGCAAGAGAATGATCATTGGAGGATAGTCCTTCGTGAACACAGAGTTCGCTAAAATTTAAAACTGAATATATGTAAATTTGTAATATCTCGATGTCACAGCGTTCACACGATTCAATAACACGTGACATGACAATAGGGGGGCGTTTTGTTCCAATTTTACGTCAGAATGGTCCAGCTCCTGATTGGTTGATTCTGACTTTTTTACCGTACGCAATGTTACTGCAGAGATAGCGAAATGATGTTTTTTTAACGTTAAATATTTATTGTTTCATTTTTGTTACATTTCTGTATAGTATACAAATTAAGTGATACTTTTCATCTTTGGTTACTTTTTTTGTTTTTTCTCTGTTCAGTGGTATTTTATTCTTGTTTTCGAGTTTAACTATTTTTTAGTTTGGAATGTAGAAATGATGTTTGGCAGTGTTGCAATATTTATAGAAAAGATTGTCATTACTTTTGACAAATAAAATTATTATCGTTAAAGACGAAAAAATGACTAAATTGAAAAGAAATTGTACGGCAAAGTGAAACAAGTATTTATCATGCATTTACCGTATACGTGGTTGATTATCTTTAACAAAAATAAGACAGAAACCACAATATAATCTAAAATTTTTCAGAAGATGGCTTCATCAAACCTTACTAAACACCCATGATATAGAAAAACGGTGCCATTAATCAATATAGTGGATTCAAGATACAAAATATTGCCGGCATAAAATAAATTAACAAGCCTTCATTTTCATTAATAAAAATAGCAACACTGTTCGGAAGATGGCAGGAAGAAAATGCGCGAAAAGAAGAATATCGAAGGAAAAATAAGAAGCCGATTGTCACGTCTTGTCTTAGTGTTGACCTAACATCGAACAATTTGGCTATCAAGAAACACACCCAGACCAGGGATGCCACATTGACATCTGTGTTTCGGCGAAAAAATCTTTTTACCATCTGTGATGACAAAATGCAAAAAATCTGTCATCTGTGAAAAAGAATCTGTGATCAAAAATTGTGAAAAAAATCTGGGACATTACAGAAAAATCTGTGAATATGGTAACCCTGACCTAATGATCCAAGAGCCTAACGACCTGTTCAGGGTATCATCCAAACAATATGTGGAATCGTTGGACTGTGTTAAAGTTTGTGTATAATTTTTTTATTGGGGTTTATTCTCTGGTTCGTAACTCTTTGACTGGACCGTGTTTTAGTTAGACCTCCACTAGTTAGACTGTTGTTCAACTAAAAAGCAGTTTTGTGGTTATTTACGCATAATTTAACTATTATTTCCTAACTATTGATTTTGAATGGCCAACAATTTCACTTTCAATATAAAACTCATTACTAAAAAGTTTAAAACTTCTCCATTTTGACGCATCGGCGACCTCCCATGCGCATTGGAAATGTACAAAACTATTGATTTTCAACGGCCAATAATTTCTCCTTCAATATAAAACTCATTACCAAAAAGCTGAAAACATTTCCATTTTGACGCATCGGCGGACCCCCCTGCGCATTGTACATGTTCAAAACTATTGATTTTGAACGGCCAACGAATTCCCCTTAAATATAAAACTTATTACTAAAAAGCTGAAAACATTTCCATTTTCACGCATCGGCGGACTCCCCTGCGCATTGTAAATGTCAAAACTATTGATTTTCAACGGTCAACAATTTTCCCTTCAATGTAAAACTCATTACTGAAAACTTGAAAACATTTACATTTTGACGCATCGGCGGACCCCCCTGCGCATTGTAAATGTTCAAAACTATTGATTTTCAACGGCCAACGAATTCCCCTTCAATATAAAACTCATTACTAAAAAGCTGAAAACATTTCCATTTTCACGCATCGGCGGACCCCCCTGCGCATTTTAAATGTCAAAACTATTGATTTTCAACGGCCAACGAATTCCCCTTCAATATAAAACTCATTACCAAAAAGCTGAAAACATTTCCATTTTCACGCATCGGCAGACCCCCTGCGCATTGTAAATGTACAAAACTACTGATTTTCAACGGCCAACAACTTCTCCTTCAATATAAAACTCATTACTAAAAAGTTGAAAATATTTCCATTTTGACGCATCAGCGAATTGTAAATATACAAAACTATAGGTTTTCAATGGCCAACAACTTTCCTTTCAACGATACTATGTGACCGCTAACATTTTGCTTGCAGTCCTTTCCTATAGCAAGCGAAAAACGAACTGCCGCACATTCCAATCTTGCAAATATGAGCCATGAATGTCGTTCACTACATTCATTTTGAGCCGCTGCTATGAAATTTATTTGCAACAGTTCCAACGCAACGGATGATGCAAGTAAAACACACGGGCCATTCACATACATTCGCAACAGCTAGCGAACGAAACCCAACTACGGCAGCAAGCCGAATAACCGAACTTTCACGAACATGTAACAGGCACGATCAGCAGCACGAACGTTTTTGCTTTTCTCTCGTCCGTTTACATGCACAGCAGCCGAAGTCAAACTAGCATCGGTGCTGTCGTATTGGTTTTTTCCCGAACTTTCGCATTAAAATGAAATTCGAAATGACTTCTTCCAGCCTTGGTGGTGGGAAACAAAACTGCTGTGTGGCGGCATTCACACACACCAAAGAGATTACATTCATTGAACGACATTCATACGTACACCAACCATGAAATTCGTCTATGACTTTCCTGCTCGGGCAGCAGCGTGAAAGTTTGTAAGCTTATGACGTTCATAAAAAAAAGTCACGTTTCCAGCCCTGGTTACAGCAGAGGAGCATTCTGTCAAATCTTAAGAAATTTGCAAATGAACTTTAGAATCAGCACAGAGAAGCATCGGAATTGACCGTCATTTTATTTAGAAGAACGAGATCGTCGTTTTCTTACTGGGCAGCTTGCTCTCATGTCTTGCTTAAAATATTAATTTGCGCTATACACTCATCAGTCCCTTCATTTAATTGTAAATAGAAAAACATAATCCTATCCGAACGTAGTAGGAGTTTATTAGCTATAGAACTGAAATGGGTCAACTGTTTTGCGTCTTTATTTTTTTTTCTAATAACCTGAATAAATACGCAGATAGGCAAACATAATAATGCACTTAATTTAATTAATTTTTGTCATTCTTTTTTATTAGCAACTAAGAGAGAGTATTTTTTTATTCCTTTTTATATTATAACGACATTTAGCAAGGTACTGGAAGGTGTGAAAGATTTTTTCAATATTATAAACCATACTACTCAAAGAAGAGCAAGGAGTTGAAGGAATACAGTTTAGAAAAGCGTGGAAAAGGGTCATATGAGCAAGCTTAGAGTTTCCGACGAATTAACCTTTTGTATTCTACACGCGGGAGTCAGGATATTTTCGCATTGAATGCGAAATGGCTATGGCGTTCCGAAGCAAAATGTACCAGTATCAATCAAACATGCAAACTGAGAAACGTCGAATTTTGTGAGTTATGACACAGAAGTTTTAGTTTTACCATCAATATGATATAACTGGGGTCCGAATTGGACAATGTCCTTCTAGGCTTTGTAAGTGGTAATCGGAAGTCGAATACATTCAACAACTGCTGTCTACATATCTCCCACTTTCAAATAACATCCATATCAATGAGTTCCTGATGTTTTGCAGCATCCATAAGCCATCACCTAAAATTTCAAAATGGCGTCTTTCAAATTTCAAAATGGCCCTTTCAAACGAGTTCCATATTGAAGATAACTTTCACTTTTTTGTAGTAACTGCAACTTAAATTTTTAAATGGCGTTAATCATCAATTCCCGTTATCTACCAACAACCTTCTTCCAAACGATACCAATATAAATCATGATTTTCCGGAATCTTGCATTTCAAAATGGTGTCAATCACCTATTCCCGTTATCGACTGATCACCTCCATTCAAACGACACCAGTGTTGATTTCATTTGTTTCCGTTGTCCTCTGTCCACGCTTAGTGCCTATCACCGTCGCCAGAGAGGTGACTGCATCATCTGAGCGCTATATGTATCGGCCCATCAACACATGGACCGAGACCAACGCCGACTTTGCTAACCTTCCGAAGGAAACTTGAAATCTTATGCTATTATCCGTTGAAGTTTCCGGTTATGTATCTTTTCAATAATTCGGCATTTTGTGATTCAGCGACATTATTACCAAAAAGTTGAAAAAGCGAATGTTCCCAATTAATCAGGATCTCGGTACACGTCACAAACAATCTCCAATTAATGTATTTTTTTGTAATCACTAACAAGCTTCGGTTCGATGTTTTAAAACCGCTTTTTTCGTTGTGTATGTTACTTTCCAGCCAATGAAAATACAAATTATAGTTTAACGAAAAGATTTTCAAATTTTCTTTTTTCGGACTGGTTGGTTAGTGCTGGTAAGGGCTATTCTAATTTGTAAAGAAAAAAATTCTCCTGGTGGTAGGGTATTTTTTACAATTGGGACCCAACTACTAGCACGGAGATGAACAGGCCAAACACTGCAGTCAGTCCATGGAGGCGGCCGCATACTAAAAATCGTCTTCTCCACCTGTGTTGAAATTCCTGATGTTATAATTAACTAGTTAACTCATCAAGCTCTTGAACTGATCCTCAGATGATTCAATAATTGGTAGACGAAGACCTAGCAAAGTCAAGCTGTTCTAACGCGGCAACAACTACACCGTGTGAATAGTTAGAACAAAATCGATAGTGATTTTTTGTAACGTGTGTCCTGTTGCCTCCTGTGTGTACAGCTAAAATCACAAGCAGGGCACGCACACACGCCATTCGGTAAGATTAAACGTTGAGTTCAAAACTGTATTCTCTCAATGGTTATACCAACACTGCCGACATTACTTTTCTTAACCGTCCACATATTCTGGTCCATGTGCTGCTCGTTCAATACCCAAGCAACGAATGATAGAAATTAATACGCGGGACTAAATAATCCCCCAAAATTACCCAGCTTGTTCGGGTGTGCAAAGTTTAACCTCGAACGGCAGAGCGCTCGATATACTTTGCACATTATGTATCGACATAAGTGTTATAATCACTGAATATTAATTAATCCAAAATTGTGCCTTATGATTTGGTGGTGAAATTTCCCAGAGCCATCTCTTATTACTTTCATAAAACTCTCTTCTGAAATTTATAAAAATGTCCGAATGAACATTAAAGGTGCCCATTCATGAAACTTATTTAGTAGTATATGAATTCGTTTAAAATTCATTACTGTCTGAGAACATGGTAGAAATAAGGGTTTTCATAAAACAGTCAGATGAAATTCATTATAATTTTCAAATGAATACCATAGGTTTTATATATGGATATTATTGTGCAAACAAGCGGCACAATTACTATAGTGAACTGCCCGGAAAAGTGATGCCAGTAAAGAACCTAATTCGTTTCGTGACCTTGCAATGGTTGCTTTGATCTTGAACAGCAGATGCGCCAAATGTATGTTATTATCGAAAATATGCAGATACCGAGAAGAATCAATGTTCGGATTTCAACGCTGCACGGTACTAAAGTAAGTTATTCACCCTCGCAACACAGACTAGTTTTAATTAGAATATCTGTACACCAGCGAAACGTGTCTTTTAGTGTTCGAACCGCATTCTTCACCACCGCCGACGCCACTGTGTCCATTTTTACTGTTTACTGTTCCCTATCTTCACTATTCTATCGGTGACAGCAGTTTTCTTCGAATCGCCGTTGTTAGATGTAGAAAAACATCAAAGAAATTCGGAAGCAAACAGCAATCTTCCAAAACAAAGAAAGTACGGGTCTTGAAGAGTCTCGAACAATGAAAGAGCGGGAGCAAATATTTTGCTTGAATTTCCTTTCGCCCGGGCGTCACTCCCAAGCTCCGTGACCTAACAAAGGTTTTCCATTTACTTCTTTGCAAAAAGGGACTTTGCTCCGCGTGGAAATTCTGCGGAAACCTACATCCTATAATGGTTCTGTTTTCCGCTGTCTGCTTTCAGCGAAAGGGAACGGTTTGGGTTATCGTTTTCTTTCTCCCGAGGCGTTGAAGTGGTCCTTCTCTATCCGAAATCAATTGGATCGTGATCCTATAAGCAGATTAAATCCCCATATTGGTTACCTTCGGTTCAGCTGTTTTGATTTCACTTAGTTGGTCGGAAAAATCGTTGCCGGTCGCCGGTTTCGGAGGCCGTAGCTGGTGGTGAAAGTGATACACACAGAAAAGAAGGAATGCTGGTGTCTTCAAGCATAACGTTAATCCTTTCATGCCGGCTTCCCTTTTGTCTGCCCAGGCACAGACGGCTGGCGGAAAATCGTTTCTCCCAGACATCGTTATTTATTTATCTAATCGATGTTTACTTCATCCGAGTTATTCCCGAGAATTCATCTACACTCCAGAAACTATACACAGGCAGGTCTCGTGTAGTTGTGTAATAGCTTCCGTAGTGCTAGAGGTTCATAGGGCAACCCTCTTGACCGCACTGTGCAACTCCGGGCTGTACGCCAGAACCATTCTGGAGTGGCCGTTTGAAGTGCAGTCGATAAAGTGAAAGAGAATTTTCCTCTGGCGTGCGTGAGACTCAATTTATCGGGTGGGTTCGTTAGTATTTCTTTCAAATTCCAAAGCGCTTTCCCTTTCTCACGTGTGTCTGTCTGTCGTCGGCCTTCTGCCTTACATCGCCGCCATCACGTGTCGATCTGTCGGTGGTGAGTGCGTCACAGTCGTCGTAGTCGTCATTATCTTCTTCGTTTCAACTGTCATTGATTTTCTCGTCCGTTTTAATGGGTCGTATCTTGTGTCGTATTTTAGGTACTTTTATGACCCCTGTTTCGGGCATCGATTTGCTACATAAACTTCCGATGATCGTGTTACTTGTCTAAATTGGAAGGCGCACCGGGAAATTGCTTGGGTTTTATTTCGAATTGATTGATTTGGGTATAAAATGAAAGCGGATTTAATTATTTAAATTCAGAGCAACACAGCAGTTAAAAAAGTGTAACTCTAGAGAGAGTGTTAGCGGATAACGTATTAAATTCATATATTCCTTGTTTTAACGTAAGTCTTGTTTTTTATATTTCATTCAAAAGAAATGTACAGGATTCGCTCAAACTTTGAAAACTTTCTTCCAGACCATATATGTATACCAATCGACTAAGCTCGACAAATCGGGACAATATGAACACTAATATTTGTATTTGTATTTGTATAAAAAAAAGTCCACCTGACAATTTGTCTTAATGAACTATACTAAACTAAGGTAGACTAAACATAATTAAAATAGTGACAATACACGACGACGAAACTGCGAAGAGTTCATGACGAAGTCAAAAATTTCAGCAAACTCGTTGAAGCGACGACTCATTGCTAAAATTGGACTATTGGTAGCGTAGTTAGTGCTGCGCATTTCAGAATGCAACAGGGCTCGAGGGCGAAGAGAACGGGTAGGCGCGTAGAGGTTGATTTGCGCTAGTAGCTCCGGATCATCATATTCAGCCAGCAGAATCTTAGACACGAAGGTAGCTTGCGCTGCATGTCTCCGGCGTGTTAAAGTATTAAGTCCTAAAAGACGACAACGGTCCTCGTACGGTGGCAGGTTTAATGGATCGTTCCACGGCAATTCACGTAACGCATATCGTATGAATTTACGTTGGACTGCTTCGATCCTAAGGCTCCACGTAGCTTGATACGGGCACCAAACGACGTTTGCAAATTCCAACTGCGGGCGCACCAATGAGCAATAAAGAGCCTTGAAGCATAGAGGATCCCGAAATTCGTTGGATATTTTGAAAATAAATCCCAGCAAACGATTGGCTCTGTCGATGGTCGCTGAGACGTTAGCTTATCATCAAGAATGACTCCTAGATCCTTCACGTGGTCAACGCGTTGTAGTAGAGTTCCTGCGATGTTATAGTTGAAGGTAACCATATTTCTCGTTCGATAATAGCTGATGACAAAACATTTTGCAACGCTAAGGACCATCATGTTTCTTACACACCAGCTATAAAAGGTGTCAATAAGATGCTGTAGCTCACGGCAATCGGCTTCATTCCGTATAACAAGAAAAAATTTTAAGTCGTCGGCAAAAAACAGCTTTCCTCCACGGCTTAGAACGAAAACCGCATCGTTCACGAACAGTGAAAAAAGTAGTGGACCTAGCGTACTACCTTGAGGAACTCCGGAAGTGTTGAAAAAGGATTCTGAAACAATATCGCCAATTTGAACAACGATTTCACGGTGCACAAGGTAGGATCGAAGTCAATGGCAGAATCTAGTAGAACACCCTAGCTTATCAAGCTTTGTTATCAGTATCTCATGATTAACTCTATCAAAAGCTGCCTTTAGATCGGTGTAAATAGTATCCACCTGCAATTTCTTACACATTTGTTCCGTGCAAAATGACGTAAAGCAGACGAGATTCGTCTCGACTGAACGTCCTGGGAAAAATCCGTGCTGAGATGTACTAATGTAGTGTCGACAAGCAGAAAATAACGCCTCGTTGATAATTGATTCAAAAACTTTAGATTCGACTCCTAGCGAAGTGATTCCGCGATAGTTCGCTATGTTGCGTTTGTCACCTTTCTTGAATACCGGGAACATAACTGAGCATTTCCAATCCTCAGGAAACGTTTGCTGCTGAAGCGATAGGTTAAAAATATATGCAAGTGGTGTTACAGGTAAGTCCGAACATTTTTTCAATACAGTTGAAGGTATAGCACTGAGGCCGGGTGCATAAGATGACTTGGTTTTCCGAATTGCAGATATAACCATTTGTTCAGAGACTGTAAACACATCCAAATCAACAGCACAAGCAGGAACGTCGCGAGAGGCATTTTCGAGTTCGTTTGCGGTTGGCGAGTCAGTTGAAAAAACACTCGAGAAGAATCTGGCAAACAGCGTACATTTCGCCACAGTTGTCGTAGCTTCTTCGCCGTCGTAAGTCATGTAATTATCTCAGGACTGAAAGGCCATTAGGCGCTATTATTTTTTATTTTGGATACGTAGCTTACTTTCTGAGATTTGGGTGATTTTGTCAAAACACGTCATGTTTCAAGCACACAGCTTTCCAGCAAAGGAATATAGTCGCATATAAAATTAGAAAACCTATAAAATACCTTTTTAACAAGCTATAGATTATCCAATGGCCAAAAACGGGACCATTGTATAAAGAGTATTGGTTCACTGGTGTTTTAAAGACAAAACTAAGCCGATTTTGAATATCGGGGTGGTATGAAAACACGTCTACGTGATCCGAGTAATTCGATTCTGAGGACATATTGTGAATTAATTCGATAATAAATAAACATTTTCTTGAAAATAATATGTATGTTAACTGGCAAGATAAAAAACAAACTTTTTCCTCAGTAAAGGTGTTTGACCCTTGCGTTAGGCAATGCGATCAACCGTTAGGTTAATGTTTGATAGTATATGAATACACAGATCGTCATATAATCGTTTTAGTAGTGGAGTAAATGCTTCAAAGTGAAAAATTAAAACACGCATTGTAGTTCCTAGGGTAATGGTCCTGTTTTTACCGTATTTTTGTCATCACTCTATTCACACGATGCCGTTGGAATAAGCAGCATCTGTCATCTGGGGGTCATTGGGGTATTCGATTTCAGTTTACATTGCGCTCAAATAGAAGATTGACACCATTCTAAGGGTGATTTACAATTCTCGCGAAGGATTTTCTGTGATCAATGTGACTAAACAAAATTATTTGCAAAAGGTAAAACTTGTATTGCAAAATTATTCATGCCTCAAAAGCAGTTCATATGTCCAGGGACACTTTCAATGGTCACTTGCTTTTCCAAGAATTTAAATACTTATTCTGATAGTTTGAAGCATTTGTTTTTCATAGTACCGCTTTGTGTAGGACCCGTTAATTCATATCTCTGGATCGGTAATACTGAATAAAACAATTCGCAAGCTATAAGACCACATCCATAAATGACGTAGCGTACAGTGAAACAGTTGGAAACAAGTAGGGTTTTTAAACATCTATTTTCCAGTACTACTAATTATTTCAGTCGCGGCAGAATCCCAGATGACAACCCAATACTGGAGTCTGGAGTGGATGTGTGCAAAATGACGAATTTTGCGCCAACTCGAACAAATGTTGGTAGCACCCTCTCAGATTTCAATGAAACTTTCTGTACACGAGAACTTTGTCACAAAAACCACTTTGCATATTTTGTTTTTTCCAAAAATGATCTAGGCTGTCTTTTGAAAAGGGCCAAACTTTTTTTTACCAATTATTTTCAAATGGCTATAGTCTAAAAATGACAAATCCTAAAAGAAATGTTGTAGGAGTGATTTTAGCAAAATTAAATTTTTGAATAAAACTGAAAAAAAAAAGATTTTAAAAATTTAAGGTCGATTTACAAAAAAAAACCTTTTTCTGCCATTTTGTTGTACCGTTCAGTGAATATGTAGCAGATATTTTTATTTGATATTTTTATCAGAACAACTGCCCAGTTATATAACTCTCGGGGACTTGATATGGTATTTCCACAGTCGCTAGCAAGACTGCCTCTTTCTGCCATTCGCTTGAGAGTGCCACCAATAGTATCACAGGGTCCTTTTCCATGGGATGCTGCAACAAAGTGCCATTCTGCGCTTAACTCATACTTTGACTGGAATCTACACAAGCTGGCAAAGTTTTTCTTATTTTTGTATTGTTCTGCTGCTCCATCAGACATACAATAAATTTTAGAAAAATTTGTTAATTGATTCATAAAATTTATCAGTTTTGAGAGGACCAAATGAACTGCAGTCTTCAAGTCTTCCAGTCTACTTGTCTTTCAGTCGTCCAGTCGTCCAATCGTCCAGTCTTCCGATCTTCCAATCTTTCAGTCTTCATTCAAGTTTGTTATGAATATATACCAAATTCGTTACTGATACTTTTTGCATGTATCAGGCAACTATCAGCTGGAAAAATGGATTCTGGGATGATTATGACTTTCATTGGTTTAGTTTGCGATAAAAATAAACTGAAGAAAAAAATTCAGTTTGGACAAGGGAAAGTTTCTTTTCAAATAACTTTTTTTTCTTAAAAGTGCCCAACTTGAATTTTTGACGATAGATAGGGAACATAATTATCTATCTTGGAACAAAATTTCATCCAAATCAAAAGTGGGTTTTTTTTTGTAAATCGTCTTAAAATTTTTAAAATCAATTTTTTTCAGTGTAGGAGCTAATGAAGAAGTTTTTCAAAATTTGACTAATTTTGTCATTTGAAAATAATTGGTAAAAAAAAGTTTGGCCCTTTTCAAAAGACAGTCTAGATCATTTTTGGAAAAAACAAAATATGCAAAGTGGCTTTTTGTGACAAAGTCTTCATGTACGGAAAGTTGCATTAGAATCTGAGAGGGTGCTGCCAACTCCGAATACGATTTGGCGAGAAATTTGTCAAATAAAACTTCGTTAACCAGTTTCGTGGGACAAACGGTTAGATTCTTCTCAGTAATCAGCACAAGGACACAGATAAAAAAAAAATCATTATGCTAATTATACTGCACATAAAGGGAACGCGACCAATAGTGTAAAATTATGCGTGTGATGAATTCGTGAAAAATAATTACACGAATAGTTTCTCTGCGATATTATGAAATACGCTTAAGTCAATTTTCATATTTTTTTGCTGTGGAACTTAGTTTTTTCTTAGAGTATGCCAGCTCATAGTTGAATCCATGACTAATGCTAGGAAGGGATTCTCGTAGACTTCTTTTATTTCATGGCCGTGTATTTCTAAGGAAGAATGGGGTGGTAATCGACGGCGAGGAGTATGCAGAAACATATACTTTGTTTTGGTCAAATTCAACGAAAGAAGCTTTGTGTTGAAGAAATCTTGCAGCATGTGAAAGTCATGTATGATTTGATTCTGAACTGCATCGCTGTTTGCGCCTTGATATAAACATGTCGTCAGGAAATAGGTGTAATTTTCCTTTTAGCTGCTGCTTAGATATATCGTTGATGAAAAGTAGAAATAGAACCGACCCCAAGTTGGTGCCTTGCGGTACTCCAGTGGAAATATGACTCAATTCACTTCTAAGATCTCCGATCGTAACGTATTGCCGACGGTTGCTAAAGTAGCTCTTTATAAGAATTTTGGCCATGCCTCTGATGCCCAGAAAATGCAATATTTGTATCAAAATACTATTATCGATTGTATCAAATACTTTTTTCAGATCAATGAAACGAGCACCAGTAACTTTTCACTTTCCAAGGATTAGTATATATCCTCCACCATATCACATGTAGATCCTAGCGTGCTCGAACCTTTTCGAAAATCATAATGATCGGTGTAAGTAATTTGGGTTAGTAGGAAGGTAAAGAAATAGAAAAATCGAAACGACGCATGAGCCATTCAGTACAGAAACCAAATAAATTAGAATATTTAAAGTTGACTTCTATTCCTATCTGCAATTAAGGCTTTAGTCCAAAAAGGTCTCTAGTTGCATAAAAAAATATTAATTTTCCAAATTTCGCAAAAAGATGAGTTCAAAGTTGTTTATCTCCATAAACAATAGTCCGAATCGTCTGAAATTTTCAGGGAATGTTTTTGAAATATTCTACTTTTAGAAAATACAGAATAACCGATTTTTTTTTATTTTAACTTAGCCCTATACGTCGGATTTCACAGCCCTAATTTGCGGTTTTCAATAGGTATTCTTAAATTTTTTTTGCAGATTATGCAAAAGGAAAACAAAAATTATTTTCGGGGATGGGCATTAGAGTGGGACATGGTTATATGAAAAAAAAAAATAAAATTTGGCTCCGAGTAACTTTTTGGGTCCCATTTAGCTTCCAGAACAACTTTGCAAATTTTTAGCTCGATCGGTGAAACTATATTTTTGCGCCCACGGTTTTAAGTTTACATGGGATTTCGTATGGGAAAATTGTCTTTTGCAAATTAATTCTTCCAAGAGTCGCCCGTTATCTCCTAAAAATAAACAAATGTCTGATTTTTATAGGAAATTTGTCAAGGAAACAAAGTCTAGAAGACTGCAAAACGATCTGATGCTTGTGGAAAAAGTTATTAAGCAAAAACCGATTGATGCCCTGAAGATTGATGAAAATTTCACTTCTCATAGCATCACTGCTTCTGACGGTTTTATTATATACAAAAATTTTAAATTTCTCTTATTATGTACAAAAGAAGCCTCAATTTATCCCTCAAAACCTTGCGAAGTGGCCAAATAGTATAGATAAACGATTTAGATACGTTAAGAGAGGATTAAAACAAAATTGCGTATAATTGGACAACCAACAGCAGTGGTGCTAGAAAAAATGAATATTTTATCAATCGTCAAAGCATCAATCGGTTTCTGCTTAATAACTTTTTTCTCAAGCATCAGATCGTTTCGTGGTTTTCAAGACTTTTTTTCTTTGTTAAATTTCCTATACAAGTCACATAACGATTTAAGTTTAGGAAGTAATAAGCGACTCCTGGAGGAATTAATTTGTAAAAGTTAACTTTCCCGTACAAAAACTCATGTAAACTTTAAACAGTGGGCGCAAAAATATAGTTTCACCGATCGAGCTAAGAATTTGCACAGTTGTTCTAGGACCCAAATGGTACCTAAAAAGTTGCTCGGAGCTGGAATCTATTTTTTGTTCCACCCTAATGGGCATAGCGTAGTTGTAAACCGATTGCCTTGTACGAATCTTACCTTATCTTAGATTTCTCTAACCCTCTAAAACCTCTATAATCAAAATGAAACAAAAATAAGAAAAAAAAACTCCTATGCCTCCCAAACAGAGCTACATAGCGTAACATGACCCCCTACCCCCTGTCGTCACAAATCATCACAAAATACCAAACTCCCCCATAGAATGCTATGTCATTTATGGATGGACGCTTAAAAATAAACGGAAAGATACTGCATTGTAATCGACTGAGTGCACGGCTTTTGTGCTATCGACAATAAAATAATTTTAGGCATTTCGCACTCCTTTCTCTTTTAGGTACAACTTCTAAGAGCCAAAATATTTTTAGTCACCTGTTTGTATTAAGTCTTTCAAATAGTGCGTTGGCCATTTCACGGAATAAAAATCTTTTTTTTACCGAAATCTGTGACCATAAAGACGTACGAATTCCAAAATAAGTTGAAGCATCCAGTAACCTGATTACGAAATAAGGTCCATCAGTAAAAAAGAAACACCAGATAGTCGTAAACGATGCCGCCACGAAAACAAGAAAGACAACGAAAAAGTAAAAACAGAAAAGAATTAAAACACTAGAGATTGCATTGTATATTAATTGATCATTCTTAAAATAATGGTATTTTAACAAACATTTTAGAGTTGTCTGCAGTTATGGTTTCTCAAATTTATCTACTTTGTTTTATACATTTAACCTACATTCACTGTTTTCATTTTATGCATTTCATCCTTATTTTTGAGTTTGTACATTTTACTGAGTTTCTTCATTTTAATATTTTTACTATTTTTTCATTCATTCATCTTAATCATTTCATCAAAAAATTTCATTTGACACACTTTAATTTGTTCTATTAGTCTTTTTACTTCTTATAAAACTATTTATTTTTTCATTTCAATAATTTAATTGATTTCAATCTGTTTATTTTTTTCTTCTTTTTATTTATTTTTTTTATTTCCGTGCATTTTTTTGAACTTTTTTCATTTTATTGATATTTTTTTTTTGCATTCATCTTATACGTTTTATTCATTTTGTCCATTTTATTTGAGGTATACATTTTATTCAATCAATCCGTTTTATTCATTTCTTTTATTTTTTTTGTATATTTGTTTTATTCAACTCATCCATGTAATTCAATTCATTTGTTTTATACCTATTATTATTTTTGTTATTACATTCATATTGTTCATTTTATTTTTTTTTTAATTTAATAATGCGATTAATTTTAACAAGTTCATAAATTTAATTACTTTTATTTATTATACTAATTTTATTAATTGAACTGATATAATTCATTTCATTAGTATTATAAATTTAATTAATATAAACAACTAGCTGCTACGCGCCGCTTTATTAAGTCTCAACGAAAGAGAAAAAATAAATCGAAACATGTTCTTCGCTCGAAAATTCTTTTGTTTAATCAAGAAGAAATTTTTAAAAAATGTAGTCAAAATAACCAAAATTAATTAAAGCATTCAGATGAATAATGTTTATAGTTTCACCCTTTGAGGCTAAATTCTTTGATGTTTTAACCCTAGAGCAAGCAATGTATAACTGTCCATGGAAGAAACATGGAATTTGGGTATAAAACACATTTACGAACCGATTCGGCGTGCTGCTGAGTCTAGGGAAATGGGACGTGCCAATGTCGAATGAAGTACTGAAATCTTGTGTTACCGACTATGACAGCGTCGCTGGGTGATGGAACCACAATATTGAGAGTCTGGAGGACCACTAAAGGAAGTCCGCAAGGAGGAGTGCTGTCACCCCTTCTGCGAACCCTGGTAGAGGACGGACAACTCGATTAACGGGAGGGTCTAGGATTCAAAGTAACTGGTTGCGTAGATGACATTGTCATTACTGTTAGATGAATGCATTTATTAATCTACATATTTATTTATTTAATTAATCTGACAACACATAGTCTTAATTCAGTGCTCTCGACTGTCGACCGTTTTTGTGAACGCACGAACGGCGACTGATTTCATTTTACACTTTGCTTTTTGCGCAATCCTTCGTAACATATTCGATCGAACCAACGGGGGCAGTGCGTTCATTTGAATGAACGCCATATTCGGGCGAGGCACAAAAAAATCTATTGCAGTTTAAAGCTATCATTGGATTACGTTCTCACAATAGCATGAACCGCGTTGATGTATCGATCAGCGCTACCGGTCGTTCGTAGTCCCATGAATACAAGGTGGCATGACACGTTGATTTGAAGTTCAGACGAAAGCATTCGTTTGATGTTTTTACTGCCTGTTTGGATTGCTTTTTTTCGGGCTTGGTCCGCATGGTGGTATGGATACACTAACAAAGCTTTTACTTATAGTAATATTCCTAAAAGGAATATTAATATTACGTTACGAATTTTGAAACATATATCAGTGTGGTAAAGTTGAACATAGCACTGTAACTTATGCTTTTTATTTGACAAAAAAGATTAATAATCATGTGGAAATTGACATGAGCGTGTTGTTCGTATTTGATAAGGACGGCAAATGATATATCGATGCGTATTTTAAAATATTGCGAACAACAGTATTATTATTCGCCTTATTCAACAATAGCGAGTTAAGCGACGAGGGAAATAAATAAATGTCTTGAAGATATTTAAAATTTGAAAAGCCTCTGATCGTTATTTCAAACACATTACAATGAGTCTACAAATAGAATGGATACAGTAGATCGAATATCATAAACGTTCAGATAGCTATTTAGGACATTCTACTGGCAAAATAAAATAAGTTGAGGTTTCAGTGTACCATTTCCAGTTCAGATTATGTTAAATACACCCTTGAACCTGGCGAACATGTAAATGCTGTTTTATTATTGAATGTATGCTATAAATACATACTATTGCACTAGTCCAAGATAAGAAAACATAAGTATTTATTTTGCTTACTTTATTTTGAATTAACACATACTCAATTTCAATAAAAAAGGAACAGCTTATAGAATGAGTAACATGCTGAATAAAAATAGCGTTGCTCTTTGTCCAATGTCCCAAATAATGTTTCAACATTGGTTAGAAATCATACGATTATTTTCACTACTCAGTTTATGCGTTACTATTATTATTATTCGCTACGTTATAATTAATAAGTTTGTAATTGTTCTTTAAAAAATCGTCAAATAACAGACGAAGTCTAGGATAGAATCCGCTTCATTTGCTACGCAAAAAACATATTCTTATTTTGTTTATTCCTGTTGAAAGCAATATAAACTGTTCGCAATCTATTGGTTTTGTACTGTACTTTGCTTATTTAGATTAAAAATTTATTCTATATGAACCAGTAAATTAGGTCAGCTTAGACATTATAGAAGAATCGAAATTATTTTTGATGTGACTTATACCTTGTCACCTGATTCATGTGATCCGCATGAAAAAGCATAAAAGTTAAAAATAACGTTAGAAGCCGTTTATAAACCACTTTGGCTCATTGTGGTGGGAAACGGGGGGTCTAGCAAAATTCTATGTTTGTTTACGAGAGGGAAGAGAAATTGAATTTTTGTTATTCTCGGGGTTTTAAAGAGAATTGTGTTCAACATTCTAGTGTCTAGTCGATTCAACTAGATATATTTATGCAGACACGACGAAGCTAGTACGCGGTTGAGATAATTACTTATTCGGAACCACAACCCAGAACTCACGTAATGTTTTTGGACAAAAACCAATATAGTGTTGTTTCTTGCGTATAGTTGGATATGTTCTCATGAAAAAGTTTTAGGAAAAATACAAAATAACAGTTGTCAATATGATCTCAAGAAATTCCTCTCCGGAGAAGATTTTAACTGTGTAAATCCTGCAGTTCTGAATCATCATCTGAGACATCATTAGTTAGCAGACATGCATGGACCAATAAATGTTCAAAGATTGTAAAAGTTAAGCATTAAAACCAATATATTTACATAATATATTAAACAGCCCGATTTTGAACGTTAAGTGGATTGATTTTTTTTTTTTTTTTGTTTTTGCCTTTCTCAATAGAAAGGTATTGCAATTGCTCTGAAAACCGACTTTTTAACGGAGGCCCGGAGGGCCGAGTGACATATACCATTCGATTCAGTTCGTCGAGTTCGGCAAATGTCTGTGTGTGTGTGTGTATGTATGTATGTGTGTGTATGTATGTGTGTGTGTATGTGCGTCTGTGTGTGTGTACGCGAACACAATCTCACTCACTTTTCTCAGAGATGGATGAACCGATTTTTACAAACTTAGTCCCAAATGAAAGGTGCAACGTTCCCATAGGCTGCTATTGAATTTCTAATGGATCCGACTTCCGGTTCCGGAATTACAGGGTGATGAGTACGATCACGCAGAAAACGTCGATTTTAAGAAATTCTGCAATGAATGTATAATGGTGAAAATTTTTCCAAAATGTGACCACAACTGCTTCGATTTGTAGTACTAGGTCATTAACAGCCATTCAAAGTCTCTTTGGTCACATTGGCCACCATCATCGGTTCCGGAAGCCCCGGCGGAAGTATCCAAATTCAGAGTAACAGTCACATCGGTTTCTCGGAGATGGCTAGACCGATTCGACTAAACTTGACCTCAAATGAAAGGTATTGCGTCCCCGTAAATGGCTATTAAATTTTATCCCCAACCGATTTCCGGTTCCGGAGTTACGGGTTGTGGCGTGCGATCACATAGCAAATTGTGATTCAAACCGATACCCCGATGGAAGCAAAAAAGGTAAAAATTTCGCTAAAATGTCTCTCAAATAACTTAACTTTGCAGTTCTAGGTCACCGACGGCCAAACAAACTTTCGTTGACTACATTGACCACCATAGACGGTTCCGGAAGTGCCCGGGAAAAGCGGCCATCTTTCATAACTAGCAAACTCATATCAGTTTCTCGGAAATGGTTGGGCCGATTTTCACAAACTTAGTCCCAAATGATAGCTATAATATCCCCACAGATGTATATAAAATTTCGTACGGATCGCTTATATGGGTCCGGAAATATAGACTAAATCGTCCGGTCACATATGAAATTCCCATATAAGTCGGAACTCTAATTTTTTTTTCAAAGGGGGGACCCCATGAAATTTCAGAAATCGAATTCGTATTTTTGATGCCAAACATCTTTAAAATGCATGAAACGTCGAGATTTTATGTTATCTCGAAAATTTTTTTTATCAAAATCGACTTGGGACTTTGCCGATTTCGCACCTTTTTTCAGTTCAATATTACCATGGCTGCTTTTTCTTTTTCAAAATTTTAGAACTCGAATAATGATTTATTTTCCTGAATATAGTTGTCATGTGATGTATAATAATAAAATGTAATATATGCATTTAAAAGTTTTTAATGAATATAAACAACGCACACATTCTCGTGATTCATGATTGAGAAAGGCACAATTGCACCGCTAGGTGGATTAAAATAGGTTTTTTTTTTTAATTTCGATGGCCCAAACAGTAGTGGTTAAAGTTGTAAAACGAAATATTCACTTGAGTTTATCAGTTTGAAATTACCTTTGCAATCATTTACACTGATTTCAAAATCTTTAAGCGCCCCTTAAATTCTACTTGTTGGCCCGGCACAACTCCGTGCAAACGGGTTCTAATATATTTATCTCCTAAAATATTCGAAGTTTAGCTTTGATACTTTGCAACAATACTGTGATATGAGTTATGAATATTAATTTCCTTAGGAAAATTGCTTTTTATAATGATTTGGATTGCTTTGTCCTCTTAATCGAATAAGATAATTTCGATAATCTTTTTTCATTCTAAAGGTCAAATTGTGGGTCTACGTGGTTTATGAATGGTCCTTTAGAAGTCGTCATTAAATCAAGTCGTACATCGAAAGTATGTACACCTTCGCTTCGTTTAGCGTACGTACTATCGAAACGTACGTACTATCGAATTACGAAAATTAAATTCAAAATATTACTTTTTATGCTTAAGATTGAATGAAACTTTACAAAAATAATACTTATCACAAAATTCATCACCCCATTAGTGATAAATTGTCCTATCACCGAGTACTTAATCTTAAAATGTTATGGTTTCCATCAACCAGGTTGGTTGAAAATGGAGTCCATTCCTTGGTCTCATTGATTTTCGTAGGACTTTTTGAAAGTTTTAGAATTATCCTAAATCTCTGAAATTCGTAAGATTTGCTTGAAATTCCTAGAAATTCCCTGAAGATTTTCTTGATTTTTTGTTTTTCCTGAAGCAGAAGGAATTTTTTGTATTTTTTATTCATTGAATAATAACAGTACAGTTTATAAAACTATAGGAACAACCCAAAATTTGGTGGGTTAAAAGTTCCCAGTTTGTGGTTAAAAGTTCTCAGTTTGTGGTTGCGATGACAATTCTACTCAGTTGCATACAAGATTTCAGATTGTTTTTTATTTCTTTCACTTTTTGGTCGTTAATGAATTTCAAAAACCCCGAAAACAAAGATTTAAATATATTTGCAAAGGCGATATAACTTTAAATTAAAATCATACCGGCATATAAGCTAAAGAGTATATAAACCATAGTTTTCGACTATACAAGATAGGTCTTACTGCGCTAGGAAATATTTCTTAAACCACACCAACATAGTGGATACATTTTATTTATCCCGTTTACAAGATCCCAAACGAGGTATTGAGAAAATGCTCATTTAGATGCGTTTTTCAGCTCTATGAATACTACCAACTTCCATCGAAGTCGCTAGTCATGCGAATCTCATCCATTCCATTCCTAACATTGTATCTCCTAGAATGTATGGGACTCAGCACTCAAATTTTATGTACATAATGTTTGAAGGTCGTTCATCAAAAACCGTTTTATCATCGCTCTAGATATAAACCTTCATAATCGACTAAAATCTTCTTTGATATTCGAAAAATATCTCGAAATTTTACAAATTTCCTTAAAGTTAGTAAAACTTTTCAGTACCTTGTGAAACATATGCGCGTTACCTAAAGCTTGAAGAGGTTTTTTGATATTCGTCACGTTTCTAATTTTGTTAGTTTTTCTCGAAATACTTCGTTGAAGTTAATTGTGAGTTTCATGAAATGCACTTGGCATTAATAGAATGTGATAAAATGTGCAGATGCCCCCTGATGTTTAAAATTTTTCCATAAATCCTTAGAATATTTTTTAAACTTTGCGAACATTCTATAAATTCTAAAGATTTTACTTGATATCGTAGGATTTTCTTGAAGTTCAGTTAATCTACTGAAACTGTAATAATATTTCTAAATATTCAGTTCGCAGAATTTCCCGACGTTGGTAAAATGTGTGTGAAAATCGTGAACATTCATTGCTTTCTATAGAAATTATTAGTATAGAAAGTCTTTAAAGTCAGAAGTATTTCCCAAATTCCATACATCATCATCCTTAAAGTTCATTGCGATGCTCTGAATTTTGTTAAAAACAAACTATAACTAACCTGAGTGTCGTACAAATTATCTGAAATTTTAAGGATCTCCTTGTAAGTTAGCAATCCTCCAAAATTTAGACTTTCCTGAAACTTGTAGGGCGTCCTTAAAGCTTGCAGAATTTTTTATACTTGTTAGATTTCCACGATTTAGTTGTGGCTTACTCAAAGTTTAAAACACTTTGCTGGACTTTGCAGAACTACTCTAAGTAGCACACAACTTCTCTAAAGTGTGGAGAAACCCATAGAAGTTTGATAAAATTTGTCCTGTTTTGTTGAAGTTTACAAAATCAAACGAAAAAAAAAGTTTGATGGTAGGTGTACGTACTATCGAGGCACAATGTCTATTTTATCCAATTATGAGCTGGTTCGAGATTTGTTCAACATCAGGGACTGAGCTGTCGAGTCCTATCCTAGCATAAAGTAAAATATTTAGTAAACAATTTCGATAAATAAAAACTTTTTCCACGTGATAAAAATGAATTGGGAAAACCCGATTAAAAATCAAAAATAAATACTCTCAGTATATCCCAGGAAACATTAGAAAGTGTGAAATTTTCCGTTGAATAATCCACTCTTAGCTTCCAGTTAATGGAATTATGTAACTGTCCATATTTAAACAATACTTTTACTGTAATTTATTAAACTGTTCTTGTTGTCTATAATCTCTTCATCTTTAGGTATGCTACATCTCCACAACTTTAGTTCTAAATGCTTACTTGAATCCTTCTGCTGAAAGATAGGAAAACATTATTCAGTCTAAAATTAGCTTATGTGTCTAATGGGACCAGCGGTATGATAATAAAATTTTTACTGATCGAGTTAGAAGCATTTCAAGACAAATATTCAGTTACAGGAAAAGTTCAATAACGTTTGTGGTTAGACCGCATGTGCAGAAGAATTTATTTCACCAAATACGTCATCATTAATGTAATTTTTATCGGTGGATTTTTTACATTATATACGTAACCCAGCTAATATTTTAAATAATATTATCGCTGCCGCTCCTTTATTATATTTGTTTGTCTATTACACACTTGGCCACTCGCCTCCTTCAAACCTGTGAATATATATGAACAACCACAATAAGCTATGATTAGAAGAGTCTTAATACCAGGTTGCCATTCGTGCAGTAAGATGCAGAGGATTTATATATTCGAGAAACAGTACCTACCGTATTCGATAGTGCAGCATTAATGCATTGCACCAACATACAGCATGTCTATTAAAATGGTATGTCAGAAGATTCACCTTGAAGTAGTATTGTATGAGGAAAGTCGGTTATGATGGTTATTAAAATCATAAATTCTGAATTGCACCACAAATAAGTTGAACTCCTTGATACTATCTCACTCATATTTACATGAATTGAATTGCAAAATATGCCGCTATTTATCACAATCGCCAAAACAGTCGAAACCTATGGCAGCAAAATGTCAAACGAAATTTTCGTTCGAATGCTATTGCAATGCATCACACCTCTTTGTGGTCAAGGGAATACGAACGGTAGCACAAGATGAATGAAGTTTGTTGGTTGTTTACAACGACTGTGATCGCGTCGGCAACACGAGGAGTGATAGCTGCCCAACTGCCAGCTTCGGTCAAATGAACACTCGCACGAAAAAGCAGCAATCGTTCTTTTATGACGAACGGTATATTGAAGCACGAACGAATGAATTCGTCAAGATGCGAATGATGATTTGGCGCACGTTCGCCGATCAGCGCATTATTTCAAATGAAGCTCCCTTTTTAAGGCCTGGTCTTAATCAATAAACGGAAGTCTAATTATAAAAACGAAGATCGCGATATTTTCTGTGTGAATTTGTGTGAACAGATCCTCAACTGTGGAGAAAGTTCGCATACATGCTGATATCGGTTCGTTGAATCCAACCACCGTACGATGAAACCTTAGTTAAAGCAAGTCAGTAGAGCGTAGAGGTCGTTGCGAAGCGCGGAAGTCAATAAGGGATAGAATCTTCGGAGAGTCGATTACGGCGTTGATCACCTTCGACATTTTATGTGTCAACACAGCTCGCAGTATAATTTTTTCATAAACAAGAAGTTAATACATTTAAAAAAATAATTCAAAGCCCTCATGGGAGAGGTTTGAATCCCCAAACCCCCCCCCCCCCCGTACGCACGGGTCTGCCTACTTGCATTACTGCAGGGCAGCTACTTATCAAATGATATAAAGTTCCGCAATCGAATTTACAAAGATCACAAGAATAACTTTCAGCACGCTTAAGAGTAGCCATGTGATAATTGAGTTTGCAATGTCCAGTCAGTGCTCTGATTAGAATAGTCTAATTGTCGCAGCATCCGCTCTAGCCAATTGATTTGCCAAATTCTTCAATTTAGGTTCGGTTTGCGATTAAAAATTTCGATCTCGAATCTGCCGAACTAGGTGCTTTCAGGGCAGCCTGACTGAACAAAAATAGATTCTTTTACCGCAAATTCCGCGATGAGGTGCCGATTGTACGCCACACAGAATCGCGAAGATTTCTACTTGGAATACGGTACAGTATCTACCAAACGAATGGAATTGGTCTACTCTCATTCCGCGACTCAATAGATACAGGCCCTCCAGAAAGAACCGTCAGTATAACAAACTAAGCATTCTTAGAGTTGTCGTTTCGTCCAACCAGACAGCCATTCCTCGCAAGAAAGATTTCTCACATTGAAAGTTTTAAAAGGAAAAACTACATATGAGCGTAAGGTCACTGCAAGCAACTATATACTCGTCCCAAGAATCCATTTGGGGACACGGTCTTGTGTGGCTAGTAGCACGATCTATTGGGTCACTGTTCCAGGGCCCAGCAACCTTAAAACGGTATACATAAGAAAATGATAATTGTTTGCCAACCCATGCGTAATACCGTCCGAGCAGAGAGTTTCATCTAACACCTCTTCTCTGCCAGCTCGTGCAAATGTTGGGCGAATTCCTACATTAAGTATATGAAGATTGCTACTACTTAAGTATTCCTAAAGTATAGTATCAATTCGGTGCCTCTAAAGTTTATATCTGAGTTGCCCCAAATTATATTGACAGCATCTGCATCACTGCCGATTATGAGTGTAATTCATTTCAGCCACAGTATGATGCATCCCTTTGGAAATCATCAGAAAGTGGTGGATTATTACGCGACAAATAGGCTAGACAATAAACGTATTTCCTGTTTGTGTTATAAACAGTTACATTGACTGTGATTGCACAATTTTTTTAAAAATAAATATGGGATAAAAATAACATGCGAGTGATTTTTAAATGTTTCCAAAAAACTGTATTTTGAATTCCGAAAACTTGAACAGCGGGTCGCCATATCCGCTATTTGCACATACCATGGATAGAATGTGAGCCAAAATACCCACTTTATTAATGCCACCAAAAGCAATATAAAAAGAAAAGAAAACCCCAATCAAACGCAAAATGCTAATCTCTTCGACGACATTCATCGCTCTAGCTTTTCCGAGAGAAAAAAAAACCGAAAGTGTCCCCATCAAAGGACCAATAAAAACACACGAACGCCCAATTACGTCCGAACTATGTGTGCTCGAGTGCAGCAAACGGGGGAGCCTGTCCTCGTGACAAAAGCCTCCGGGGGAAGAAAAATCACAGAAAATTAAGATTTTCCTGCAGGCAATTAAACACAACTCTCAAGTAGCTGCCAGTTCGCCAGAGTGACTGAGCTCAATGCAATGACTGGCTTTCGTTTTTCTTCTCTGCACTTTGCTCTGTCTAGCTTCCCAACCAACCGAAGTCACGTTCTTCATCTGTGAGTATATGGATGTGTAGTAAGTAGGTTTGCGGCAGTAGAGGCACTTTTGACTCTTGCTGGCAGCACTTACTCGAAGAAGGAGAGGTGAGATGCCGAGCACGAGGAGGAGGAACAGAAAGTACGAAAAAAGCCTTTTCTTCCACACAGTCAATTTTGACGAGCTCCCACTTCCGCACTCTGCTTGTGTTTTTTTTTGTGTTCGCTCTATTCAAGGAAGAAGAGCTTAGCGAACGTCAGATCTTTGGGTGAAAGGAAAATCCGCTGCCTCCAACAAGACGGCGCTCTGTGCTGTGAATAAAACGAAATGGACCAGCCAGCTTTTCACGGATCGGTCTTTTCTCATTTCACTCAAACGAAAAATGCACGAGAAGAAAAAAAAAACGCGCTGTTAAATTCTTGGGAACTTCAGTCTGTAAATTGGTTTAAGATGCGGATTATGAAGTCACGCTTAGTTAAACATGCAATCATGGCCATTTCAGTGTATATTATTATACATTCGAGAAAGGTTTCTTTTTTTCCGTGCAGAGAACGAAGAAGGGGTTCTCCCCTCGCAGCAGTCCTTAAGAGGCATGAAGAGTTGGAAAAATCGTGATGCCGCTAAGCGGGACTGGATTTTCAATTACTTGCCTAGTTGAGATAAGGAAAAGTGGAGTTTGAAATGGGAATACTTCTAGATGGAAAACAGACCCGAGCCGTCGCGTTTCCAACGATCATTGCTGATGGAATAGAAACGGAAAATTTTCGAAACGGGTGAAACGCTTGAACATCTTCGTTCGACTCAAACACCGTCGCACAATTCCCATCGGATCGGTCCAATTTTTCAACGATACTGTATGTGAGAGAGACGACGGTGTCATCGGTGATATCGATGGCTTTTATCGTTTCTTTTACTTCTCGTAAGCCGAACATTTTCAGAAACAAATTAATCCCGGCAGCCGGGGTTCCGCATCATTAAACTGAGCGGCAATATGCTGCAACAGAGATCCGATAATAATCGTCGTCTTTCTCCCCCAGTCAGTGCTGGTGGTAGTGATATCACAGTAGCGGGAAGGATTCCCGGTTAGATTCTCGTTAGCAAGCAGATTTACTTCCGAATTGATCCGGACGCAGAAGGCACAGTCGTTTCGGTCGAGTGTGTGCTCAATGGGAAAGGTCTAAAAGAGGATATTTTCTGAGTGCGTTTCTGAGTCTAGCTATCCTAATTGGGATGTTGGAAGCTATTTTACATCACTCACTGGAATCGTCTTGGGTCTTGGGTATAGTTGATACTTTTATTTTAAGTGGTGAAAAGGTTCAAAATCAACCTAATGATGGCCATTTACGGCATATAAGAAAAGGGATGACTTCGCTTCCTAACAGGAGTTGAAAAATTACAAGAGTGAACAACTGTGCTTTTGAAATTACAAGAAAGACATTTTCTTAGTTTGACAATTGCATCATAAGAAAGTGTTGGCGTGATCGTGATGTGTTCCGCGCGCAAATGTCGCAAAAAGACTGGTGGACCGTGGTAAGGAGTTACATACCGTTTTGTGCGAAAAATGTCAAAAAAGTTTGAATTTACGTAAAGGGGTAAAGCAAGGATTTCATTACATTAAACTTATAGTATTTTGATAGCATATTTTTCAGTGAAATAAAAAAGCATAAGTTAAAAAAAAATATATTAATAATTGGCGGAGGTGTGGTTTTTCCCACGAAACCCTTTTTTCTACAAGAGCTTTGCGGTGATAATGATTGAACACCAATTGATCAACTGAAATGGCAAAACTCAAAAAAATTCCATTAGTATATGAGTAGGGGAACCCGGGGCTATTCGGACCTACTTAAACAAATCGCCCTTTAAGGTGGACATATGTGAAAAAAATTACCGGTCAAAGGTCCTAATTGTTAGTTTGAATGGTGTACCTTCTGTGTTTTTGAAAGTGTATTTCCGGTCTGGTGGCACCGCTCTGTCTACTGTTCAAAATGTAACTGACAACCGCGATTTTTTTTCTTTACTGCGGAAATAGCTTTCATCTTCCACGTTCACAAAAAATAGAGGGTTGTGTACAAGACACGACCACCGACATTGAAAATGCGCCATGATTAGCGAACACCATGTGCACCATCATCGCATCAATATACCATTATTTTTCAGGGCACACACGCATTACGTTGTTACTTTTATTGTTATTGTTCACTGGTAAAGATACAGAATTGATTATTAACAAGCACAGATTTAAGACAAGCTAATAAAAGGGATTTTTGCATCATGTGTGAATATTTGTTTATATTATGATTCACTGGTAATGGTACAGAATTAACAAGCGCAAACTTAATACAAATTAATAAAAGGAATTTTCTAATTGAATTCTTTTTCCATTATGTATTCGGGTTAATAAGGACTGTTTGCTGATAACTATGTTTTGTGATGCGGTATGAGAATCCTTTGGAACGATTCGAACCTTGCCGGCGATTCGCTTCTGCTGCGTACACACACGAACATTTTCCTTTCGCAGCTCATGTCAAATAAGCACTGAAACAAGGTGATCTCTTTTATCAACTTTTTGGTGCAGATGGAAGACCATCCTTTTGTACGACAAATAAAAATATTTTCATCATTATTTTTGGGATGGCTTTCGCTTAGTGGCATGGTTGCCACATTCATTCATTTTGCAAAAGGCTTCTAGTTTGTACATTATTAATTTGAAGAATATTTGCTTATATTATGATTTACTGGTAAAGATACAGAATAGATACAGACGGTGCACTCGCAATTAAAATCACAGAGCTCTGAATCCGACCCGACTACCGATAATGTGATTATTTATACGAAGCGCTCACTCACGATTTGCTATCAGAATGTCCGCGGATTACATACGAAGACTCAAGAGATCTTTAGAGCCTTATCTGTTTCTGACTATGACGTAGTAGTATTAACATAAACATGGCTTAACGATGATATCCTCAATGCTGAACTGACCGATGAGTATGAAATATATCGATGCGATCGAAATTGCTCTACCAGCCGTGCCCTTCGTGGTGGTGGTGGTGTATTGATAGGCATCAAAAAGGGAAATCGAAGCAATATTGTGACCGTCGATGGAGCCGCCCGCCTAGAACAAGTAGCAGCTCGTATATATTACGGGGCAGTGTCTCTCGTTGTATGTGAGATTTACCTACCATCGAATTCTGATCTCGCTTTGTATGAACAGCATGCTGCCTATGTAAATCGACTGTACGATCAAATTGGTACCAACGATATGGTGGTGGTTTTAGGCGACTATAAGTTACCTCAGTTACGTTGGAGTTTCGATGACGAAATTGGATGTTTTATTCCAATAAATGCCTCCTCGGCACATGAAACTTTGTTAGTCGAAACCATGATCGCTTCTGGCCTATAACAAGTGAACTATTTGACGAACGAGAATGGCAGGTTGCTTGATTTAGCGTTTGTTAGTAACACTGGCGGATGCGAAGTATTAGAGCCACCCGTACTGTTAATGAAACTAGATCGTCACCACAATCCGTTTGTGTTGAAAGTTAACGCTGTGTTTCCCGTGTCTATGAATGCCGATGTTGATTTATTCTACGATTTTAATCAATTATTATTATTATTATTATAACTTTTTCATCAGACATTATTGTCTTAGTGAAAACTAACCTAACACTTAATTAAAGTTGACAATTCACACTATAATAAAAAACAGCTAAACATTACATAGTAAGATTTTTTGCTTGAAAGCATTAGTCGTTTCGTTAAAATCAAATAGATTATAAAAGCCGTTAAATTCCCTGATCATTGCTGCCATTGGTTCGTTCATGCCATAGTTGGTTATGTGTCGGGAGGTTTGGAGCAGCATAATAGTACGCCTAGGTCGTAACGGTATAGCCAGTAATAGTTTGGATAACAGTGACGGGGCGTCGATTTCGGATATCAGAAGTTTGGCTATGAAAACAGCTTGGTCTGCCTTTCTTCTTCCCTCGAGAGTGTTCATCCCAATCAACCGGCACCTCTCGACATATGGCGGTAGATTAAGAGGATCCTGCCAGGGTAACGATTTAAGCGCATACAGGATAAATTTCTTCTGCACTCTATCAATACGCACGACCCAGGTTGTCTGATAGGGTGTCCATACCACAGAGGATGATTCTAGTATCGGTCGCACCAATGAGCAGTACAGTGCTCGCAAGCAATGTGGGTCTTTGAACTCTCGCGAAAGTTTTAGCATGAAGCCTAATAATCGCATTTCGGTGTTCGTTGAAGGAGAGTGAACAATCTAAAGTCACACCTGTACAGCAACAGACCTCAAGAGGATAGTCCCATTTGTTTGGTGGTCAAATAGGATTGAATTTTTTTTGCGATGATAAGAAATGACGACGCACTTTGCAATGCTTAGTATCAGTTGGTTATAACGGCACCAATCGGCGAATGTATCTAACATTCGCTGTAAAATCCAACAGTCTTCGATTCGGCGAATAGCAAGGTATATCTTTAAGTCATCGGCATAAAGTAGTCTACAACCACGAGGTAGAAGATCCACAGCATCGTTAAAGAAAAACGCGAATAGTAGTGATCCAAGATGGTCCTGAGGTACACCTGAGCCGTTATGGAATGGTTCGGAAGTGGATGAACCAATACGTACACGTGATTGTCTGGCTACTAGGTAACTTCGAAACCAGCTAATTAATGTTTCGGAAGCACCAATTCGCCGCAACTTTTCCAGGAAGATTTTGTGATCGATTCTATCAAACGCCGCCTTAAGATCAGTGTAGATAGCGTCCACCTGATATCCGTGCTCAATTTGTGATATACACGTTGAAGTGAAATTTACTAAATTGGTAGTTACTGATCGACCCGGAAAAAACCCGTGCTGATCACATGATATATGGGTTTTCATGCGGGAGAATAAATATTCATTAACAATTGAAACTAATTTTAAAAAATAAAATAGGAGAATTTTTAATATAAACTTCGTTCACCACCAATCGAGCTTATTCCTTTAGCTATAATTGGTTAACATTTCTTTAAATAAAACCAATTGATAAATGCATTTTTTATAGCAATAAGTAATAAATAAATTTAAATTATTATGAGCTTCCTGCAAAGCTACGATGGGACCCTTAAAAGGATTCTTTTCCGCTGGGTACTCGCCGTAGCTTATTGTCAAATTTTGTGTTTTGTCGGTCTCGTATTGTTTTTTTTTTGTTCTCAGCGTTTCCGCGATTCGTAACTTTGTTTTGTTGTGCTGACCTTTTTTTTGTACGCTGAGAACTGATGTGTCCACTACCAGGGGGCTCCGTTTGTGAGCTTTTTGGTGGGGGTAAGAGGCGGGCTATTAAAAAAAAAAAAAAAAAAAAAAATTAGCTCAAATAACTTAGAGCCAGCACAAAGAGAAGTGATAATTCGCAATATTTTGCTTATCGCCTTTTTTGAAAACAGGAAACATGAATGACTGTTTCCAGGGATTAGGAAAGCGGTGCTAGCTGAATGATTTGTTGAAGATTTCAGCAAGCGGTACCAGCAAGGAAGCGATGCATTGTAGTATACAGCAGCAATTCCATCGGGTCCAGGAGAGAATGAGGATTTAAGTTTACTTGCCGCTCTCAATATCGCTGAATGTATCACATCGAAAATATCCAGTTGCAAAGAGTTCGCCGCAATATTCTCTGCAGCTCGTCGAGCAGCGTCATAGGGGGTTGTCTTATAACAGAATGCACTGGCAAAGTGGTTGGCAAATAACGAGCATTTGTCGGAGGTATTAGAGCAGTTCTGTTCTCTTAAAAACATGCTTACTGGTAGACCAGTATGCTTACGCTTACTGTCAACAAAGCTCCAAAATGATTTAGGATTTCTACGTAGATTGGTTTGTGTCTTTCGAACATATCTTGTGTAAAGTGACGCATTCAATCAATGCGATTATGATGAATTAAACACTGAAATTTCACGAATAAATTGTTGAGATATTAACGCAGGGTACTCTGGATGAATCTGTGAATAATTTTACAACTTGGGCCTAGGAGGAAACGCACGCGCCACCCAGATAACAAACGACCTTGGTAGAATGCTCAGTTACGAAATATTCGAAATCGTCTCAGGAAGGCTCGAAAACGATTTTTTAGAACAAGAAGCGAAACCGACAAAACGTCCGTGCGGGAATTAGAACGCCAATTCGAGCTCGTGAATGCAGCATACTTTCGCTCATATGTTTCCCGAATTGAATGCAGCATGAAGGACAATTCAAAGCAGTTTTGGTCTTACCTGCGGAACAAAACGTGCTCCAGTGGAATTCCGGAAAGCGTCAACTATCGAGACAGGACATCAACGTCACCAGCGGAGTCAGCAAATCTATTCTCGTCATTCTTTCAAAACGTGCTAAGTAATAACTCACCACCTTTGTCTGAATCGTACTTGACTAGTTTGCCAATGTTCACTCTGAATTTGCCTGCAACATCATTCATCGAACATCAGGTACATATTAACCATCGTTCATCAAGAATTGCTTTTCATCTTTGGCGCTACCAGCATCTCTATTATTCAATCGCTCTCTTGTTGAAAATGTTTTCCCCACGAAGTGGAAAGAAGCTTTGATAACTCCAATCCACAAAACAGGCAACGTACATGATGTCACCAATTATAGAGGAATTTCAATCTTAAGCTGCCTCCCTAAAATCTTCGAGATTATGTTGTTAGATGTTATCTACCCCGCGTTAAAACACATCATCACTTTGGACCAGCATGGTTTTGTAAAAAAGCGCTCGACAACTACAAATCTGATGAGATACGTGTCGTCGCTAATTGATAAATTGGAAAAACGACAGCAGATCGATGCGGTGTACATCGACTTCTCGAAAGCTTTCGACCGTGTTCCTCATCAGCTTGCTGTGGAAAAGCTAAGACGGACTGGACTGCCGGACTGGTTGACTAATTGGATCTCCTCGTATCTTGCGAACCGTAGCGCCTCGGTGCGACTTGGAACTACACTGTCGGATCCATTTGAAACATTTCATCTTCATCTCTTCTATTTGTACTCTTTGTGAACGACCTCTGCAGTGAATTATCGTCTTCTAAAATCATGTATGCTGATGATCTGAAAATTTACCGTGTCATAACAACTATAGTAGACTGTTGTGCATTGCAAATGGACGTCGATAGGATCATTGACTGGGGCGACAGAAACGGAATGAGTGTGAATATTCAAAAATGCAGTACAATCACTTTTACACGAGTACATACTCCAATCAAGTTCGAATACTCAATGTGTTCTGCTCCCGTAGAACGAGTTGTATCCGTCAAGGACCTTGGTGTCATTTTCGACTGTAAGCTACGCTTTACCGCACATTACTCTTCCATTATAGCTAAAGCCTACGCTGTACTTGGACTCATCAAACGCAACACTCGTGATTTCAATGATGTGTATTATCTAAAAACACTATACATTACACTGGTACGCAGTATTCTAGAAGATGGCGTTACTATTTGGGCTCCGTATCAGGTTTGCACTTCGTCGGTTACCCTGGCAAAATCGTTTCCAGCTTCCTCCATATGAAGATCGCTGTATCCTCATCGATCTCCCTACGCTGCAAAACAGACGGATCTTTCTGCAACGACTTTACATTTTTGATCTTCTGACTTCCCGGAGAATTGATTTTTTCCGACGCTCAACACATCGCACGCAGTACGGCCAGAATAATCCTTTGGATGTTTACTGCCAACTCTTCAATAGTGTCTATCACTTGTTTGATTTTAATATTAGTAAAGAATCGTTTAAATTAAAAATATGATTAAGTTAGTGTTTAGTCTAAGTCTGTGCGATGTAACTTTTTCAAATCGAAGACAATACAATACAATATAATTATATATACCGACCTATCTGCAGCTTTCAACAAAATCAACCACGATATCGCAATCGCCAAATTGACAAAACTTGTTTTCAGTGGATCACTCCTCCGACGGTTTCAATCTCCTATCTCTCTGGCTGTCAACACAGTGTGAACATAGGTGATGCCTACGCCAAACTGTTCTCCTTTACGTGTCGTATTCCGCAAGTAAGTCATCTCGGACCACTCATATTCACTCTCTATTTCAACGATGTGAACTATCACTTGAAAGGGCCACGAATGTCATATGCAGACGACCTAAAAATCTTCAGCAGAATTAAGAACCGAACGGATGTATTCTATTTGCAGCAGCAATTTGATACTTCCAACAGATGGTGTGAAAACAACCGAATGATTCTGAACCCAGCGAAATGTTCTGTGATATCGTTCTCTAGACAAAAAGAAGTGATGTTAGATACGAAACTTACATTTAAAAATCACATGTCCTATGTTGTTGGTAAAGCATCGCGGCTTCATTCGCCGTACGGTTAAATTCTTTACAGATATTTATTGTATCAAAGCCCTCTACTGCTTTCCAGTGTGCTCCACGCTGGAGTATTGTTCGGCAGCCTGGAACCCGAATTACATGAACAGTAATAATCGAATTGAAGGTATTTAGCGCAAATTTATGCGGTATGCTCTTCGACGCCTTCCTTGGCGCGATCCTTTTCGTTTTTCAAGCTACGAGACTCGGTGTCAACTCATCAAGCTCGATACCCTTCAGCATCGTAGAGAAACTTCAAGAGCCCTATTCATCTCTGATCTTCAGGAGCAAGGTTCTAGAACGCTACGCGGAAACGTTCTTCTGATAGTCCCTTTTCGACGAAGTAATCACACCGCCAATGCCGCTATCACAACACCTCTTCAATCGTGTGTCGAGTTCCATTTGTGTCGGACATTATTAAGGAATCGATTTCTGTAGTTTTTTAGAAGTAATTAATTTATGTTTCGGTTATTGGGGCCGAGTGCGGCATGTTGATGTGTGTGTAAATAAATAAATAAATATCTCAGACCGAGAAAAGCAGGAACAACTATCTGCGAAGGCAGAAGCAAACATAGAAAAAACAAACTTAAGCAACCTAGCAGTCAAATGAAACAATTCTTACACATACAAATGGATCATTCAATGGCTTGCAGGACTCATGCGAGGTGGGCACCCGACCACTATTCAGGTTATCTTTTGTGGCTACCTCTGCTTACTCTACATTAGACTGCCCAGAAAAATAATGAATTTTTGAAAACTCAATCGGCCCACCCCTGAGTCGATTCCTAGTCCCATCAGGAGTACTTGCTCCAAATTTAAAGCAAATCGGACAAGTCTAGCTACCGGACCAACGTGCTTGAAGTTTGTATGGGATTTTTCGACAATTCACATGGAGAAAACCCTCTTGCTCACATTTTCGCCGCTAGGTGACACTGTATACATCAGATTATCACCAAAAGTGAAACTTAAGAAGATAATTCTATTGTCTACAACTTTGTTGAAGACTGCAAAGCTATCCGATTCGAATAGAAAAAGTTATTAAACTTTTAACGAAGTGATGTCTGAGTCTGTTTTGCATGGGGCCTAGCAGTGCATGATAGTGTATCAGTACTAGGTTTTAACAAACTAAACATTTTTGTGGATTAATGGTTAAATTTAGCTGAATAGTATGTTCGGAAGAATTGCAGTACATAATACGAGTTATGTTTTGGTTAGAAAATTTTAGTTCAATCTGTGACCGAATAGATGGCGCCAACACTAACTTTTCAACGGAGACAGATAGAATATCGAGATGTTTGGAAGAATTACTGCAATATTCTTGTTCTACAACTTTGTAGAAGACACCTAATTTCTATCTCTCTTCGTTGAAAAGTTAGTGTTGGCGCCATCTATGCGGTCAGATGTGGAACTACAATTTTCTAACCAAAATATAACTCGTATTATGTACTACAATTCTTCCGAACATACTATTCAGCTAAATCTAACCATTATTCCATAAAAATGTTTAGTTTGTTAGAACCTAGTACTGATACACTATCATGCACTGTTAGGCCCCATGCAAAACTGACTCAGACATCACTTCATTAAAAGTTTAATAACTTTTCCTGTTGGAGTCGGATCGTTTTGCAGTCTTCAACAAAGTTGTAGATAATAAAATTATCTTCTTAAGTTTCACTTTTGGTGATAATCTGATGTATACAGTGCCACCTAGCGGCGAAAATGTGAGCAAGAGAGTTTTCTCCGTGTAAATTGTCGAAAAATCCCATACAAACTTCATGCTCGTTGGTCCGGTAGCTAGACTTGTTCGATTTGGCTCAAATTTGGAGCAGACACTCCTGGTGGGACTAGGAATCGACTCAGGGGTGGGCCGATGGGGATCATTTTTTTTCTGTCACTCTACTCTACATGTTCCAAATTGCCTGAATACAATGTAGCTGGAAGACGTTTGATGAACACAGTTTGTAGTCCTCTCGTAATAAGCATTGAATAAATTATAGAAAATCATCAAAATAACTAAAAAAATAAAATAAATAACAGAAATAAATCAATTTAGTTCAATTCATTAAATGAAAAATTATTAAAAAAAACCTGTTTTAATCCGCCTAGTGGTGCAATTGCGCCTTTCTCATTTATCCAAAACTATGAATCATTAGCTGGTTTTGTTCAATAGAATTGTGGAAAAGTCTATTACATTCTCATTCCACTTAGCACGTATCCCACGACTACCACGAAAGTAGACGCAGACTCACTTTAAACAAAAAAGTATGAGGGAGACCGGGGCCAGTATGCGTTGTTTTCAGTTTCCATTTTTTACCGTTTTGATGTAGATCTTGCAAAATAGAACATGCGTCTGTAGCCAACATCCCTGAATTTTATCAGTGTTTGTTACATTGTCTTTGTTTTTATAGAAAAAAATGTGTGACGCGGAAAACCCGCTAATTTACTTCGGCCTCAGGGTAAATTGGCTGTATATATGAATGCGCCAGAAAATGGAGATTCAATTATATCAAAGTTTTGTGCTGAATGTCTTTTCAATAAAATTGTTTATTAACCGACAATTGCCAATATATTTCAGTCTCAATACCCCGGCATTTTACTTTGACGCATATTCCATATTTAAAAGCATATTTTTGAAATTCTTCAGGCGATTAGTCGAAGTAAATATTCCGTGCATTGACGAGATACACAAAGTTTTACTTTGGAGTGAATTCCAAAAATAAAAATATTTGATGACTATATTTGTACTGTAAATAGTAGCGCCAACTTGTCCCGCGTGCGTCACCGCCAACTTACTTCAATCGCATATTTTACAAAAAACTATTTAAAAAATAACTTTAATTCATGGATAGATTTAATATCTATTCAGATACTGAAAACTCTTTTAACGCACTATCGAAAAATAAAATCAATTGGGAAATAGATTTAAATCACCATAAATAACACAAATTGTTTAAAATTTAAAACATTTACTTGGTAGGCTCGAAAACACAATATCGCCCAAAACTTTTACAAAACAAAAAAAAAACACTTTGGATAATGGGTTTCACATAACTTGAGCTACACAATCAGAGGCAGCGCTATATGTCTAATAGATACGAAGACAAAGGGATTCCGCCAATTTACCTCAACCACCAACTGGCCTCGGGCTAATATTTAACGAACTTAATCAACATGAGTTCAATGTTATCTTCATGTGATTCAATATTTGAAATGTTGGTGAAATAAATTTGGAAGTGGAGCAGGTGGGAATTTAGTAGGAGGATGCGTCAAAAATCTTTCATTTTAGTTCGGTATACGGAGTAAATGAAGGAAATGCGGATGTGAGGGTGGTCCAAAGGGAGAGGTGTGATGAAGGAACGAGGTGTGAGGGAAAGGAGGGGGGGGGGGTATGTGCTGAGTGGCGACGCAATACTAAACTGCAAATGTTGTCTTTCATTTGAGACTTGGTTTGAGAACATCGGTTCAGTCATAACCGAATAACCGATGTGACTGAAATTGTGGAATATGCCCGGAATCCGGGACTTCCGGAATCGTCGATAGTAGACAATAGATCCAAAGAAAGTTTGATTCCCGAGCAACACCAGTTGTTGACTAGCAGTTTCAGCAACATAATGCGTTACATAAAGGTATATGGCAACCATTATTGCGCTGGTTTAGCAACCCAAAAAGCGCACGTGTAAAAGCCTTTGCTTATGCAACTAATCGCTGTCGTTGCTTGTTACAAGTGCTGCTTGGGTTGGCAATCAGGGATCAGAACGTGTGAATCGAAGTAATTTGGTGGCCATTTCAATAGTTTTTAGCCTCTGCGGTGTTACGATTGTACCGATTTGTATGGAAAATTCCAGTGTAACCTTACTAGACAAACCTGTATCTCCGGAACCAAGAGTCAAAACCGAATGAAATTCAGCAATAGTCAATGGCAAAACTGTATCTTTCATTTGAAATCAAGTTTGTTAAAATCGGTAAAGAATTCGTTGGGTAATAGGTGTGATATTAGCTTAGGAACTTGGCCAGTTCCCCGGAGGCATCATGAACCGTCATAGGTGGCCAATGTGGTCTAAGCTGCTTTGTTTTATCATTAGTGATCCAGAATCGCAAACTAGAGTAATGTTGAACCCATTAAAAGATGTTTTACGTCATTTTGACATCATGATTGTACCAGTTTATATAGGAATTTGCTGTGTGACCGCACTCTTCAACCCGTAACTCCGGAACCGGAAGTCAGATCAACTAAAATTCAATAGTAGCTTATGGGAGCGTTATACCTTTCAGATGAAACTAAGTTTGTGAAAATCGGTTCAGCCATCTCTGAGAAAATTGTGTGATGACACACACACATGCACACATACACATATACATTAGGGTGGGACAAAAATTAGATTCTAGCTTCGAGCAACTTTTTAGGTACCATTTAGGTCCTAGAACAACTGTGCAAATTCTTAGCTCGATCCCTGAAACTATATTTTTGCGCCCACTGTTTAAAGTTTACATGGGATTTTGTATTGGAAAATTAACTTTCACAAAATAATTCCTCCAGGAGTCACCCATTACTTCTTAAAAATAAATCAAGGTGTGGCTTTTATAGGAAATTTAACAAAGAAACGAAGTCTCCAAATCCACGAAACGATCTGACGCTTGAGAAAAAAGTTATTAAGCAGAAACCGATTGATGCTCTGACAATTGATAAAATATTCATTTTTTCTAGCACCACTGCTGTTGGTTGATCAATTATACGCAATTTTGTTTTAATCTTTTCTTAATGTGTCTAAATCATTTATCTATACTGTTTGGCCACTTCGCAAGAAATTTGAGAGATAAATCGAGGCTTCTTTTGTACATAATAAGAGAAAGTTAAAATTTTTGTATATAATTCGACCGACAGCAGCAGTGATGCTATGAAAAGTGAAATTTTCATCAATCTTCAGGGCATCAATCGGTTTTTGCTTAATAACTTTTTGCACAAGCATCAGATCGTTTTGCAGTCTTCTAGACTTTGTTTCCTTGATAAATTTCCTATAAAAATCAGATATCTATTTATTTTTAGGAAGTAACGGGCGACTCGTGGAAGAATTATTTTGCAAAAGACGATTCTTCCATACGAAATCCCATGTAAACTTTAAACCGTTGGCGCAAAAATATAGTTTCACAGATCGAGCTAAAAATTTGCAGAGTTGTTCTGGGAGCTAAATGGGACCTAAAAAGTTACTCGGAGCGAAATTAATTTTTTTTCATATAACCATGTCCCACTCTAATATACATACACACAGACATTTGCCGATCTCGACGAACTGAATCGAATGGTATATGACACTCGGCCCTCCGAGACTCGGTTGAAAAGTCGATTTTTTTCAGTGATTGCAGTGCCTTTCTTTATATGAGAAAGGCAAAAAGATTAAATTCAATTGAATCAAATTAACAAATTGGATGAAATGAGTAAAAGGAATGACTGAACAGAATTAATAAGATTGATAAAATAAAGAAACAGAATTAAATGTATGAACCGGAAAAACGAATGCAATGATATATACGACCAAAACGAATAAAATGAATTTAATATGACTAAAACGAATAAAATGGATAAAATGTATTATAGAAAGAAAAATAAAACAATCTTAAAAATGTTTCAAAATTATTTTGATTGTACCAAAGCGTACGCCTCTAGGGAGAAATCACGCAAAACCGCCGCTGCTACCCAACGCATTCGATCAATTTAATTTCCCTGCTGGATACTATTCAGCCAGAATCCCAAGGGTTGCAGGTTCGAATCCTACCCCCGGAGAATTTTTTTTACATGATTGCTTTCGTTTAACTCATCACCACACACATTCGGCTGGCACATCGACGGGCCCCTTTTATCGCCATTGGAACTGGTCGGTGTGAAGTCAGACCGGACTAAGTGACATCGTGTTAATTTCGAGAAAAATGAGTTTAGAGTTTCAATCGCAGCATCCTTTACATTATAATTCGAAATTTACTTGCGCCATAATTTAGGCTAATTGTAAAATATCACAATTCTAGTAAAAGTTCAATGTAGCTAAAGAAATTCCAGTGCTATCAGTATCTCATTTTTTTTTAAGATTTTGCGACTTAGTCCGGTCTGACTTAACACCGACCAACCCGGTACGCGTCGCCCCAGGGATTGGAGTCTACTTCTCGGCACAGTTTCTTGTGACAATCTGACTAGCTAAGCTTGATCTTCCGTTTTAAAACGGTCCCGAAACGCTGCCTTGCGTTCATCTCTATCTAGCCCTAGATATTGCTCTCTTCAGTGTTTTCAGTTGTTATTTTTTACCGTTTTGATAGACCGTGTAAATTATAACACGTCACATAAAAGGGCATACTGTTAGCATACTCTCTGAAATTTAAGTAAGGGGAAAGTTGGCGGTATTTATGGGGTGGTAGAGGTACGCCAGAAAAAAAGCAATCAAATGGAGATTCAGTTACTTCAAGGGTCCTTATGGAACATGCTGAATATATTATCTTTAAAACTATATAATAACCGACATTCACCATTATTTATATATTTTGTATTTATATATAACCCGGTATTTTGACTACGACGCGTACTCCATATTCAAAAACAAATCTTCGAAGTTCTTCAAGTGATTGGCCGAAAGAAACGTTCCCCACATTGACGAGATGCACAATAAAAAGATTCTCCTACTTTGAAGTGAATTCCAGAAATAAAAATATTCGATTACTCTTTTTGCACTGGAAATAGCATCGGCAATCACGATACTCACATTTATTTTTATATCTTGTCGTTTATCTGAAGAAAAAAACAAACTGTTACTTTTATTCTTTTCGTTGTGATCGGTCGAGATGAGCGAGTCACAGAAGTAAGAAGTGGTGCTCCGGTCGAATACAGTGATCACTGACATCCGATCATTTCCCATAAGACGGAGCATTTGTGATGTGGAATATTCGCTGGAAGTCGGTTTCATGGAGTTTTACCATGTCATGCATTCAGTGTTTTTTATTGCATAATAACTTTATACACGTAATGTGTGATAACACTATAACCAAGATCTCCATAACTATGGATGATGGGAATATCGAGGTTTGGCCACAGACTAACAGACATAACACTCGAAAACAAAACTTCGCCCGCTTTAACGGTCATTTCAAATATATTTGTAGTTGGGACTGTGACCACATTTGAAATTATGGCACCACTGACATATGAACAAGCATATGGGGGATAGACCACTAGTGAAAAATTGTTCCCAAACCTGAGGGGTAACCCACCAGTATATGAGTGTTTGGGACCGTGAATAAAAGGTGGAGCTAGTGTTCTGGGAAAATTGTCGGATCGATGTTTTTTGAGGGAATTTCCTCATAGTGTTATGCCTGTTAGTCTGTGGTTTGGCTACAAGATCTAACGTCACTTAAGAATGGAATCATGAGAAACCGGCCGACCGCAAAATATACCATCGTCCATTCGAACGAAACTTTGCAGTTGCAGTTGTGTTCGGTTTATGAATCTCCATGATTTTTTCTGGCAAATGCAATATTTTGATACAAGAGCAATTTTTCAAAAAGGCTTAGACGTTTCTACATGCACTAATTTCCAAAAATGTTCGTCGATT
Source organism: Topomyia yanbarensis (assembly GCF_030247195.1). Lineage (NCBI taxonomy): Eukaryota > Metazoa > Arthropoda > Insecta > Diptera > Culicidae > Topomyia > Topomyia yanbarensis. Next base: position 455,447,572 of record NC_080671.1, read on the forward strand.
ACTCTATTTTATACAGCAAAACTTCTTGATAATGAGTTATAGGTAATGAATACTTCTTCACGAAAAAATGCGCGCTGAAAAAAATATTGTGTCATTTTTTACAAAAACACAAATTTATATAAAAAATTTAAATTACAAAAAAACCCATTTTTCTAATTTTTTTATATGTTGTCAAAAAAAAAACTAAAGAGAAAATTTTGAACTGCATGATGGAGAACTTATTGGTAATAAAAAATTTCTAACAATAACTTTATAGGTGTTTTAAATTTCATACTAATTGACATACAAAACTGTAATTTTTTTTACAGAATATGATTCCAAGTATCATTTTTAAATCAAAATGCATTTAAAAAAGATCTTCTAAAATGCGACAGTTTTGGAGATATTTTTGCCCAATTTCGGAATTTTGCCCCAACAAAAACCAATAATTCGTGTAATTATACCCTTTTTCAAAGTTATTTGCGTTACCCCATCATAAAATGTAAAAAATCTAACTTTTAGAGACACGAAAGAAACTTTTTCAGTGTATTTAGATCATGGAGAAGCTTGCAATTAAAAAGTTTTCCTATTTGCAGTAAAAAATACCACTTTATTTTTGAATATGATTCCTAACGCCATTTTAAATCAAAATGCTTATAACAAACAATTTCTGAAATTTGGTAGTTCTCGAAATATTTCAAATTTTGTTTCAACAACACAATTATTTTCAGGAAATGTTATGGGCTTTTTTAAAAACCTATTACTGTTAATGGAGAAACGCGAATAACGAACGAAAAGGTTGTAATAAAGCAAAAATTGATTACCAACTTTGTTGCAGTTGTTCAATATTAACAACTGCAAAAGCTGCGTCAAGTACCTCAAAATCAACAACCAGTGAAAAAGTTCTCACTCGTGACGCGTAAAGCCACCAAGCAAAACTCGCGAACATGAAGGCAGTAATTACGATGATGGAATGGAATTATTGAGACTTAATTTCATTTTTGTGCGAGGAATGTGTTACGCACTGAAAAAATACGCCGCTACACTGTTTACGTCACATGTAATTTTCATTTTTTCCAAGAATGGAGTGTTGCAACCAGCAGCAACATTTTAGTCGCTTTCTGCGCCTACCAATTGAATGGCTGGCGTTCAAAAAGGGGCCAGCCATTCAATTGGTATGCGTAATAATTAATAATGTAATAATTTTCAGATGTTTTGCTATTAGCAGTCAAATTTGTCCATGGAGATAACTGCCGCTCGCATATTTGCTATATATGGTTTTTTTTATCTAATATATATTTCTTGCACGAATGTATATTGTTGAGCGCATTTTTTAGAAGCTCTCAGTGAAAGTCTCACGTCCCTACATTGAAAATTAGTCGAGCAATAAGGAATCAAGAGAAAAACGGTACATTGTGGCAGGAAAATTAAAAAAAAAACTGGAATCAATTATTATCTTTCATTATAGAGCTAAACTGTCTTCGGAAAAGTTTCCGTATGATACCTAGCGCTTTATTTGGTTGAATCATACTAGTTCGAAATGAAGTTGCTAGGGCGGCGCAGTTAACAACTTTTTAATAAGGCTAGAAAGAAATGTGGTGTCTTCGAAAAAGTTGTAGGTCCTATCATTTTAAATATATCTTCTGAAGATGCAAAGTTTGTAGGTCCTGCATGTTTCGAGCTAGAGAAGGTTTTAGTTAAAACATTTACTAACAGATTATATTTTCTAAAAAGCGTTATGCTGCAAAATTTGTAGGACCCACAAAGTTAGTATTTAAAAGATATACTTATAATTACCTGACATACATCTTTATCGTAGACATTATCTTTCTATCTCGTTCCACTTTAAAGTTGATAACAGCGCCACCCTAGCGACTGAATTCTGAATTAATATGAAATTATCAAATAAAGCGCTAATTGCCATGTAAAACCTTGTGCATTGTGCTTTACCCCCTTTTGGACGCTAGGTACCCCCGGGGTTAACCCCTCGAACTACGAAAATGCCAGTAAATCGAAAGGTAGTTCATATGATCATATTGTTTTTTTTTCTAGGCAACATGGGCCCATGAACTACTAATAAAATCGTGTATTTTTACAATAAAAACAAAGTTTTTTTCCATTTCCTGTAAAAAATGCAAAATGTGGGATCATTTGCTGCCAGCCATTCAATAAGTGTCCGAGTAAAACTGAGAACGATGCGACCAGGGATACCATTATGGCACAGCCGGAATTTTTTTGCAGCTTCCAGAAAAAATATAAACATCTCATTTTGCAAGATTTTTGAATTATAGAAGTATTTTCACACACATTTTGGAAATTTTCCCAAATTTATCAAAAATCGATTGATAAATTTCGACGACTTTGACGTCGCTGTTAAGTGACAGATTTAGCCAACCATTTTTAGTTGATCTGCCGGATATTCTTTGAAAGATAGTGGCAACCCTGGATGCGACGATACTGCGAACAGGCATCTATATGTAATCACGGATAGCGACTAAAATGTTGCGACTGGTTGAATCTGTATGTCAGTGATACTATATTATGTCTTCAGTATGTGATAGTCACTCGTTTTCTTTTTACTTGTTACGGCATACAAGAGAGAGAGAGATGATCAGAGATCGGGAAGAAAAAAAAAGGAATCAATCAATTAAAATCGTGTCAACTGCTTCTTTCTTTTCAATGAACTCAACACGAGTGGTTTCGAAACTGCGCTCGGAACGTCTCCTTTGGGTAGTTCAAGTACTCTCGAAAATTTGATCACCTTTAATGGTTTCACTACGCAAAAAATTAACATAGTTAACCTCTTCATGCCCCGTTTTAAACAGCTACAACTTTCGATTTAGGAAGGATTCGCTGGCAAAAACAAGTGTGACCAAGTATTAGGGCTAGAACTGAAGTTATTATAATTGATCTGATTGGATTCAAGGGACAGTTAACTTCGACGATGAAAAATTAAACTATGATATATCTTCGTTATTTTGCAATATTGTTGAACACTGATAAAACTAATTGATTTAGGATGTCTACGACTACGTTTTCTGCACAAATACACTATTGTAAATACTCTAGGAGAATTGTGTTTAGGTTAGGAAGTAAAAAATTCAGCAGCCTCTAGCACCTTTATGATAAAAGATTTTTCGTGTTTATTAGCATTTTCAAGGAAAAATTGTTTTGGGTTCCTTTATACACTAGAAAAAAGTTACCCTTAAACGATAATGAATATCCGTTGAAAAAATATGTCACCGTGTGGAGAAAGTTGAAGGAACACATTATTTGCTACTACAATCAATCGACTTTGAACATGAAACCGCTAAATATAAGATGTATATGGAAAGCACCAAACAACTTTATTCTGAAAACCTTTCAAAAGAATGTTCAACAGTGTACGTCAGAATTTTGAGAAGTGCTAGATAACGTACTTTAAGCAGTGCTCATAGGTTAGTGATGCATTTAGTCGAACCTATTCCATCGTTCGACGTTTATGGGAAAAACATCACATATGCTCAAAAAACGTTGTGAACTTATGAAAATCAAATTGCTTCATGCCAATTCTACCAAAACAAAAATACAGTGGGGGAAGCTTTGTATCAAAAGAAGTGATTTCAGAAAAAAAACAACAACTAACTTTACAAAGTTCTACCCAACGAACAAAAACTCACAAACCAACGAATAGGGTGGGTCATTTTTAACCCACATTCAATAAGTTTAATAAAGGTGCAAAAAAACTTTAATTTATTTAAAATACCGACAATATAATTTTAAATTAATGTAGTTTATATAATTAATATTCACTTAAAAATGGAACCATGTTCAGAAAGACCGCAATAATCCGTATGTGTAAATTAATTAACATTAATCCACTTAGCTGTGAGCTGAAAACTTTCTCATAGCACTATTTGCTCATTCATTATTTTGCTGAAATAAATATTTCCACATTCCCATCAACAAAATGTTTTCAATTACAATTGCGGTTTTGCATGATTTAACGGTGAGTTGAAATTGAAACAACAACTCGGTTGAGATTCCGCTCAATCATCATTAACCAGAGTGTCTGAACACTTATCTGTTAAACAAACGCGAATGATTTATTTCCATATTCAATTATGTCTGTGGTTCAACGCTCCGCATGCATGTAGCTAAATATGTTTCCAAAATATTTATTTAAAATAGCAGCTCTGCGTACAAACAACAGCGGCGGTGGTAACAAATTCCGTTTCATGCAATTCCCCCTTTTTTACCGATGCGCCACGTTGCGGTTGAAAAGCACACGTCCTGCTTGTTTTCGGAACAAAACGATTGTTTTATCTGCGGTTGCTTCACTTTACGATGTTCGCCCCCGCCCCTCCCCTCCCCATCCGTTCAGAGTTGGCCAGAGTTGCAGCTCGGCACGTCCTCAGCTAAACAACCAACTGTGGAAGCTCTTAAAAATAAAAGCTGCGGCCAACAAATTTATGTCGTAGCCATAATTACACTCTGCTCCAGACCAAACTGCCACTTCAATCTCGTCCCGACCGCAGAAGCAGACCACGGAGACTCCGACGACGACGAGTGAGTGGAATGCATTAAAAGGCGCAAGTAATAAATCCCCATAACTGATTTTTATGTAAACAATTATCGCTACAAAGCCTTGCAGTCAGTTCATGAATGGGAATTGCTCCAGCCACGACTTGCTTGCCAAACAAAAAGTGACTCTAATGGACTCTGGAAGCACGCCTGCTTCGATGAATAGGACGCAGGGGTACGCATAAATAGCAAAACCATGTGCGCTCCCCGACGACGATATTTATAGAGATCTCTTATTCCAGACCAAATAGAGTGAGAGAACGAGAGGGGTTAGTGGAACTGACTATGATTGACTCGTTGTCGCCGTTAACCTACGGAACCCATAAAACGTATCAACTTACTACTGCTCCGAGTGCGTGCGTGCGACGCGACGGTAGACCATAAATCGACGAGTGAATTGAGAGGTGCAACGAATCGAGATATCATTTTCCTTCGCCTACTACTGCACCATTCACTGGCGGCACATGGAAATCCCCTTGGGAAAATGTATCCCACAACGACGAACGCTATTTCAGGAAACGAAACAGCAGTCGGGTTTGTGTATCATCTCAAGCCGAAAAATCGCTCATTAAAATTAATAACAACAATAACAAATTGTTCGGGTTCGCACAAAAGAAAACAAACACTGGAAAATCGGTTTCAGTTTTCCTCCTTTTCCCCCATTGGAATCAAGTCGATAAATCTTTGGGTGCAGGCATTGTCTGACGTGTCTCTAGTCGGTATGCGACTACTGCGATCGTATATAGTTGGGAACAAAATTGAACAATTTTCTTCCTGCCTGCTGTAGATAGGTACCTACCTACCAATAGGGGAAACTTTACCGGATGAAAAAATATTTTCCTGGCTGTCGGCGCTGAGGAAGAAAACGATGACGATGACGATGTTGTTCACGATGATGATGATGATGATGACAACGAAAAGTTCGACTACAGCTTGCTTCCCCGGCGAGATAATAATGATGTTTTCACCTCCTCGGGCTTGAATCGAAATGTGCGGAAAACTGATGGAACAGAGAAATTACACGGTAATCAGAAGATTTTTCCGGTAGGTGTGAGATAAAATGGATTCTTTTTTGTCTTTTGTGGTGGAAATGTTGGATTTCTTTTATATTGTTTTACTGCTGTTTGCTGGTTTGTTTGTTTGTTTGCTCGGGGTGGAAAGTTTTTCACGCGTAAAGTTTCGAGCATCGGAGCATGAAACATGATATAGTGGGGCAATCAATAGGGAATCGGAACCGATAAAATAGTTTTCCGAGCAAAACAGTACTGAACATGATAGTGTTTCCAAATTGGTTGCCATAAACTTTATATGTTGTTGGGTATGATTTCAGGATCGGTGGGAATGGTAGCAAACATACATACATATAAGGAGTCTAGTTATACACCCAAAACATGAGCTGTATGTTTTTGTATACATAAACATCGCATGAGTGCACAAGCGAACTGAGATGTGGTTCATAATTTATTAATGTTCCACTCGTGTTTCGCATGATTGTGGTGCGTTGAATGATGCTTTGGGTATAATGCATTTTTCGCATGACCTGTTTAGTTTGGGTGTAGTTATAGATATTAAAACCATAAGCAAACGATAAACAAGTTGAATCCTGGTATAGTAACGTTATTCGCTTCCACAATACAAACATATGACGACTACTAGGTATTGAAATGCTTTCTCTATACTACACAGTGAGGATTTATATGCATTCGCTTCACTTGCGACCTAACAAGCGTGCAGTTAGAAAAGAACCTTACCTATAGCGAAAAACATGTTCTTATTGCGTTTTCATATTTTGATAAAACTAATTGAATATGGTCTTTCAAGGGCTGCCATAGTTATTTTGCAAAGGTCTTGTTAGCAGATCATTTTATTTGAATTCTACAAAAATAACAAATGAGCTCAAAACACACAAGAAGATTAACGGTACACACAGGATCCTCATCGCAGTTTTGAGAACGTTTTTGAACTAATCTGATTCTACAAAAAGATGTACACGCAATTCACCGAAGTGCGCGGAGTTTTTCTTCTCTTGACCGACAAAAGACCATTTGGCCGAAAAAATGCTATTTGCCCAACAAAAGGCTAGTTGACCGACAAAAGGCTATTTGGCCGACAAAATGTTATTTGGCCGACAAAAGGCTGTTTGGCCGACAAAAGGCCATTTGGCCGACAAAATGCTGTTTGGCCGACAAAAGGCCATTTGGCCGACTAAAGGCCATTTGGCCGACTAAAGGCCATTTGGCCGACTATAGGCCACTTGGCCGACTAAAGGCCATTTGGCCGACTAAAGGCCATTTGGTTTACTAAAGGCCATTTAGCCGACTAAAGGCCTCGGATTTTTGCTTAATAAACCCACCCAGACAACAGAAACAAAATTCAGTTGAAATCGAAAATAACTGAATGAATGCGCTGCATCGAACTAATCAATGCATCCTTACAAGATGCTAGCAAATGGAGTGGGTTAGCTGGGCAGCTTACTGTGGATAAATGAGAGATAAATATGAACGATTATCACGCGATCACTTATATGTATGTATAGAATCAAAAAATATACTCCAAATCAAATAGATATTTCCCGAATGAATTACTGATTAGATCAAGAGTCGGTTCTTTTTTGTAGGTGAATTAGGCACGATTCGTTCACTAAGCTTAATCGGTTTTTCCATCTCAAGTCTGTGTGTTTCATAATAGTTCTACCCCACCCAATTCATTTTAATAAATACCCCCCTGTTATAAAATAATAAGACCTGATCATCAGCCCACTTTCTACTTCTACCGAGTCAAAGTGAATGATACCTAAGTCTTTCCATAAAATGTGCAATACCTAGACTTACATAAATCGTATATCTTCAAAACCATAGTCGGCGCAATGCAGTACTGATATCATTCAACACGGGAAGCAGAGCGGAGAGATTCGTTTTTCAGAACAACCTAGAACACGTTGTAAAAAGTTAAAGCTTACGAATTGAGGCTCCCGTGTACATGCGAAATGACAATAGGCTACATGACCTATCATCGCGTGCCGTATCTAATCTAACTGCAAATTGCAGAAAAAGAATCCTCATATTTGGAGAAGACCTATATTCTCCTACTTGACTATAAAACTCAAAACTTACGGAAAAAGGCCATTTGGCCGACAGGGCCATTTGGCCGACAGGGCCATTTGGCCGACAGGGCCATTTGGCCGACAGGGCCATTTGGCCGACAGGGCCATTTGGCCGACAGGGCCATTTGGCCGACAGGGCCATTTGGCCGACAGGGCCATTTGGCCGACAGGGCCATTTGGCCGACAGGGCCATTTGGCCGACAGGGCCATTTGGCCGACAGGGCCATTTGGCCGACAGGGCCATTTGGCCGACAGGGCCATTTGGCCGACAGGGCCATTTGGCCGACAGGGCCATTTGGCCGACAGGGCCATTTGGCCGACAGGGCCATTTGGCCGACAGGGCCATTTGGCCGACAGGGCCATTTGGCCGACAGGGCCATTTGGCCGACAGGGCCATTTGGCCGACAGGGCCATTTGGCCGACAGGGCCATTTGGCCGACAGGGCCATTTGGCCGACAGGGCCATTTGGCCGCCAGTCATTTGACCGACAGAACCATTTGGCCGACAGAGCCATTTCGCCGACAGTCAGTACACGAAAAAATATCCGTTCATAAATTTATGAACAAAAGATCACGAATTCGTGAACTAAACGATTTATGAAAATCGTGACCAAGATCCTTAAATAACGCGCAATAAACCTAGAAATCAGGAAACTGTTCATGTTTTCAAAAAGCTAGTTCGCCTCAAATATACAGATGGCGTTACATTCGAATGTTTGGTTATGTTACTGTTCTTGTCCCCTTGACATGTTTAGTTTCGTTATGATTTTTGTGCATGATTTGGGAATACACAGCCGACAGTCAAACGATGTTCAGGATTTCAGGAGCTTATTCGCCACCTGCTGTAGGCTACTGTTCAAATCATTTTTGTTTGCCTCAGCAAGTTTGTTGAAAATAATCAGTACTGAGTGTCCAATATGGTGGAACTGAAGAGAGGTTACTTTAGTGAGCCTTAGCTTCGTTTTTGCCTTTAGTAAATGTTTAATCTCGTGTAGACCTGGTCCATTCGGGAAGACCAGAGCATAGTTTTTAATCTAGTTATTTAGATAGTTTTTGAGTACACGTTTACTCGAAAAATAATATATTTTGTTTAGTATTTTAGTTTTTTTTCAATTCTGGGTAGCCGGCTATCGAGAGTAACTTATTTTTTCTAAACAAGGGCCATTTGAATTCCAAACAGTCTAAGGGACCATTCATAAATTACGCAACGCAAAAATTGCCCAAAATTGACTCCCCCCTCCCCCTATGTAACAAATTGTCACAAATTTTTCCATCCCCCCCTCCCCTGTTACGTAACTAATTCCAAGAAAAAATTTTTTTTCTTCGATGAAAACATGTTACGTAACGATCTAGTTAACACCCCCTCCCCCCTATGTCACAACTTGTCACAACTTGTCGTACCCCCTCCCCCCCCCCCTAAAAGCGTTACGTAATTTATGAATGGTCCCTAATGCATGAGTTTGTTATCATCGAAACTAACACGACTGATCTCCAAGCAGCTATTAATTTAGACAAGTGTTTTCAATCCTGAACACTTTGCACCCTCTCATTCTGACACTACCGACAGAAAACTAAAAGCTGTACTATACATCCGTGAAGTAAAGTGGATTATTTTTTACGTAAGCTGCTTCTATTCAGTTACATCACCTGCGCCATTCAGTTCTTGTTAATGGTACTAAGAACCATGACTTAATTTTTTTTTGGATTTCCCACTCGATCGTGGGCTACTAGCCTCCAATCTGCTCCAACGCCCGTCGCACGCGTATCTTCCTCAATTGAACACAACTAGCGAGTACGGGATCTGCCCCCGAAGTCAACCACCCTCTTCACATTCTCCGGAAAGCATAATTTTAGCTAGTTTCTTTCGCTTATTTTCGGCTTTCACACTACTTGTCCAGCCCGCTGCAGGCTTCAGTGTATTACCATCCTTCTGATTCATGTTCATGATTTCATGATCTTAGTAACAATTTTTGATATCTTTGTCACGATGTGATATGCGTTCATGATTTCAGGAGCTCAGTTACGATTTTCGTTATTTCTGTTCACGTTATTGTGGCATTTTATTCTAGAGCTCTCTTTCGAATTTGACACGTAAAGCAATGTGACTTATGTTCATGTTATCTGCAATTTTATCATGTATTCGTAAATTCGTAATTGACTTATATTTTTCTTGTCGAAGTGCTGAAGCGTAGGTCCAACAGCTTTCTGTAAGTCATATGTCGCTCCACGGCAGGCTTCTACATTAACTCATCGCGTGACGCAGAACTATGGTGGGCAATATTTCGGGTCCGGTCATCTACAAACTTTGGAAGCTTAACTCTATGAGTCATGGAACCAAGTTTGACCATGTGGCGTAAGGCCAACCATAGTTAATTTCTTCGTCATTAGGATGGGTAAAATCCATCCTAAAATACCCTTACACGGAAAAAAATTGTTCCCAAAAACGTGAATAAAGTGCCATGAATTCAAGAATAATCCCCAACTTTATGAACATTGTTCATAAAACCAAAGGTGGAATCGTGATTTTATTCATAGCTTTTGCAAAACATATTTAAGCGTGAACTATTTCACTAAACCCGGAATATTATTCATGAATCCTTTCAATCATCTTGAACTAGTTAATAATTCCAAATATAATAGTCACGATTCGATATCCGTGCTCATGAAACAGTTCACAAAATCAAACAATGTTATTCATGTATACGTGAACTGATTCCTGATTGCTACCGAATTACACGGAAAACCCCGCAATCACAAAAAATGAATATTGCAATTTTTGATTTTTGTCTTGACTGTTTCAACTAAAAAGTGTTGATTCAACTAACTGTCCTGTTGATTTTCGCATCATCAATTGGTTGAATAAATTAGTTGTTTTTGAAAGCTGTCAGTTTTCAGAAAATAAAGACAGCAAAAAGGAAACAAAAATTTGCAAATTTTATTTAACCATTTCTTTAGTTGAAAAGGATACGTCAGTTTTCTCGCTATGTTCATTTTGTAAAATTTTTGAGGCTAACATAAAAGAGCTTGATTTTGAAGTTTAGATTAATAAACCAGTTATAATACTTAGAAGTGCCTACCTAATTTAGTGATATATATGTGAATTTATGGAAGTATTTTTATATAATACATCAGGTAGACAACAAATTGCATGATTCGACTGATGTTCGAACGTGAGCAAATCTTCTGGAACCAGGTGTGTATGTTTCATGTGTTTTTACAAATCAGCCATCCAATTTTCTCACATGTTAACAAATGTTAGACATTAGAATAGGACACTAGTCTCCATCAGTAAATTGATCTGTATACTCTATCATTGCATAAATAATTGTTCCATGCAAATAGAGAATCTAGTGGAACATGGAACCATAATTCGTATAGAAAGTCAATGCTATATATTTTTTTATAAAATAGAATTAATGTAAACGTATTGGCGCTGAACAGTGTTAATATTTATATTTCCTAGTGATACAACGCGTTTGGATAAATCAAGCCATTGATATGATAGCAATAAACTTCTTCGAAGATAATTTGGCTTTTTATTACTGGGCAACAAATCCTCCTTATAATTAACAAAATCGTTAGCTGTTACAACTGGTTGGGAATTATTCCAATATTACAATTGACTGAAACAACCATCTCGGTTTTCAGTTTCAACTCGCACCAATCTTGAAATCGACAATTATATTAGTTGTTACAGCTATTTGATGAGCTGATTCGGATGGTGTGTGTCTTTGCTAACTGACAGCATCGCATTTTCAACTAGATGATTTAGTTGTTTCAGCAACTGTTTTGTTCATTCAAAAACAAAAATGAAAGTTTAGAAAAATCAACAATCGTTTAGCTGTACCAAATTTTAACCAATCGATTTCAGAAATTCGACTAATATATTAGTTGCTATGCGATCGGGAGCGTTTCCGTGTAGTCATGATCATGAATTAGTTCACAAAACCATGAAATAATTTTTATATAGTCGTCAACTAGTTCATGATTCCTAGTATAACAGTTACGACTTATCTTTCGAGCTCGTGCAATAATTCACAAAATCGAAAAATAGTATTCATGTATACGTGAACTGATTTATGATGCCTTGCGACTGACCATTCATGTTCTTGTAATAGTTCACAAAATCATGAAATCTTATTCATAGAAACGTGAACTGATTCATGATTCCTAATATATTAGTCACAGCTGACCGTGTGAAGCCGTGAACTAGTTCGCAAAATCAAAAAATATCGTTCACGTGCTCGTGAACTAGTTCATGATTCTTAGTATAAGTTTCACGACTGACCATTCGTGCTCGTGAAATAGTTCATAAAATTTTATTCAGGGATTTGTGAACGTGACTCGCAGTACATGAATCAAGATCTATCTTGAGTGTTTGTGATATTCAGCAAACATCCGTAATCATTTTTTATTTCATACAACTCTGCATATGGGTTTTGTCGTGAAATGTCATATATTTATGTACAGCCTATAGCGACTAGTAATAGCTGCGAGCAGCAGATATAAAAAAAAACTATTAAGACCTCGAATAAAACATTCATTCGATAATGTTCAATGTGATGTCTGAAATAAAATATTATAACGTGTATATAAATTACGAAAAACGTGACTAAGATCCTGAAATCCTGAACATAAATTACACTACTCGTGACTAAAATATCAAAAATCGTAACTTTGATCTTGTAATCATGAACTTATATCACTCTACGAGTGACTAAAATATCACGATAACGTGAATAGAAGTCATGGAAATCGTGACTGAGATTCTGAAATCGTGAACATAAGTCACACTACTCAGCCAGAAAAAATCATCACGAAAACCGTGAAAAGAATATCACGAAAACGTGAATATAAATTACGAATATTGTTACTAAAACCCTGCAATCATGAACAAAAATCGTGCTACTCTGTCAGAAAAATCCGAATAAAATATAACAGTAACGTGATGAGAAATTACGAAAATCGCGACTAGGCTCCTGAAATCATGACCGTCAGTTTAGTTGATATACTACAAACCAGTGTATCCTCAAATTGTGAACAGGAATCATGACAAAAACCAAACATGTCCAGGGAACAACCCCAATAACCCAATGACAAATTGCAATGCAACGCCATGTACTTTTTTGAGCGAACTAGTTTTTTAAAAACACATATAGTTTCATGAATACGAGGATTATTATTTCAGGGAATGGGTTACGATTTACATAAAACTTTCAGTTCACAATTTCGTGATTTTTTATTCATGAATTGATGAACGGTTTGTTTTCTGTGTATCGTATCACAAAAACCAAATAAACTACTTGATAAATTGGCTCAAAATTTCATGCAAAACTTTTATCAAGGATTTAAATTGGGTAATTGTATGTAGTTTTCTGAATAATTCTTTAATTCTTATTTGCGTGTCTCTCTGCATCGTCGCGTAAAACTGCATCCATCACTTTATAACTACTATTAAATATTAATTTATCCGGTCTCCTCCATTCGTGAGCGTAAAACTCTTGCTAAATTCAGCACCAGGCAATTATTACTTTCTCCTCTTTCGGCATTCTCAAGCAATTTCCAACTACCAAAAAAAAAATCAATACAGAAGACGAAAAAGTTGGAATTAACCGTGATTCATTACAGCGAACAGCAGGAGCCAACTATATTCCTAACCTCGACAAAATGAGTAACCCACCCGGGGGGTAAGGACCTATCGGTATCCTCTCCAGTCCCGGCCAAGGTCTTTCAGTCATGCCATCATGCTTGGCACATGAAACGCTCACCACCGGTATGCGCTACTGTGTAAATTCATAAATATTTTAGATCGTAAACATACGGAACGCAGCGGTGGACTCTTTCGTGATGATAGGTGAAGACAGAAGAGGGCATACTTCTCACGAGGGAACTGTTCGATGGCCAAGTCCTTTTTATAGCATGTTTCTCAACGCTTGGTTCAACCTCTGTGGGTCACAGTAGCCACGCGAATCTTGTTTAACTGTAAGTCCCTGAAGCGGGATTTGCCCTTTTTACGGTGTCCTTCTATTTGCATCCGTCAAATAATGCTACTGGGTGAGATAGTGAAGTGGTTAACAATTGCACTCCGAAGGACCTTCGTCAGAAACTTGTCAGCTGGTTTGATTGATGCATCAATTGGCCACCGTTCGGTGGCGAAGCTAAACGAGTTTTTCATGCCGCCATCCGTTTACCAAATTTTTAATCCAATAAATCAAATCTTTCCTGGCTGCCGATGACCGAGAACCAGTTTTTCCCTTAAACCCTTAAAGTGCTCCGTCGTTACAATCGACATTCTGTTAGCTCATGGTTGACCGCCGAAAATAAAAAACACCCGACCAACGTTCTATAAATTGAAAGCCACCGAACGCCACCACCGGAATCGATTGTGTGCTGCTCGAATCCTTCAATTATTTGGACACCGTGCGGTCAATCTACCGTCGCCGCCGGCTACCGTGGACGTACGTGGCGGCTACACACCGCCTGCGGAGGCGCGCAAAGTGTTGAACGTGGTTACCGAGCCCCAATTGAATTGCGGAGCCATAAATAATCTGCCATTTTTCGGTGCGAACCGGTCCCTGGGGGAGGTCGGCTCGGCTGTGAGCCATGTTTCATCTTCTGTCACAAATAAAACTGCCAACCGGGGACAAATTTATGGATGCCGGCCGCAGCGGGATCAGACCGGTGTGGATCGATACCGCGCAGCCATTGTTAATTTTTTATTGCCCCCGACCCACGATCCGTTACTAAGTGTAGCGGTTCTGTTTGTCGGGTTTGCAGGGACAAACAGTGCTAATTGCTGGAACCGAGCCCAAATTGAGGAGCCGGGCCAAATTTGCAACATTGACAAACCGCAGTGCAAATCAAAGTGACACATTGTAATTTCGGAACTAAATACGTAGTCCAATGTTTAAATTTGCATAAATTATTTATCTGCCACCGTTAGAAAAAGTCAAAATGTCCTCCCCCCGGAAGAGCGTCCTGGCATAATTTATTCAAATCGATATTCTATCGATTTAAACTGCTTTACTGAGAGAATTTGTGGGGGGAAAAAGAGGAAAGTCCATTAATAGAAAATGCATTGCTGCTCAGGCGAGGAAAATCCACTAACCGCATCCCATCGATTGAGCTGCCCACTGGAGCTAACGATGGTTGGAGTAATACTGCACAATGGTCGTTGTTTGGAGTTTTTTCGACCAGAATCATGGCCCACTAAGCGCTTGAGAGTTTTTTTTTTTATTATAGAGCAGTTCACAAACTTAGTTCAATTCTTGTTATCTTGAAAATATATGGAGTTTCGTTGATCGAAACCTGAGCGAATGGATTTTGACTTTGTCTCATCAATACCTGGCACTAATTTGGCATCCGATAGACGCCAAATCGTGCAACTCAAAAACCAACTGTGTGCTCCGCGAACACAAGTAAAGTTAAATTTTGGATTTAGTATCTATCTGTAATATTCGTTTCTTAGGAGAAAATTGGTTTAAAACCACTTTGTACGCGAAGGCACAAAACTCAACTCCTCCGTTTCCTCCGTATCAGGTCCCTTGATTTCCGCGGAAAAAAATGCTTCCGAAAACGTGAATAATGAATCCTGGAACAAACACGTTTTTACGTTACGAAAATAGAACCATGAAGAAAAATCATGTGTTTTATAATTATGTTTAACTAGCTAACACCCATCGCGCGTTGCTGCGACTTTCAACGAAATAGGAGTAAAACACAATTTGTTCCGAAGCGCCATCTGGCGGGCAGAAAATCCCCAACCAATAGCACACAAACACGCTCCATAACAAATGCCTAGTATGTATAAATTTTTACGGCAATCGGTCAAACCGTTTGGGAGTCCATAAATCATATACATATCTAAATGACATTAAATTGATGTCGAGAAAAACGAGTTAAAAGTTTGAATCGCAGCGTCCTTTAAGTTATAATTCGAAATTAAATTTTGCCATAATTCTTGCTTATCATTAAATATTTCAAATCGTGGTTTTCGCCATGTTATTACCAAATCTGTTTTCTGTGTGTGAACTAATAAAAAACTTTATGAACATTATTCATAAAACCAAAGGTTGACTCATAATTTTTTCATAGATTTAGGAACATTAGTTCACAAAATTAAGATAATCTGCATATTTTCTCGTGAATTATTTCACGAAACTTGGAACTATTATTCTTGAATCTATGCATTTCTCGTGAACCAATTCATGATTCCTATATATTGGTCGCCATTCAATTTCCCTGCTCGTGAAATAGTTCACAAAATCATTAAATATTATTCATAACTTCGTGAACTGATATAATTGTCACGACAAACCATTCGTGCTCGTGAAAAAGTTCACAAATTCATGAACTATTATTTACGGATCCGTGAACTGGTTCATGATTTCTACTACACGATTTACGATCTATCTTGCGAACTTGTGATATTTAGAAGATATCCCGAATCATTTTCAATTTTGTACAACATGGTCATGAAATTTTCACGTGAACTGTTTCACAAAATTTGGAGTTTTATACGTGAAATCGTTTTTGTTCCATTCCAATTGAAGAGTGTTCTCATGACTTTCAGTTAATTAATTTTATTTACCTTTTATTTATAAAGTAATTAAAAGTTAGTGTTTTTGATAATGTTTTTGTTATTTTCTCAAAATAATGAATTATGATCATAACAATATTAATTTTCCAAAAAAATTGGGTTTAAGACGATCCATAATTTGTTCTTCAACATCATATTCATATCTATTCTCGCTTATTTGTAATTTCAATAAAAAACTTGTCCTGTAGTCGACTTGCAAACGCTTAAAAGACTCATTGGAAGGCTGAGAAAATTTCCTTTCGATGTATGTACAAATATCTCTTAGTTAAGTGTACTAAATGACTTTTTACTAGTGAAATAGCTCATAATTAGTGTTTTTCCAGGAGTTTTGAATTTATTCTAATAATTAATCAACAAAATTCATTGTTGCTATTGTTCATTTGAGGCCCTTTAACATTCTCTATAAGTTGCTATTTGACACTTTCTCCCTATCTCTTTTCATTTCGCTGCAATTTAATGGTTAACACAACTTTACGTCACCACAAATGTTTGAAATCGTTGTTTTTGCATATTGAATGATGTGATAAAAATAATTTTGCGTCGAAACGAAAAGAGACAGATGAATGGAGTCAAAGAGAGAATTGTAGAGCTTGCTGAGATGCATCATTTGAATGATGATGAATGATGATGTTTATTATTTACTATTTTAAGAAAATTAACGAAAATGCTGATAATAACATTAACTTGAAACTAATTTACTTCCAAGAGTACACTAAACTCACTTAATTGGAGGGTATTAATACATTTTTCTCTGTGAAATTTTCTTGATTTTCCAATGAAAACAAAGAAATACAATAAGTGCCGTACTTTTTCAATTAGAGCTAGATTTAGAGAAAATAAGATAAAAGTAATTAAGTTCAATAACTCGAATACATGGAAACAAGAAGAGATAACTGTATCATGTCAAAGAGCAAATTATGCAGCTCTTCCAGACGAACAATCTGAATCATTGAAAAGATGATGTTTGTGGGAACTGTGGGTAAGATGGACAGGTGGGGTAAGATGGACACATGGCTATTTTAGGGATATAACATTAAAGCTTAAATTGATTGTATGTGTACCCTATCATTATGGGTAACCATGAATTATGAAATACTTAGTAGGCCTTGAATACTTTTAAACGTGTACAATAGACATATGTACCTATATTATTTTCCCAGCTGATGCATACCAGTACATCTAGTCTCCTAGAGCTGCATTCAATACACACAGATACGTGCTGCATAGATTTTCTATCAATTCAAACCTTTCAAGTTGATACCTGAACTGTCACAAATGAAGCGATGGACGTTTGCATCACTGCCGATTACAAGCGTAAACTCATTTCTACCACAGTGTGACACAACCTAGGGGCAGATCCAGGGTGTCGACTCATTTCTGAAAATGAAATTCCCTGATTTTCCAGGTTTTTCCAGACCTTTTTAAAAAAATTCCAGAGTGCTCAAACAAATCAAATTAAATTCACATTTTTCAATGTCAATCGTTTGAGCTTACACCATTTTTGCATTTTTAGTTAGTTTTAAACCTTTTGTATCTTCCATTTCAATTAAACCACTTTTGGTCTTTTAACTGCCATGTAATTTAAATATTTCCAAATCTAAACAAGTTTCATCCTCTAAAATTTTAAATAAAAATATGTTTTCTAGAGGCCTGATTGTGACGAATCTTGGATTGCATTGCAAACTCATCGTGATGCTTATGGGAATCACAGACCAACAGACATAACACTAGAAAACAATGCTTCGCCGGTTATTTATAACGGTTATTTTAATTATAGTTTTGGTTGGGGCTGTGGTCGTACTTGCGATAAGGCCGCCTCTGGCATATGCACAAGTAAGCTGAGGATAGACCACTAGTGAAAAATTGTTACCAGGCCCGAGGGATGACCGACAACCAAATGAGTATATGGGACCGTGTATAAAAGGTGGAGCTAGTGTTGTTCTGGAAAAAATGGCGGATTGACTTTTTAGGGATGAATTTCCTCATAGTGTTATGCATTTTAGTGAGTCTGGGATCTTCCGTTAAGTAAGTACCGTTTTAACAAACTATCATATTCCAAATATCCTTGAAGGTGGTCGTAACCCATTCTTACGCCAATTTGCAATGTAAAGTTTGTTCGCGACAAAATTTGGAAACCTGAAAACACATAGATCTCTTGATATATTCAATCAAAAATGAAATATTTTTCACAAATATGGACGTATGACTTTTTTATCTAAAAATACATAATTCGTTGACATGTTAAAGGCGCTTTCATAAATGAGTCGAAAGAAATGCGTATTAGAAATGATATGTGCGGTCCAAACGGAAATCAAAAGATATCTCATTGGAATAGTTCTAAAAAGCTTGGCTAATCGGCAAGCTCTGTTCACACTGTTTCCAAAACATCTAATACTCGATTGCCATCAGCTACATATAAAAGAAATGCAAAATACAATCTTAAGAAACGATTCGAAAGTGAGACAAACATTCTATTCGTACACTAATAAAATAATAATAAAATAAAAACGTCAAATGTGTTTGTGCATAATTCGAAGCATCGTCAAGGAACGAAGTCATTGAAGGTATTGATTATTTCGAATTATAGTGATAGGCAGAATATGAGGGCTAAACAGTTCTTCGAAAATTGTAACGTGGATATTCTACAAATTTTTCCGGTGCGGCAATGGATTACAAAACTTGGACGTAGAAGACTTCAACCAAGCTTCATGGCATGTAACGAAATGAAGTATTAAAGTAATTTTGAACGATAGAGAAGTGTAAGTTTCTCAAGAAATAATCGGTTAAGCAGGTCTTCTGCAACAGTGGGTGAACCAGTAAAAACTTCATACCAACAGGAAGGTATCCCAGAATATGTACTAAGAAGATTGTTTACAGAAACGGTTTAATCACTTCTGTGCAGTAATAATCCGCTTTTTATGTTCTGGTTAGATTTGGATTCTTCTTTTTAACCTTCCCGAAGTCATGCTAGTGCACTGAGTGCACGCTGCTCTGAAAATCTAGCGAAATCGTCTGAGCGCACCAGCGGCTGCTCGTTCAGTGGGCCATTTGCGCGACTTCCGGGGGGTTAATAATGATTGCGTTGTTGATACAAAATCATCCAGCACTTTTTCACAACTTTAAAATAGGGGCATAATTCAAGAAAAATCACAAGAAAAACAGACAGGTCTGCGAACAAATTATAAAAACCGGTTTTTGATAAGTTTACTTGTGATTTGAGACAAACAGTTTTTTAGTCTCTCATTTGCCTGCCATTTCCCACCAATTCGTCATTTCAGAAATTAAGTACCCTCTAAACTGCCGTTGAGATCGTATTCGTCCCATGTTCTATGAGATTCCCTCTACACATAACACAATTATGCGTTGAATGGCAGTGAAAAGGTCAGTTGGAAAGTCCATCTTGGAATATAATAAATACAAACAAATAAATAAATAAAGCGATTTTTAATGCAATCTGGCAATAGCAGCAAAAATCGCATCGTTATACAAGTGTAAACTAGGCTTACCACCCACCGCTCCCGTATGGTAGATACATCTATTCAAACAGGGTTGCTATGATTAATAATAAAATCCACTTGTTTTGAAGCCATGCTGCTTCTTTAGTAAAAAATTTTCACAAACTTACAATGTTCCAAGAATGTGTTCAGTAGAAGAATGCCTTTAGAAATATATAGCATTCTCATGAGTTGATTGATGAGGTGATTTTTTAAAAATTTATTTTCAATTTTAACCGATTTTCCATACTAATTTCCATATAAACTTTAAAATTTTTGGAGGGCCCGCAGACACAACCGATCGGTACCAAAATTTGCACAATTACTGAGGGCCATAAAAGGAATCAGTAGAACCTGGTGGAGATAAAAGTCATAAATTGAACCAGCCTAGTGTACAATGTAAGCAAATATCAGTAAGTTCAGCTTCGTGATGATGCAATTTTCAAGTTTCCGATTTTAAGGTTTAGCAATGAAAAAATTAATTTTTTCGAGGATTTTTTCATTTATTTCGATAAAGTAACTCTTGACTTAAGAGTTACTTTATCGAAATAATCATCTTCGTGGAAATAACAGGTAAGTTAATTTATTGATTTAACTACAACATAGAGTATTACATGTTGACAAAATATGCTCTTACTCTGTTATATTTCAGTATTTTCTTAATATGTCCGTCTTACCCCCAGTTTCCCTACTATTAACATTTTCGAGAAATGAATGAAAAATCGATAAAAATGTTAAATTTTAAATAAATTACTTCTAAAAGATTATTTAACTTAATTAGCTGCGAAACATGCGAAGAAATCGTTCCATGTGAAATTTCGTCACCTTTCTAGTGAGACCAAAATATTTGAAATCCAAAGTATACTTTTTGAGTTAGAGGCCATATTTAAAGACAAACCAGTTATTTACAGAAAAGTTCAATAACTCTGTAACGGTTGAGGTTTACAGGTACGTGTTGAACGATTTTTTTTATCCAAATATGATTTTCTATTACCCCTCAAGATGTTCTTAACCATGAAAACAAACACCCTGTATATCCAGTTGATAGCAACTAGGCTAGCCGGATTGAGTCCATTGAGTTGCTAGTTGACGATAAATTAATTTCTCTATTTTCACTATTTTTTCGTACAGCTTCTGTCACACTTGCTAATGCTAGCTTCGCAATTGCGCTGCAAATTTAATCTCTGCCACAGCTTCCTGGTAGGTTCCAAAACTCACAGTTCTACATCACATCAGCCGCCCATTAGCGTCCCATGCCATCAATCGCAAATACCCTGATAACTCTACTGCGCCGTGGATGGTGCTCTTCTGACCCAAAATAAATTTAAAAAAACATTTTAGACATATCTCGGAACCTGACAGGTTATCAATCATACGGCCGTGGCCGTGGTCAGCAAGTTCCTACCTAGCCACTTGCACTTTTTGGTTACTAGCCTGAAACAAACGAATGCAATTGCTGGCAATAGTCGCTGTACGATAAAGTTCCGTGTCTATGTCTCAGTCTATGGCGTGGAGATAGGTGGCGTAGTGGCCAAAACGGTTCTCGATAAGAGTCAGTAAAAATTCTCGAATGCAAGCAATTGCATTCAGCCAGGATAAAGACCGGCAAAAAGGACTACGTTAAATAAGACTCGTATCGCGTATTCTTTACTGGATCATTTTTACCTGGCCACGTCATGTTGGGAATGTTTCGTCTATCTGTCCGCTTTTTTGTACCTCGTATCATTCACTGCCTTATCTATAAACAACTGGGTCATACGACCAGAAACTGTAGCAACAAACCACAATATGGTATAAGAATATAAGGATTTTTCAGCGCATCGATCCTAAGTTTTCAGCTCGTAAAAAAATCAGTTAAAGCATCTAGCAGTGTAGATACTACACAGAATGAACCCCAGCAATCTTCCTTGGGGAATGCCTATAGGGTTGAAGAAATATCGGAACGAACATTTGGCAGGATGCCTGCTCTATCTGAATGATTGTATCTATGTAGTTTAAACATCAGTCCATCAATCCACTCTTGCCGAAATATCTCGTTAATTGACTGGTAGTAGATCGCGATAAGTATGAGTGCACCTAGGCTTGTTTCGACTTCGATGCCCACAGTTTCGAAAACGAATAGACGAAAATCAGAAAACATTTTGTATTGAAATACTCAACGATCTTTCCTTTTTGCGCCCCAACTGGATCCAGTCTGACAATGACGTTACTGGACAGGCTGAAGCTGATGTCTGGTTTTTGATACACCTCCATTAATAAAGCGATATCACTGTCATGTATTTGTAGAAAATATGTCATTTTTACCCGTTTTGCCTTTCTATGCCATCACTCAAGTCATCATAGTCCCGGCCGAGTGTACATACACCATCCCGAGCAACACCAGTTGTTGACTAACAGTTTCAGCAACATAATTCGTTACATAAAGGTATATGGCAACCATTATTGCGCTGGTTTAGCAACCCAGAAAGCGCAGGTGTAAAAGCCTTTGCTTATGCAACTAATCGCTGTCGTTGCTTTTTACAAGTGCTGCTTGGGATACGACTCAGTTCGTCGTGAGCGATAACCGTTTGTGTCTGGCAAAGATGTCACCTCTGTTTTTCAGAGATGGTTGGACCGACTTACTTAAACTTAGTCTCAAATGAAAGGTACAACCTTCGTTTCAGCTGCTATTGAATGTTTTGTCAATCGGAGTTTTGGTTCCGGAGTTACGACCACACAGCAATTTCCATGTAAACAGGTATCACCATGATATCCAAATGATGCAAAACTTATTAATTATATAATTAAGGCTTATGATAAGTACGTTCCTCATGGAAATAATGTCGTCGAGTGAGAAATTAGAGATTGTTGAAAATCGTCGAAGACTTATTGAAATAGAATGTGCGCTTTAATATTCGCTTGATGTTCAAAGTCGGTGTAGGTGAATTTATCCACCTATTTTTAGTTCCTGTGGGAGTGAAATAACGCGAATGGGCAACCGCACGCCGCGAGTGTTGGCGTCGCTGCTAAAAATGATTTAGAGGGCTGAAAAGCTTATGGACCGGTCATTGGTCTAAACCGTGGGAAGTATTGTTCATATGTCATTTGCGAGCTGATGGACAGTCTATTTGGCGAGCCATTTTAATTTTCCTGGGTTTGGTGAAACGATCTATGAGCTGTATCTACCGAAATCCGGTATTACGAAACCCTGCGAATATTTACTCTACGAATCCGTTCCATTTCATTTAAAGTTTCCGTGCCGACCGTCCCTGGAAAGTGAGTCCAGACATAGAAACGCTATCGGCACATTCATTTTTTACCGAAGGTGGCGCAAAAGTGGTGATAGTTTGAAGATTACATTTTGAAGCGTTAATTGATTAGCTTCCGCTTGGTTTCAGTGAGGTACCCTAAATGTTTACAGCCGCTGTTGACATGTCGAATCAGTTCATCGCCTGACATGATCTAGCCCAAAGTAGGCATTTGTCACCAGAATTTCCTTTTCCCATACAAAATGGATCGGAACAGTATTATGCACCGGTCGCCATGTCGATTTCTGCTGCTTTTATGAATATACGGATTAACTTAAATTAATTCATTTGGTTCACTTCAACTTTGAAATCTTTGAATGGAAGTGGAATGAATGAATGAATCGTATGTCGTTCTGGAAATCTCGGTTAATCGTGGATTTATCGTTGCTCACGATAGAACTAGTGACACTCTCGTCCTTGTTCCAATTGTTTTTCTAGCGATCCCTTGAGTCTGCAGCATAAACTCTTCGCATCCTATACAATTTTATTGTCCTTTGGATCGCATGTTTCTTCAGCGACTACCATTTTCGCGAAGCTATCTACCTCGGACTCGTCATTATCTAGCAACTACAATGATGATCATGGCAGTGTGCATGGTTGGATGGCCTGATGACTAATCGACTGTGATAATTATCGATTGTGAAAATTATTATTGGTTGGTGCTGGTTGTTGCATTGGAGGCACTGGGTGCAATCGTTGTTTCTGCTCAGTCTGTTTGTTGGTGTTGATTTTAGTAGGTTGATTTATCTCATTGCGTAATGTGCTATCTGGCTTCAGAACTGGCACGTACGAATCAGAAGGCATGGCGTTATTTGCTTATACTTAATGTTAATGTTGCCTGAAAATACATATAGGAAGAGACAGTATCGCTCGTAACGAGTGCCATGTATCCATATTCCAACAGAAATTTGTAATGTTGGCAGATTTGATGTGCAGTGATAGGTCATGTGAACGTACTTCGATTTCAACGTCATCGATGTAAACAGGGAGCTGGATTTGACCGTTGTCATGATCGACTTGGTGTTACAGTGTTGTTCTTTGCAATGAAGTTTTCGTCTTGGGTTAAGCTTCTCAACATTACCAGTATACGATTACGGACGTGGTGTAGCTTTATGTATGCTTGAGAATAAGCTTAAATGATACTTAGAATTATATTCTGAAATAAAATTACAGTTTTGTATGTCAATTAGTATGAAATCTAAAAACATGTATAAAGTTATTGTTAGAAAAACTTTTTGGCTGATAATTTCTCCATCATGAAACCACATTCAAAATGTTTCCTTTCTCTTTAGATTTTTGTTGACAAAGTATAAATAAATTAGAAAAAATGGTTTTTTCTTGTAATTTAAATTTTTATCATGATTTTTTTTTGTGAAAAATAACACAACATTTTTTTCAGTGCATATTTTTTCGTGCAGAAGTATTCATTACCTGTAACTCGTTCTCAGATAGTTTTACTGTATAAAATAGTGTAATCGAACAGAAAAATTGAAATTATTGCACGTAGAAACGTTTACGCCCTTTTAATAAATTACGCTTGAGTCAAAATAACCTTATTGACTGTGGAAAATGTTTAGTCTTCCATGCCGGTTGAACCTGTAAAGTTTTATCGGAATCTAAGATGGTCGGTCACGATTTTAGAGATTTTCGGACGGGCCTTCGTGGAATTCCTCTGGTACGTACATCTAGCCACAGGACAAACGGTTTGTGGTGAGGATCGACTTTGAGAATGGCAATTCAAGCACCTCTGAGATATCCGTATTGTTTACGAATGCAAGATCGGGAATCTTCCCGTTCACATTCGTCAGTGAGCAGATCTGGTACAGACCGCTTGCAACCATAGACTTCGTCACAGCTGTTGCCTGTTCCGATGAGGCATTTATAGGTAGGCAACATTTTAGATCGTTATCGAGCGACCACTGAAGGCGTGGAAGATTGTAGTATCCAAAAAAGAAGAACAGTATCGGTGCTGCCAGCATTGTCTACAATTGTTTGAACGGCATTAACGTGCGCGTGATACAAATTCGGATCACTATTTAGCCTTAGATAAACACAGCCAATATATACAAATTGATTCGGGATACGCACGGCGATTTGCTCCAAGTGTTCAATTTCTGACAAGCTTAGCTGCGAATCTGCAAGGTTGTTTTTTACCGCTATTAGCACGCCACCGCCTCGGCGCAGATGACTGGTTGTTGAGTTGCGGTCGCATCGGCATATTACGTAGTTCGACGCGAGTTAAGCGTTTAACAAGTCTTCACGCAGCCAAGTTTCCGTTAGGACAATGACGTCGTAATCACTAGAAGAAAGCAATAGATGGAGTTCCACAGGAAGCTTGGAAAAGCTTCCACAGGAAGCTTGTAGCGATCAACTCGCTACTAATTCCGGATTCCGCGCGAAGCTTACAGTTGAGCATCTAACTCATAATGATTAGTACGTGGCGATCTGATTTTCATTAGTACGCAACGTATGCTGAGCTTTGAGATTTGCTAAGAGCCAGGATAATGAAGAATGAATCACTACACGAACACCGTTGGTAACACCTGGTGAAAATTAGTTAAGCGTCACAAAATTATTTTTTCTGAATTAGAAAAAAATGATATGATGGAAATATAAAAAAATCGGAAGCTTTAAGCTTGTCACATTTTCTCATTCAATAAAAGATTCGCCTCACAAAGAGAGTTAATTCGGAGTTGAACTATTTATTACTTCCAAGTTTCTATAATTTCGATACACAGGAGAAGCATCAGAGAATTTCTATTCTATTCTATTCTATTCTAACCCTTACACAGCCAGTATTGAAAAGCATCCTGGAAAATACTGCAGTTACACTTTAGTGTTTTTCTTGTCAATATTAACATTTGAAGCATATTATATGTAATATGTCGCAAATATTAAAACGGCCAGGCCTACTGTGCAGAGTTTGTTTTAAAGATGATTCAAAATTATGCAGTAATTAAATTATCCATTTAATGAATAATCAAACTAGCGAATCCTTTTGAATCTCGAAGGAGGAAGAAACGAGGACAACCGTACCGACCGTTTCAGTTTAAAGGGGATATGATAAATCGTTGGGAGTGACAGGAGAAGCATCAGAGAATTATCGTTAAAACTCGTCACAATTCTGTCTTGGAATCTGCAGCATTATCAGATAAATTGAATTATATGAAGTGTAATAAGTATTTTTGATGAGAACTATGTTTTAGTTTGAAGGTTAAATTCGGGGCCAATTTCATAATCTCATAACCATCTTCGTGTCATATACTACTTACAGTACTGACACTTGTTTTTTTTTCGAAAAAGAAACATTCCTGTTTGCTATACTTAACAATGAAAATGTTTATATTTGAAATTGCATAGTATTCTAACATTTTTGTTTTTAATTTATGAGAATAAAAAAACATATGATACAAGCCAAATTTTCAACAAAATAAATTTGCTCCTGCATTTGTCACACTGTGCCCCTTCAGAGAGGAGGTCCAATACTTGAGTGGTGATAAAAGCTCATGAATTTGTAAAAAATCAGCTACCGAACTGCAGCAACAGAATCAGCAGCTGTAGCCGGCAGTGGATTACACCAAGCTCAGTCCAACAAGCATTATCACATCTCGATTTCCGATCACATTCAGCCAAAGGGGCTTAGATCCGGCGAAGTACGTTCTGTTGTTCGAATGCGCGGGGACACTTCCGGTGGGAATATATAAGTACACACACACACAGAAACCGGTCCGGTCGACGCCTGTTTCCAGTTCAATTCTTTTTGTGCTTCCCGGTACGATGCCGCTGCTTCCTTCTTAATACAGGGTGGTGGTGGAGATGGGTGAACGAAACAAATCGATATCATATTGTTCATGCGGAGCTCAGCTCACTGCCGCAGCTCTGCTCAGGAGGGATTTTCGTCCGTCCAAAGGTTTTTTTCCCTCCATTCAGCTTCAGTGGCAACTCAGTCGATCATGATATTGTGGCATGGCATACTGCGTTGGTTGGCAGGACTCATACCCAAGCGCATTTCAATTTTTCCATTGCACGTAACGATGCAGGTTATCGGCAATGGACTCACTTTGTTCGTGGTGGGAAAAGCATGAAGCTGACAGACGGAAGTCGAACCCTTCCGGAGTCTCGAAGTCAGTTGCCCGTCAATGAGAGTTTGTATCTGTCGGTGTGCGGTTGTTGGTTAATATTACATTGTGTTTCGTGCCGCTTTCGTGTTTGGTGTCGAACACTTTTCCAACTTCGTTCCATTGTGCACCGAGGTTGAATAATTCGATTTAAGATAAGTGCCGTTACCAGTTCTAATTGAAAGCAAGCAGCCATTTAACCTCTTTACCTCACAAATCCCTGAATGCACGAAAATGGCACTCATTACACCCCGGGGACCCATCAAAGCGGTATCGTTTCAAACAATAAGCCTCATTTTCACCAAACCACGATGCCGAATTAATAGGAATGGCACCTTCTCGCAGCTCCACTTGCTTGGCACGCTTCATAAACTGGCATATTTAGCACTAATCCAACGCCTACTGTGTGAGAATCGCTGCGTCAAAAGCAACTCTTGCAGTAGCAGCTGCTTTTCCATTCCGGTACTTACCGGACGAATAACGAAAGTTTTTCCATTCGTAGTCGTAGTCGTCGTCGTCGTCGTCTTCGTTTCGGAGAGGAAATGAAGTGAAGCGTGTTCCATGAGTTGAGTTTCCTTTTCGTTGGTCTGTTTGATCGCATACTTTGCACCTATAGGTAGGTAGGTAGGTAGTTTACTTTTGCCGGTGTCAGAGTTCAGTGAATGCGATGATGTAATGGGAAAGGAAAGCGGGAGGAATGAGAAGTTTGCTCATTCGCCCATTCAAGGGGTACATACGGCCTACAGCAACTCTCAGGTTCAATTTGGTTTGCTGTTGCGGCTTTGACATGTTAATGCTAAATATTCGCTGTGGGGCTGGCAAATAGTTAAGCGTATACATACAACCACGGTGAGCCTGCAGACTAGGCCTTGAACTGTTGGTACTGTCGATGATGATGATGACGGTGGCATCAGTGTAAGGCGTAACTTAGATTCTGGAAATTCTATCTGGACCGTTGATTGCTACGGAGGTTTGTACGAGACGAGACGAAACGTCGCATCCTTCTGTTGTTTAAAGGTTCAATTTTCACGGATGTTGTTCATATGAATAAGTAAATGGTTGATTAAAATGTGATGAGATTCGGTGAATTCGGGTGAAAAACAAAAGTTTCTCGTTCCGGTTTACCAGCTGTAGGATATTGAAAAGGATTGGATTTCAAAATTGATTCAGTTGACGATGGCTGAGACCGAAACGTCGCGTGCAAAATATCGGATATATTTTGATTAAAATTTCTGGGAAATACTATCTGATGGTTGGCAACATTATACGAACGTCCAAGTCGATCCAAGTAGCTTTCAATGTAAAAACAAATATCACATGATTTTACATTGGAGATGATTACCAGCCTACTGGAATGCTGTAAACTACAATCATCAAAACGTATAGCGAAATTCATAACGATTATCTTTTGATGCATTGAACCATGTTTTCATAAGATTAATATATGAACATAGGACTTTTAGGATTATTTTAACATTTTATAATGTATTACATATGTCACTCGTTGTCGAATTTCATGCAAGCATCTTAAGATTCTCATAAACATAAGAGAAATATATAATATTAGCTTATGAAAAATCAAATCAAAGCAAACCCCTTTGACAAAATAATCGCCGTTTCATTAGATAATCTTATTATTTACATACGTCTTACTTGTGGCTAAAAAGTCCAAATCCAACAATGGATCGCATCACTTCAATTTAGAATTGTCCAAAGAGTTTAATCGATATCATCTATTTCGACTGAATACTTGGATGATTTTTAACAATACCCTTTCAAGACAGACGAGACAGAGCAAAATAACTTATCCTGAAAGTAAAACAACTCAAATGAATTGGAGAGGTTTTCAAATAGAATGAATTGTATAAGAACAAAACCTTTTAATCAGTAAAATAATTAGTTATTAGTACATAAACAACAGCAAATTACTACACACTATGAAGTTGTGCAAAATATAGAAAAGTATTGTAAAATTTCAAAACCATTCGTGTGCTTCAGAGAGGTTCAGGAAAGTTATGCTGCCAAAAAAGTGGTTTGCAAACTTCATAAAAATCCATTGTGCGTCAAAAAACGTTTGTGAAACTTAGGAAACTTTTTCAAGCTAATGACAAGTGCCGCTAAGTTTAAGGAATTGCTCGTACATCGTTCATAAAGTTTGTTGAGCTTCTCGCAAAACATGTTTGAATTTCGCTGAACTTTCCCTAAATTCAGAACGTATCCAAAGTTGCCCCCTTCCCACTACATTTTGCAGAATTCTCCAGTTGTTCTTTCAAATTTGTAGAAATTCATTGAAGATTCAAAAACTGCACTGAAGTTTACAGTTCACTGAACTTTCTTGAATACAGCAAAACTTCTCTAAAATTTGCAGAGTATAACTAAAATTTGTGGAACTGCTCTGGACATTTTAACTAAAGTTTTGAGTACTTCCATTACTTCCGCAGAAATCCATTGTATTTGGTAGAACTTCAAATTGTGGTCAGAAGAATCCTGAACATGGTGAATCTTTCTTAAAATTTGCAGAATATCAATAAAATTCGCTGTACTTTCTTCGAACGTATAAACAAATTTAAGAAATTCTCTGAAGTTCGCTTAAATTTCACAAAACTTTCCCGAAGTGCACAAGTTTACCAGTTCGCAAACCATATCTAAAACTTTTCCAGTGCTTGTACATTTCTCTGAATAGAATTTACCTTCGGTTTGTAAAAATTACCACTGCAAATTTGAAGGAATATCAGTATTAAGTAATTTCATAGAAATTCGACAATGTATCAAGAAAGATTTGTATATTACAGGAAAGATATTGAAATTTGGGCGCACTCCAAATATGAGCTACAATCGCCATGAACGTTCTGTAAGCCTGTAAGAAAGTTCATCGAAATTCAGAAAGATTGCATGAAAGTTCTGCTACCTTAAGCACATTTCTGAAAACTATTATTTAATTTTGAGAATATCTTCGCAAATTTTGAAAAGGTTTGTGAAGCATGTTGTGAAGTTTAGGGTAGTTCTCCAAGCCATGACCAGCTCGTTTGACCATGTATAGAGAAACACTAGACATATTTATAAACGTTTTTTGCCTAAAGATGAAAGGATATTTCTTCGAAACGTTGACAATTTTTATTATTTTTTTGCCCTAAATTCGCAATTAAAAACTATCTTTCCTTAGCGGTCTCCATGATTCGCTAAATATCCCTGCAGTTTGCGGAACTTTCCTGAGCTTTCTAGATTTTTTCTGAGGTTTACAAAACAATTGCAAAATTTCTTTAGAGTTTGCCAAATTTTGCAGCGCTTCCAGCAGTTCGTAGGAGTGATTTAAAGATTTAAAAAACGAGATATGGGGATGACCGTAGAAGATAACAGAATATTCTTGGATATTATATAGCAGAGCAGTCGTAAAGTTTGTGAAACGTATCAGAACTACTTAACTGAAGTTTTCAGAGCTTCTCTTACATTTGAAAAAATATAATGAAATTCGTACAACTTCCACATAATTCTAATTTTATTTTTTTTTTTTGAGTTTTTGCAAAACTTTTCTGAAGTTTCTTGAACTTCAATAAAATTCACAATACTACCCCGGAAATACCCAAACTGCTTGGAGTTTCCTAGAAATTTTCTGAAAATTGCTTGTGTTTCGCAAAACTTTTCTAAACTCATGATTACCTGAAGCTTACATAGCATCACAATTGCCGCCAAAAATTGCCTAAAGTGTGTAGAACTTTCCTGATATTTACACTTTTCGCTGATTTGTTTATCGTTTGCAGATCTTTGCACTACTCTTCTAAAGCTAACAAAATTTACTTGAAAATGTAGCCCTTTCCTAAAATTTGTAGATCTCTCTAAAAAAAATTCGCAAAGTTTGCAGTTGCTCTGACACTTACAAAACATCCTTGTAGTTCGCCGATTTTCCTTACATTTCGCCAAAATTCCTTCAAATATACCAAATTTTCTTGAAGTGTGTAGATCTTCCCTATAGTACGTAAAACTTCCCTGAAATTCGTAGAATTTAACCACATGTAGTAGTTTTTTCTGATATTTGCAAAGCTCTCTTAAATATTGCAGTATTTTCATGCAGAATGCAAACTTTGCTTGACGATTATGAATCTTAAGTCCACAAATCTTCCAATAATTTTCCTTAAACTTGAAAAACTATTCGCAAAGATTCCTGAAATTTTCATCGCCTCCTTAAATTTCGGAAAACTTTGGTGAGGTTCATAGAACTTTGTTCTAATTCGCAGTACTAACCAGAAGCTCTTAGGTAAAGTACTTAAAGTTTTCTTGCTATTCAAAAAGCAGATCTCCGAATTGTAGTCGACTATTTTTAGGTTATGTATTTGGTTATTTGGAGTTTTATTAAGGGGTTACACCACTGTAGAGCACCAAGAGATAGGCATATTTTAGAAAACTTTTTGACGCAATAAAGATATTAATCGAGATCTTTTTAAATGGGATTTATAACATAAGTAATGAATCTGTAAGCTGTGCCGCATTTACCCCATGCGTGTTTTTGAAGGAGTGCCGGAAATCTATCTCCCGTTATTTTTGAACTAGAATTAAAAACATTAGTTTTCTGAATCCTCATGACAACGTAAGCGACGTACGTAGGATTTTTTTTCCGATATTTTAATTTTTGACGAAATGATGCACTTTTGAGTGTAATAACTCCGAAATTGCCATAAAAATTGACACAAAATTGTAAATTAAAGTCTCACACATGTCGCTGGAAAATGCAATTTCGAAGTGGACCGAAACGTCGAATGAAGAAAAAATACACGAAACTTTAAACTAGAGCAGTAACTTGCTAGAACGTAGTTGATTTGTTTCTGGCCGTGAAGAGACAATGCAATTGACTCAGCAGCTGAACATCACATCCTTACAGTTAAGCGCGTTAACTTTCCTGAAGCTCAAAGTACTTCCCGTAAATTCACAATACTTCCCTGAAGTTCGTAGTCATCCTGCATCTAAACTTTCCTGACGTTCATATCGTTTTGCAAGGTTATTTCCTTAAAGTTAATAGTATTTCCTTTAAATTCACAATATTTCTCCAAAGATCATAACTTTTCGGAAACTAACAGCACTTCCTTAAAGTTATTTCCCACAAGTGCGAAGAACGTTCCACGTCTTCAAAAAAAATTTGCATAGCTTCGCTAATGCTTAAAAACTTTTCAGTTGCTTAAGATGTGCCCTGTTTCAAAATATAAGCCAAGTGACTGTTCGAACACTGTTAAACCGAAAATAGTTGCAAGAACCAATACCGCAAGAAGAAATTTCTGAATTATTCTCCATGAAAGCTCTGTGAGTATGAATACGTTTATGTATAAAAACGATGACACAATAGAAGTACGATTTCACCATCTATCACAGCCTACTTCTATTCTACTATTCTACTATTCTATTCTACTGATATTGGAAAATTTATGTCGCAATGCAGAGGTGTGTATTCATTTACTAATAACTAATCTCGTGAATAAGAACGCGCCCAATTTTTTTCTTCATAACTGTTGCTCACGACACACCCCGTTCTCAGACTATGCAGATTAGGCATGGAACCAGATCATTCTGAGACTATAACCAAAAAAAATGGTAAAAAAAGTTTGACTCTTTTCAAAAGACAGTCTAGATCATTTTCGGAAAATCAATGGAAATATGCAAAGCGGTTTTTTGAGACAAAATTCTCTTGTGCAGAAAGTATCATTGAAATCTGAGAAGGTGCTGCCAACATTTGTTCGAGTTGGCACAAAATTCGTCTTTAAAAATGCCCATTCTGTTTGACTGAATAACTGTAATAGAGAAATACATAAATACAATTGATTGGTGTAAACGATAGCTACCAGACGTCCCTGACTAGGAGGGACAGTTTTGGAAACATCTCGGAGAGTATCCTGCTTTTCTCAAAATGCTGGTTTTGATGCCAGGAACATTAACATTAGTAATATATTAAATTCAGATACCTACTAACCAATAACGCGAACAGATTGAGCCAATTTATTCTGATTCAATCGGTGCCTGTTACTGGTATGAGTCAGCTAATGAATCATGGCAAAAAATTCTCATTTTAACTAAAGTTATGCAACACTTTCAATAGCAATTGCTTCATCCCTTAAATATCTGGTCACTTTAGTCTAAATATGCTGTGAATATTTTCCTTGTTTTTAACATGAGCTGTTCTATTCATACTTTTCTTTTGTATCTGTCTACAGGGACATTAAGTAATTTTCTATATCCTTCATAGAGTTTAGTAAGGTCTTCAGTTTTCAGAAATAGGTAAAGGAAGCGAGCGAGATAGATAGAGAAGCATTGATAGACAACATTAAGTAATGCCTAACATTTTAAAGAAATGTTTATGCATTGTAATATGATTCTAAAATATTCTTCATTTCTCATCATCTTTTTTTGCTAATGAGATGTGGACTTCTTCAATTTTACCTCTTTAGATACTAAAATTTAAACACAGGTTTATTTTTTTTTCGATTCGCTAGATTTTCCCATTCAAAAAAATAAATCTAAAAAATTTGGAGAAGTTTAAGCTATTCCATATTATGTTCGTTTCCGTAATGTTGCGATATATACTTAATTCATTTTTAGTTTTTGACGTATCTGTCCGTACCTTAATGTGAGATTTTTGGTAATGTCCAACGGAATAACCGACTTTAGTTATTTTTATCTACATCTGTTATTCTGTTGACATTTACAAAAAAAACTGTTTAAAAGTAATGTTTAAAAATAAGTGAACTACTCGGCAAAATTACCTACTCGACCAAATGACCCCTTCGGCCAAATGACCCCTTCGACCAAATAACCCCTTCGGACAAATGTCCCATTTAGTCAAATGACTCCTACAGCCAAATGACCCCTTCAGCCAACTGATGCCTTCGGCCAAATGGCTTTCGTTTTAACAGCTTTTGACTAAATTACCCATTCGGTCATCGTATTGGTAATTTTGTTTTATTGACCTCGTATAATACGTTCCATTTTGTTTGAGGTTGTGCAATTCGTGCAGGACTTCACCTATGTTTGGTGTGTACTTCGCGTGCGTTCTTCAACCTAATGAATCAGTAAACAGTGGGAGGCAGGGATGCCAACAGATTTTTCAGAAAATCTGCAATATTCAATTCATAAGTCTGGATTTGTCTGAATATCCTAAATTTAAAAAAAGTTAATTGTTCAATGAGAAGCAGAAACATGCATGATAATATCGGAATTTTCAAGGGATGAAAATGTCCACATTCCAACTACCACTTTCATCGGTGTGGAACTGAACGTAGGTCTTTGTAGCCAGATGACAGTGGTAGTTTGGATGTGGACATTTTTATCCCATTGAATAGCGAACTGTGGCCAAGCTGGCAGATATATGCCGATAAGATAAAGTTGAAATGTCAATTCAAAATTTTTAAAGTTATAGGTATTTTTCCCTACCGCCCAAAATAGTTCTAATCTAGCTTTCCCCATAGTGAGAAATATAGCAAAGTGCAACGGATTAACTCGCTAGCTGAACTTGAAAATTTCGATTTCGCCATCAGCAATAAAAACTTCGGAACATTATCCGTGGCAAGTCGTTTGCTGTTTTAAAGTCTATCTGTGTGCCCAAGTCAACTGTCAGATGCTGACGCGACGAAGTCGAAACATTACACGGTGCTACAGTGATTTTGTACTTTTCAAGAGACCTAGTATAGGTTGTAGACCTCATCAAATGCAATACAAATCAATGTATGAAAAATGTTGTATACCCTCAAAATCTTGATTTATAGCAAAAAAACGATTTTTCGAAACTTTCGGCACTATTTTTTTGCGAGATCATTTTTCAAGCGATTTTGAATTTTTCTAGAGTTTTGGAATTTCCTTTCCAACAATATGCTATGTTAAGTTCTTTTGTTAAAAGTTCTATGAGGTTTTGGGACAAAACTATGAAAGTTACCATTGTTTTGTTATTTTTCATTAAAAATATAAAAAATGCTATGCGCTTTTATAAGGAAATGTCTTTGTTTTTATAAAAATTTAAGGAGATCAATTAATTTCGCATCAAATGACCTATTTATGATCAAACTCTATTGAAAAATGGATGAGTTATTAATTTTTTTTTCCAAATTAGAAACCTGCTCGCATGAACTCTTAAGGGGTTATTGAGGTACCGTAAACCGGGGTGATTTTGATCACTCGAAACGTTTTCATAGATCGCTTATTAAACCAGAATAGTCTACCGAATCATTTTAATTTGAAATGATTTTTACTCTAAACTTATAAAATACTGATTTGCTATACTTTTTGAGTATATTTTTTGGTTTTTGGGTACAAAAACTACAAAAAAAACGAAATTTGACTTTACCTTATTTTTACGCAGCGTCGTAAAGTGTCTATTTTTTATAAAACAAATAAATCTCAGATTTAAGCAAGAGTAATAAATTACAAGCGAGTTTTTATTTTCTTTTATTTTTTTTAATTTTAAATATATTTTTTGTGAAACTAATTGGCAATTTTTTTCAAATTATTTTAAGCCAAAATTCGCAACATTTTTTTATTGTGCGGGGGTTGAAATAGATTAATCTTTTTTAACATTGATAAAGCAATGAAATAAAACAATTTTAGCAGTTTTAAAGGTTTTCAGAATCTTTTATTCTAGTTGGACACAAATTATACGAATTTTGGCTACTCGAATTTTACAGTACATCGAAATACTTTGTATAATACCAATTAACATCTATTTAACAATGAATATCTTTCCAGAATTAGTTTAAACAAACATTTGAATGAAAAACATTGATATCAATAACTTATTATGGGAGAACATGCAGGTTATCAAAGTAACCCCGGAATACGAAAACGAACTTCAACTTGAAATCATTTTTGAAAAAATAGCTGAAAGTGGACAATTTCAGGTAAACCATCCAATCTTGTTCTCCATGCATCAGTACATGGTTTAAAAATATGTGTTACGTCTAAAAATATGTAATGATTACTTCGAAAAGTGATCAATGTCACCCCGTTTTACGGTATTGTCTCGCACTATAAGATGCTATAATTATATCTTCCGTTAGTTTATCCAATTTCATGTTCCAAATACACACACATTCTTTTGAATGAATACGTAATTGAGCAAAAAAAAATCGTTTTTTTGAAAATTTTATATGAGATCGTCCCTTTAAAAGTTCAGGCGAGCAAGTTTCTAATTTGGAAAAAATAATAACTCTGCTTTTAATCATAAATAGGTCGTTAGATACGGAATTAAATGCTCTTCTTAAATTTTTATTGAACCAAAGACGCTTTCTAATAAAAGTGTTGAGCAATTTGCATATTTTTAATGAAAACTAGCAAAATTAGGGTAGTTTTCATATTGTTGTCCCAAAACCGCATAGTACTTTTAACAAAAGAACATAACATAGGGCATCGTTGGAAAGGTCATTTCTTCTTCTTTCAAAAACACTCAAAAAATATAAAATCGGATGAAAATAAACAATTGATTTGGTGAAGTAAGCCATTGGCTCAACGCCGATTAAATATGCCACAAGAAACATTTTGTAGTCGCCAGTACCGTACTTCCCACGACCAGAAATCATTCTCCTACACGCAATTCGTATGTGCGTAAAGAATTTTCCCACAACAATCAACAAATACAGTGAAGACTCGTTTTTATCAGCCCCTTGGTGAATTTTAGGCTGATAAAACCGGGACATTAAGAATATCGGGACATACATTTTTCTTTCTTTCTATGAAACCGAAGCTCTTAAAATATTCTTTAGTTCCTAGATATAGTCTTTCCTAATTATTTAGCTTAAACTTCCCTTAAGGGGGTCTGACAGTGCAAAATAAAATGAAATTTTTTTTTTTTTGCATATTTTGGATCTCTAAGATAAGAAAAATTTGCTCAAGAAAGGATTTACTCGAATTCAATTTGGTTCGTCTGCTAGAGCCCGTCAAACTACCAACTATCAATTTTCATATGAAGCTGATAAAATCGGGGGTCGATAAAATCGGGTCTTCACTGTAGTCCTTACCGGGACTATCCAATCGTTTTAGTAAGGGTTATAACTGTAATTTTTGTTTTGTATTGTATAAAAAGATAGGTGGGTAATGTCAGTGACACAACCGGAGTAAAGTAGAATACACTTTAGGCAGTAAATTTGCTTGCAGTAATGTTTGCTATCATCTGAAAGATGATATTGCAATCAAGCCAATCTTTATATACCCCAGTGAAGATCCATCTTTTAATGATCATTCGCCTCTTTTTTCGGATTAGAAAAGGGAAAAATGTCTAACCCTATGTGCGAGGTTGGAAATCGAACCCATGTCGTCGCTGTTGTGCTACCTTATGACAAGCGCCATTTTGCACATTTCGAGAAAAACGATTTTTAAAGTTTAAGATTGAATATCATGAAACTTATAAATAATAGAAACAATTCAGAGAAGACAATTGATGCTTCTACCTATTCTGTACTAATCTCTCGAATATTACGAAGATCGGTTGACTATGTTGCGAGTTTTCACTAAAAATGTAAACAAAAGTCGCACTCAAAAAATTTGTATGACGTGTCATAATCGCGCATGAAAAATTTTCCATAGAAAAAAATCACCAATTATGAACTTTTATTCATATCTTTGGCTTCATTTGGTCTATAAACAATCGGTTGAATGCATTTTGAAGGAAATAAGTCAGGAAATCTAGAAAAAATAGTTATTTTTAGTTACAGTGTTGCCAAATAGGCAATATTTCCAGTTTAAAGCTAAAACTGCGTTTTTCTCCCAATACATGCATTTTTCTTTTGATAATTATTATGTCATTGTGTTCCTACGACATTTTTACACAGAAAAGCAACTGAAACTTTATTATAACTTGAGCCAATCCTAAGATATTATGATTTCAAGCAAAAAACTCCCAATTTCTTATCACTTTTATCGCTATATTCCAGTAACCAAGCAAAATTTCAAAATTCTGGAAACGCTATCTTGTAGAGATTCGTTAGACGAGTAATGTGGCATATCTAGCTCAGTTTACCCCAAAATGGCGTTTGTCATAAGATAGCACAACAGCGGCGATGTGAGCTGCGTACAAGACAATCGATTCACCAATTACGCTCTGACCGCCATCCATTTTCTTAGATAATTTCTCAATAGCCAAAGAAAATTTCATCACACAAGAAATAAGCAATACAATCAAAAGCAAGGAGCTCAAAACGTTTGGGGCATTCGAAATGTTATCTATGCAAATATAATATATAGTAATTTCCAAATGAAAGAAAACCGATAGGAGAACTCGATGCTCAGAGTTGGCGAAGAATGAATGAAACAACAGGTGGAAAAATCAATAAATTGGCCCAACTGGTTATTAATATAAAACAAACCAATATACAAAATTTTTGGTAACGTCCAACAAAAAAAATTGGAAATATTGAGATAAGCGTAAGCAAAAAAATTGTCCCAGAGCCGGGATTCGAGCATGCTTTCTTTGGGTCGCCGAGCCAATCTACTAACTCTTATGCCATGATAAATATTGCATTGGCGACCATGATGCTCGTACCGCCTTTAAATAGCGAACACAATAATATTCGTCTGTTTTCCTGTTCTCTGAATTAACTACCCATCGGATTTCGATGGGAGATAGAGCAGGTGAACACTATTCATTTATGTCCATTGGACAATTTTTCCGTTGGACACTATCATCAATCTTGGTTTGCTTTACAGAGCAACCCATATCGTTGATATATAGCAAAAATAGTTAGGAACCTAAACTGTTGCCCTGTGGTACTCCTACATACACTGCTCCAATTGAACTACGTGTATTGTATTGGGAAATTCAATTCTAATATAGCTTTGTTGCAAGCTATGAACAAAATATTTGAAAGGAAATTCTATTTACTTCAGCATTGACGGCAATTATTTTAGTAGAACCGGTGCATATATGCAGAGACAACTCGTTCATAACATTATCAATTTTCACGTGCACTACTGGATACAGGAAAAAGGATCTTTCAACTTAGCTGATTGTTCTATATTTGGTAACAAAAATCAGTTTTTATTCATACGACTTGCTAGTTCCGAACCCACTCATGCTGAATTATGAATAAATTTGAAGGATAAAGTAAGTTTCAAAAATACGGGAATCTAATCGCTTTTGAGTATCAGGAAAGCTTTTTATAAAATCGCTTTTCAAATTGACTCGTTTCAGGAGACGTCAAACTAGATTTCATGCTACAAAAAATTAACTGAAGAAATCGAATTTTAACGAAAGCACAAATGGACGACTTCTAGAAATTTTCAGTTCAGTATGTGCAAAATATCAATCTCATACCCGCGCATCATGGTAGAATATTTAAGATTTCGGATCAAGATGATTTCTTGGTTTTACGATTTTATGCATTGTTGCTGTGTGTATGGGCCAAACTGGGTAACCTAGTTTACAACTTAAAACCCATGGCATAAAATACACAAGTTCGTTTAAAGGGAGAGAGGCTTCTACCGGGTAAATTAAATAAAGCGAATATGATGGTGGCAGCGGCGGCTGTGTGTGTTCTCGCGTATACTATCGCCAATGCGATAATCATGTGTTTCCTGGGCCGGAGTCCAAAGGGTTGCGTATTCGAATCCTGTCTCTGGGGTACTGTTTTTTCACATAATTGATTTCGTTTGTATCACCATTTAGCTCTGTTTTTCCCGTTGGTTACCACTAAAACGTCTTAATTACGGTATTGGTACTTTCGTAAAAACGCAAAAAAAAAAAATTAATTGTATATTAGCATGTAAAAGGCGGCTAAAAGCTTCATGCGTAAAATTAAGACTTGGCGATAATAATTTAAAAGAATCTTCCACACAATCACCGGCCTTTTAACGTTGAATGCCTATCTTAACCCGCAAAAAAGGCAAGCTAAAATTGCGACTTCAAGAAGCATCGCTCCAAAGACCCAATGAAATCAAAAGCCTCTTTTCTGTCGCTTTATCAGCGAGAGTAGAAGAGAACTGTAACTAGCCGGGCCTCTGAGACCCCTTATCTTTTTGAGGGTTAAGCCACAAAGGGGTACAGTAGAAAGGAATTTGGATACAATAATTTCGTGGTTACTTGTGTTGGTCAATCTTTTAGGATTGTTAAAGCATTTATTTAGCATATTGTGGCACTTATTGAACCGTTGATGGATAAAACAAATATCATTGGTCCTTAGTGGCTCCCTTGAGTAACACCTTATGTAATGCTTTGTGAGATTCAGCTTGTTGTACTCACTGTCACCATTTGTTTTGTCAAACTCTTGGAAAAAGTCAATTTGTTGTCGCTTCACAACAGCCTAGCGAAACTTTTTAAAACCAAGAAGCCAACACAACTGAACCCCTCTGGTCTCCAGAATATCTAACCAAACAAAGCACCTAATTAGTCGATCTGTACCTCCAAAAACTGGTATCTGATCCATTATGTTTTACATAAGAGAGATTGATATCTTGAAATAGAAAATTAGAAGAGTTTATTATAGTATTCATGGGTAGAATAATCATTCGAGAACATCGTTTTCGCATCTTCGCCCTGATGTATACGAAGAGTAATTAATAAAGCGATAAAGTAATTTTTCTCCTAAAGGGGAAAATTTAAATATTAGCATTAAATCCATGTGTGTGTAAAGGGAACAACAAATAACTTAAATAATAGAAAGATTGTTGCGTTTCAACTTCATCTCATCAGTAACTTACACCAAATTGGCGCCAGCTAGATACTCAATTCAAGCTATCACACAACTTGTGCAACCCGATTGGTGTCCGATTTTGTTTAGTTTGGGTTTTATGTTCTTTACGTACAAATTGATTCAATACTTAGAGAGTATCTAAATGTTGTTTAAACCCTAGCTAAAAAGAGCACGTTTCCGTTTTTTTTATCAACAAATCAGAACGTAAGTGTTTGCTTTCCGAGACGCAAGCTGGAGCTTTGGGCATTCGCATAATTGGTGAGACTGTTTGAAACTAATGGCTTGCTAGAGCCAATTTAGTGCTAGTTAAAATTTGTCGTCGAATTGACACCAAGTTGGTACTAGTTACTGATGAGATGAATTTGAAACACAAAACCCAGCTTTATCAAGATCTTGAGTAATAGTGAATTTGAAAAATTGCAATCAGCTTTGACAAGCTCATTAACTGATTTCAAAACTATATACATTTACACATAATTTAAGAACAAAACGGCAATCGGGTTCGAGGTGCAGTTTAAAATCAATTAATGTAAAAAGCTAACTTATTTACAAATAGATTTTAATCCCACCCAACTCGAATTAAACCAAGACGATTGTTTACGTGAATGATAAATCTCAAACACGTGTAATCCTAATGGGAACAAATCTCATCAGACATCACAGCCCGTAATCAATTCCTCGTCAATCCCGACGAGACGGTCCAGATTGAGATTTAACAAACACCCGAAAGAAGGAATCTTCCTCAGCTGTATCGAAAAAACCGTTTCCAATCCAACTGACAAACTAAACGATGCAGTCGTGAATAAATCAAGGAGAAGCCCCCCCTGAAGGCGTACCTCGTCAAACCGAATCCCATTAAAAAGAGGGAGGAAGAATAGAAAATGTGGTGCATGATGAGAATGGCTTGGAGTGCTCTAAATAAACGAAAACGTTCTCGGACGATTGATTTTTATTGCACCTTGTGAGTTCTTGGATCCGCCGCCATTCGACCCGGGGCCGAGAATTCCCCCATGGATGACGCAAGGCCATTCCATGCCATGCAGCGTGTATTTATTTGTCTTTAATTTATTGGAGAAAGACTTTGACGCGCTTCGGTGAGGATTATCGACGTGTGTTCTAATGCTGGTTTGGATTATATTATCTTCATCTTAGTCAGCTGTACAGAGGTTCTTCCATCGGCAGACAAAAATACCGGATGGAAGATGAAACTTGATGGTAATGGAAAATCGATAACAAACGAATACCTTTTCGAATACACAATCCTGCTCTAGTTTCTGTTTGCTTCCAAAGTTACTCTCGTTGTGATCTTTTACTCTGAGGGTAGCATCGGTGGTCACGTTTAAATGGAACACACAGAACAAGTTTTCCTCTGATCCAGTTTCATTTAATGATTTAGTTCGAATCGTATTAGCTGACATGTTTCAATTAATTTCTGTGGCTTTAACAACAGAATTTCTGCTTCGCACCGACCTCTCCGCATGTTTTCTAGATGTACCACTCGAACACCGAATAGCACCATCCCAAATCACCTTATAATCTACACCGCACCATTATTACAAGCTATTGATATTTGCCCAATAACGACCCGACTGTTGTTGAATCTGTGACCAAACCATGAAACTATCGTACGTCCTAACGATTATTATCACTCTGGCTTGTCGTTAACGCATTGCTGCTCGCCCCGGATCGCCACTCCGTGTGACATTATCGTAAAAACCGGTGAGCTCCCTTTACCTTCCCCGTTCTCACCCACCGGTCAGCCCCGTTCCCCCGTTGGCACTGGATTTGGTCCAACTTGTGTCCGGCCTTCGCTGGAAATGATAAAAACCAAATGAAGCATGTAATTTTATCGGTGTCTTTTCCATCCTTTCATTTTGGTTCTCGCGGCCGGCACTCGACCGCGACTTGACAGCGGATGTACTAAATAATAAAACCAGAATTACACATCGAAACCGAGAAGCGTTGGAGAAAAAAAAAGTTCGAGAAAACAAACCCAAGAAACCGCGTGATTTTTTTTTTTCGTTGTTGTCCCTCCACGATTCGATGTCCCCGCGCGCAGGAAGCCAAACCGCACTCTGCTTGCTTTAATTGATTCCTTTCTCTTTCGCGTTCCCGCCTGATTTTCCAGCCGCAATGTTGGAATGCACTTTTGTTTCGATATGCGTTTTGTTTTAATCCCAAACCGAACCAAAACCCGCCCGATGGTCTGCTGGATTGTGATGGGGCAATTAAAAAAAATGAAGACATTAATTTAAAACCAATTAATTTTGTGGAGCGAAGTGTTTTATGAGGCGCTGGTGCCTTTTTTGGGAAAAAGTTTAATTTTTATTCCCACTTGAAAAAGGTCGTCGTCGTCGATAAGCCTTTTTTCCGGGTAGGATCAATCGGTTGCGGTGTTTCTGTTTGGCTAGCTTGCCGTCTAAGGTACTCGAGATTACGAATGAGCGCGAGAAAATAACAGAGCCAGTAGATACAGATGAGGAACAGAAAAAGGAATAAACAGAAACGATTTGTATTTGGGTAAGATTGTGTAATAAAATTGTAATCAAATTTTATTGACTTCACTTTAAGTTCAGGGATATACCAGGGACATAACCAAGCATGAGATCTTTCAGGATAAGAAAATGAGTAGTTTGGCAGACTAATTTAAAACATAACTATGGCTTTCTTTAAAAAAACCATAATTACCAGTTTTTTGTTTAAAGCAAACTACCATGAATTTCAAGTAGGTTTTTCATCTATCATTTTGCTGAG
This sequence comes from Topomyia yanbarensis, assembly GCF_030247195.1. Taxonomy (NCBI): domain Eukaryota; kingdom Metazoa; phylum Arthropoda; class Insecta; order Diptera; family Culicidae; genus Topomyia; species Topomyia yanbarensis. The sequence goes on from NC_080671.1 coordinate 455,491,117, forward strand.
AATTTTTCTTTTTGCTCCGGAGAAACTGGGAGCAAAAAGCGTGTACTGACACAAACTTGATATTTCGGTTCGGTTTCTATCTATTTTTCTACAATCGAGAACTTTCTCGAAGTTCCATACTTTATACACAAATCTAAGTAGGCTCACGTAGAAACATTTGTTCGTTCTAGTTACAGCTTACCGCATGAAAAAACTCGAACACCGACCGTTGTGCAGTTGCCAACCTACTATTATTTTCAAAAATTTTACAGAACACACCAGCTCTACATATTCGTTTCAATGTTCGTCCAATACTCACCTGGATTGAGATGAGAACTTGTTCGGAAAGAGCCCGCGAAGACAATAAAGAAGAATTGGTAACAAACCATGGAAACAGCGACCACTATAACTATCATTAATTTTGAAATGAGTTAACATATAAACATTGAACTGATTTCACTTTCCTGTTTTGAATTACAACCACTACCAGAGTTAAAAATATTCAAATTCATTGAATGAAAATTGATCATATTCAGCCGCATTCTTTTTCAATATTCAGTGACGCAGCTGAAAACGTCAAACGAACAAACCGCCCATTCATCCATGCAGGTTTTCATTCGTCTCCGATTATTACACGAAGCGACCGTGCAGCAACGAATCAAACGCATCAAAGTAGGTCCTGGCACAATGTAAGCGATGATGGTTGTTGTTTCATATGCTTTACCGGCATTTGAAAACATTTCCCTGGATAATTAGGGACAGGTTCATTTTCAACCGGCAAAAAAGAGCTTCGATTATTTTTAACTCTGGCCACTACCAACCGCAACATGATCACTTTTCCAAACAGTTATTTTCACAATCCTGCTTCGACTAAAAATCTATTCAATTTGTTCAATGCAAATCTTCCCAAGTTCACTCAAGCTTCTTGACAGCTCGCTGGTACTGTTTACATGGACATAGAAAAATTTGTGGACGACTAGATTCACTCGAAGCAAATCGTAAAGAATTTTTCTAAGTCCATGTAAACAGTACAAGCGAACTGTCAAAAATGAACACTCAGTTCATTTGTGACGTCACCGTAAAGTATTAAATAACTAGGCTTCCAACTTGACAGAAGCGATTTATTTATTCTATCACTGTCAGCGGTTACTACGAGCGCACTTTGGAGCAGATTGAATCCCCAGACCAGCCGAATACGTGGTTGCAATCAAGGTGCTTAGAGTTCTAAGGTGATTCGTCTTTGGCAGTAACTAGGTGTATCACCTGAGACTAAAAACTCCTTGGTTGCAATCTTTCGTTCAATTTTGCATGCCTCGCACCAAATAGCATGTCTTTATAATGTTTTTTTTTGTCCAGGCATACATGCGTTAGCTTAACGGTGCCAATTTCTTTGTTTTATAATGTAAATTACTTAAAACTAGGTTTTACATTATAAACCTATTGGAAATTTTAGTTTTTATGTGAACACAAAGGGGAATATTTTATAGACTAAACTAGATAAACAGATCGATATACAAAATTTATTAATTGAATTTTAGTAAGTCTATAAGGGAGGCAATTTGGGGTATTTTAAATGATTTGAAACAAAATTGGACATTTTGGTCCATGTTCACATGAAAAAATATACCACTTGTCAGTGAGGGAAATAAATTCGAACATCAGAGTAGCAGAGTATCACCGTACCAGAGAAAAGAGTGCGGCCAGCGATGACACGGAAAAGAGGAACACAACAGTTTTATGGCAAACAGAGATCCAGGGCATTATGATTCGGAACGCCGATTGCATCTCCTTAAATTCGCAAAGAAAATCCTTTTGAGGGCCGATTTTCACATCGCTATTAACATTAGCTTGCCAACATGACAGTCTCGTAGTAGGGTTCTGACCCTGAAAGTGACAACCAAAAATGAGAGAACAGATAACTAAATTTGGATATTATTCGTTGTTGAAAGTTGGAAGATGAATGTTATACTGGGGAGATCGCGGGTAGTCAGCTCCTCCTTGAGGGAATCATTTAACTTCGATCTGACACTACAATACTCAGCGCACGACCAGACAACATGTTCGATGTCGCGATAACAGTCGTGTACGGATGTACGCATCCAACGTGATGGTATGTGACCCTAGTGAAGCCACGGCCCACATCCATCTCCTTGAACGAATGTTTCGTCGATAACTTTGGGATAATGGAATTTAGCCACTTTCCAAAGTCTTTATTGCTACATGAGCCTTTCCAATTACCAAGCGTACTCATCGAACGAAGGGGCTCTATACAACTTAAAGATCTGAAATGAAAAAATTAAAAAATTAAGGCCTATGAGCAACATATCAATGATCCCAACAGGGTAAACAGAAGCAGGATCACTAAGTTTGTAATAAGCGCTGAACTTTGGATTGAATGCGCCTCGTTTAGTTTTGTATCATTAACGTAAAACAGTTTGTTGCAGTCGACTTCTCGGAATTTATTATAAAATATATTTGGAATAACTTGCAGGCGTATCTTATCGGTATATCTCCAACCCTCTTTAGGTGATTACGCCATCAATTTCAACTGTCTGTACGGGTACGTGGCCACTATATTCCTGCATAAATTGTTTGCAGCAAACAATCTGGTTGAACTGGCTCAGCATCGCATAGTCAATGGCGATGATATCGAATTTATTTCTAGTTTGGAAGTAGACTACGAAAAGACTGATCAAATTATCTGTATGTTTGAAACTACGAGTCGAACCCCTTTGTAGAGCAATGCGTGCATCAAACTATGATAGCACACCGGAGCGGAATAAAAACTAAACTCTCTCGGTCGTCTAACGCTCTTCTTAAGTTACATATTCTCACTCTTGAAGTAGAATACTTTTAACGTTTCAATACAGGGGTCCCGTTTCAACAAATTTCTACTGGAATTATTGCCCAGTTTTTGATGCGTATAACTTTCTCTGTACTGAATGAAATCAATGAGTCTTTATGCTGTCTGATCGTAAATATGTGCAGTTATGTTGTATTCAATAATGAATTGTATGAAAACAGTAATGATCTACGCTATGTTTGGTTCTAAGTGCCGTGTCCGGACGACCCAGATGCTGAACTTACTCGTTTAAAGTCAACTAATACTAATCAACCGAGTAAGCGTGCGTTGTTAGTAAGGCCTCTTACTGTATTGGCACTTAATGCATTTATTTTAGTATTTGAATGTGGGTTGTTTTGTGTTAACGAGGTAAGTGGGTGATGGGTGAAATTTTCAATTTATTGGTGGTTTGTATGCAGCTGCTTATGTTTTATTGGCACACACGCGCGATGTTTCGGAGGTCGGTGGTTCGACAGCATGCTTCTATAGGTATTTCTGAAGCACGGGCAGACTTTGGTCTGCGTTTCATGGAAGGGTTAGTCAGAGATTGTGGTGGGTGAGGAGTTTTTTGTCATGTAAGAACAGTTTCAGTAAAGATTTGTTTTTAAAAATGATTGGTGTTTAATTTATTGCAAATATGCAGGCATATTTGATATTGATACAATCCTAAATTCATTGTTTTAAATTCAAACTAGCATAATTTTGTCTTTTTTCTAATTATCAGTCTCAAAATTTCTATGATTTCACAACGAAATTAGGAATAAACCATTCTTAAATGCGCAGAAATTTAAAAGAATCAAGAAAGTGTGCATGAACCTTACAGAGTAACTTGTGTTTGATATAGTCCTGGAGAAATGCCCATGGTTTGAAGTTCTTGCATGCTCCAGAACACTGAACGCAATGATATTTCATTTTCAAATTAGATTAATAACGATTGAGATTGTTATTTATCATCATCCTTCAATCATATTTATCAAATTTTAAAATATAATCACTTTTTTGGCTTATTTGAAGATTTCGATGGCAATTTACGGCACAAGCTAGTGGGGTAAACCTAAGTGTTTCTGATATTGCACACCCACCATCTTAAACTATTTTTCGTACAAATAAACTCCTTATTCGCTCGTGACTAGTGATTCTTTTTTTGATCCTTGCTCTAACTGTCTTTTATGTATCCTATCAATTCAATGGATCCCAGTCGTGACACTTCTCCAGTACCTCCAAGTCATGCGCATTATGATCGTACATTTACTAGTTTCTACTCCGTGATTGACCAGAGTGAGAAATTGCACAGATAATCAACGAATGTAGTCTGGGAGTAGCAATCCATCCTTAATGTGCACCTTTCGAGAGTACTACACTTTGAAATATCCATAACGCCACGTTCTCACAATCATCGGAAAGGAAAGGAATGTTAGTGTGTTATGGAGACCGTGCATACCTCTGCACCCCCATGTTTGCCACGGGAAGGAGATTTTGTTGGTGGGATGGGGTTAAAAGTTAAACAAATCTGAATTTACTTTGATAAGTGATACAACCCAAGTAGTATTTAAAGCTTTATAGCACGCGATAAGTGCAATTTAAGTTTTAAGAGGCTCTTCAAGGGTGCCTTAAAACTGCAATTGTTACATGGGAATCCATGCAACTCTCGCAAGTGTTGACATATCTTTATTACTCTGGGCAGCCAGTTACCATGAAGTTGTGATATCGTTCGTTTTTTAGTTCGTTTATTTGATAGGCACATTTACTTTAGGCTGTTGGTGCCAATTTCTTTTTTTACATTTTAAATACCTTACTGGGATTTAAATACTGGGAAATTACTGTTTTTAAATGATTTGTAATGTTAGATCTAGAGGAAAAAAATTACAGCAATCTTAAAACTATAATGATTTACCGTTTGTTAAATTACTTCAGAAATTTATAGATTATAAAAAGTAACTTCGCTTTCGGACAGCCGACCATCAGAAGTACTCATGTTTAATTGAATCAGATATTGTTCGAACAGCATGTATTATTCCCTGTTTCGTCATTCCGGCTATATTGCGCTATATCCAAAAACAATACAATATAACGAATAGGGATTATTTTTACTGTCACGAGACATTCCACGAAATAGATATGTTAATACCTATCTAATTAAAGATTTCGTAATACGAGTAATGTTTATTGTAAATAAACTTTGGAATCATTGTAGGCAATGAAGCGATAACGATACATTGAATTATTTTTCCACGAACGATCGAATAAAATGTCTATTCATATGCAACACTTATTAGCGAGCGTTGTTATACTACCTGGAGTGTATTTTGGACGGTATAATTTAGGCAATATCTGAGTAAGGATTTTGTCATCGGAGGTTCACTTTTAAAAAAATTAAATTACGCTGAACTTTATTAATCTACTTTAATTCAGACATACGATTTGAATGGATACAGTTTTGGTTACCTATCTACCTAGCACATAGTCACTACGAAAAAGAGAGCGAGTCGCGTGGTCCGAGTTATTTTATATGAAGAAATTGCTTACCATTCTTACACCTGTATGACAGCTTGGCGCGCTGCATGGCGTGGCGTCGTTTATCGGCAGTTTCTCAACTCTGAAACCACATGTCGCCACATATATTTCAGTTATCAATATAATAAGAACAGTTAAATCATCAACCTTAATGTACCATATGCAAATAAGCAGTCAAACACTTCTTCATCGTGCTGGTTTGACTGCCTCAAACTAGCAACCTTTTCACAAATTGTTAATTTGCATGATTCATCAGCGATTTTTTCACTCATACAAAACCATGCGTATTGCCCACGCACATTAAGCACCCTATGGATCAATAAGCTGGATAAATAAACTCTATTAGATTTGGCTGAGGACGACGCCGCTTACGAGGAAGTGATTCGTTATCGTTATGCTTTCGAGGAAGAATATTTGTCGCTCAAGAAGGGTTTAAGAAAGTTACAGAGGCGCATAGAATCCACCAAACACGAGGTCACAATCAACCAACAAAATGGGGGCAATACCAGCGACATCGAAACGCTCATGCAGCAGCAAGCACAGTTTCTTCGAGCAATTGCAAGCAATGCAGGAGATTCAACTTCATCGATTCCTCCTACAAACAACGAAGTACAGAACGACACAACTTTCACACCTAAATGTGGAGGATGCCAATTAACCAACCAGCACTCCAAAAACTTCGAGAGCGATACAACAAACCCCGCGAGATAGCTAATCTGCATATCACATTCTTGAGCTAGCCACATTTGACAACTTCGTTCCCCATCGGCTTGCGCTCCCTCCACGATGTTTCAGATGAAGTGATTCGGGCCTTGGCAGCTCTCGAACGTAAAGGAAGAGATATTTGGTTAATGCACATCATCTACGAAAAGCTGGATGCGCACACTAAAGAATTGTGGTGCCAGAAAATAGTTGAGCTTGAGGAGGATGCCGTCAACTTCGATGCGTTGTTAAGGTTCATCGACATTCGAAGCTCCCCTCTGCAATCGTCGCAACGCTCCCGAATTTCCAGCGCCACTCCAATCAGCAAACCACAGATATCAAAGCCTCAGTATAGACCATCTTCTGTTCTTGTGGCCACAAACCAAATACAATTGAATTGTGGCATTTGCTCGAAACCGGGCCACCAGCCGTACCAATGCGATAAGTTTACACACGCTAGCTCATCAAGCTATGCCAAAACTGTTTGAGACATCATAGTGGCGAGGCGTGCAAGGCCGGTTCCTGTCGAAAATGTGGTCTGATGCACCATACTCTACTTCACAACGCCTTTCAACCCGCAGCACAGTTCACATCGACCGAAGCACCCGTATCTACTCCTCCTCAAGCCCTCATTTCAGCCATCAATTTAGCCGACCATCTCGATGGTACGAATGTGCTTCTCTTGACAGCTACCATTGATGTTTTCGATAAATATGGTCGCCCCCATTCCGTTCGCGCAGTGCTCGATTGCGCGTCGCATCTCAGCTTCATCAGGAAAGATTTATGCGATCAACTAGGCATTGTAAAATCCCCCATCAACCTAGACTTTCAGGGGATTTCATCCACAAGCTCACACTCTAGTATGGGAGCTTCAATTACAATTGCCTCCAGATGTTCGCCCTACCGGGCCAATGTACCCTGCGCTATACTGGATCGAATATCTGCCGATCTACCACTACGCCCAGTGAACATCGACGATTGGCCAATTCCGGATTCCGTTTATTTAGCTGACCCGAAGTTTCATAATCCCGGAAGAGTTAGCGTGCTTTTGGGCCTTCAACCATTCCATAAGCTACTGGAACCTGGGCGAATTAACCTTGATTCAACCGGTCGGCTACCTATTCTTCAGAACACGAAACTAGGATGGGCAGTTTCAGGTCGTTACGAGGAACCTTTACATTCGTCTCCGGTTACCTCCACCTGTCTAATAACCTCTGTAGACGACCACCTTTCTCGGCAGTTACAGAAGTTTTTTGAAACGGAAGAGTACGTGCACCAAGGAGCTCACTTCAGTGAGGAGGAGAAGGCCTGTGAGGCACATTTCGAGCTGCATACCATTCGCTGGTCGATTTCGAGTTCGTCTTCCTTTTCGCGAAGACCCTACATTGCTCTGGGAATCTCGCAACATCGCTATTAGACGCCTAGAGCAAATTGAACGCAAGCTAGTTAGAACTCCTCTGCTTATGAGCCAGTATCACTGCTTTCTACGTGAATATCTCGATGCTGGCCAATGGCCAGTGGCCATATGTCTCTCGCCAAAACACCAGCACCGATTGACACGGTATACCTTCCGCACCATTGTATCCTGAAAGAATCTAGCTCCACTACAAAATGTCGCGTCGTGTTTGACGCATCGGCGAAAACAACGAGTGGAAAATCACTTAACGACGTGTTAATGACTGGTCCTGTTCTCCAAGATTCGCTTATCGATGAGTACACACTGAACACCGTCACCTACGGTACGAAAACGGCGTCATAACTTGCAACGAAATGCGTGCAACAGCTGCTTAACCAGTATGCAAGGAGTGCCCCACCGTGGTTCAGAAGGCACTGAAGGGGACCTATGTTGATGACGTTTTAACTGGTGCAGACTCTCCGGAAGAAGCTCAGCAGTTGCGGCGACAGCTTTCAGAAATATTTGCGTCCGTTGGATTCCATCTACGGAAGTGGGCGTCCAATTGCACAGCAGCCCTAGAAGGAGTATCTGAAGCGGATTTGAAAATAAGTATTCCGGTCGAACTAAATGGAAACGAAACCATCAAAACCCTCGGAATCCACTTGCAGCCGTGCAGCGACGAGTTCCTGTTCTTATATCAACCACATAAGATCCTTCAGCCCACAAAGCGCATCATCTTGTCACAAATCGCCAGCCCGTTCGACCCCCTGGGCTTGTTGACCCCAATCATCATCAAGGCAAAATTAGTGATGCAACGATTGTGGGAGCTGAAGGTGGACTGGGATGAAACTCCCCCTGGTGACTTGATCAATGACTGGTTAGTTTTAGCACAGAATCTGTCGGTTCTCAATTCATTTCAGATACCTCGACGAGTCATCAACACGCAAAGGCCATTGCGAGTCTACCTGCACGGCTACAGTGATGCTTCCGAGAGGGCAATGGGCGCTTGCATCTATATTCGCTCACTCGATGAAACAGGAAACTATTCATCTCATTCTCTTTGTTCTAAATCAAAAACCGCGCCAATCGGAAACGGAAGGTCTACGATACCTCGCTTGGAATTGTGTGCTGCGCTAATATTAGCTCGTCTCATCAACAACGTCACTGCAGCGCTGTTGGTACAATTCCAGGAGATTCGTGCCTATAGTGATTCACCAGTGGCTTTGACATGGATAGCTGGCGGTGCCCCAAGATGGAAGACATAGGTCGGAAACCGCGTTGCGGAGATCGCAACCCACTTGCTATCTGAAAATTGGTATCACATTGGCACTCACAGCAATCCTGCTGATATAATATCTCGTGATGCTCTCCCCGTTGGTTTACAAGGAAACATCCTCTGGTGGCACGGCCCAGACTGGCAACACACGTTACCGCTTCCAGAACTCAACGTCGCACAAAGGCAGCAAGTCGATCGCGAACGAAAGTCGGTGACAGTAAGCCTTATGATAGTATACGAGAATTGCTTTTTGGATGAGATGTTAGCTCGATACTATCCGAAAAAAAACTCGTGCTGCTGCGAGTCACCGCTCGTCTTTTAAGATTTGGTTCCCGCCGTCCTGGACGTTTGACAGCTGGGGAGCTGGACCATGCCCTTATAATGTATGTACGACACACGCAGCAGAAGCACTTCTTGGACGATATTAACCGGTTGAAGGAAGGCAAGAGCGTACACCGTGGAAGTTTTGTCTACTTGTTGGATCCTTGTTTGGGTGATAATGGTCTCCTCAGGGTGGGCATCTCTAATATTACACGACGAACATATCCACAATCTGCACTGTGGACCACAAACCCTGCTGGCTATTTCTCGACGGCGATTCTGGATACCCTATGTTTTTCGACAGTGTATAACTTGTGCTCGGTTACGATCACTACCCTTACGACAGCAAATGGGGCAATTACCATCCGCTCGTTTACAGCCACAGCCTCCGTTCTCAATAGTCGGAATAGATTATGCTGGTCCGGTGAATATAATAAGTCGCAGAATGCGCGGTGTTGCAGCAAGTAAGGGCTACATTGCCCTATTTGTTTGCTTCGTCACTAAAGCGGTATCGTTAGAAGCAGTTTCGGACCTCAGTACATCATCGTTCCTGGCGGCGTTTTCGAGATTCACCAGCCGTTATGATTCACCAGCCAAGGTGTACAGCGATAATGCAACAAATTTTCGAGCCGCAGCAAAACAGCTGAAAGATATCGCTAACCTTGTCAGCTCTATTGAACACGAGTCAATCGTGGCAGATTTTCTCGCCGACAAGGGGGTGGAATGGAATTGGAATCATTCCGCCACGTTCACCGCACCACGGCGGACTCTGAGAAGCTGGTATTAAAGTCGCGAAGCAGCTGCTATCAAAAATATCAGGTAATTTTACGTACACGTTTGACGAATTATCAACTCTTCTAGCACAAGTTGCGGCATGTATGAACTAGCGACCCATAACACCCATCTCCAATGACCCAAGTGATCCGGAACCCCTGACACCTGGTCATTTCCTGATCGGGCGACCCTTGACAATAGCACCTGAGATCAACCAACTCGAACGCCGTATCAGCTCTATGGCACGATGGCAATTCGTCCAGCGAGCATCGCAGGAATTCCGTGCGCGATGGCAAAGGAAATACGTACGATCACTTCAAGCGTTTACGAAGTGGCAGAGATCATCAGCCAACGTCAATGTCGGAGACTTCGTACTTCTTGTAGGTGAGAACGACAAACCGAAGCAGTGGCCACTCGCACGGGTCGTGGCTGTTCATCCAGGACCTGATGGGTTGGTTAGAGTGGTATCACTGAAAACCCGTAATGGAATTGCATAGCGAGATATTCGGAGAATTCGTTCAGTGCCAATGGACAGCGATGAATACGTTCCAGAGCGAATTTGGGTACTAGTTCAGATACATAGTCTAACTGGACACCCAGATGGTGCTAGTTACTGACGAGGAGAATCCGAAACACTGAAACAAAAAAAACCATACTTTAAAATATATGTATTGAGAGAAAAATTAACTTTTTATATTTAACTGAGAAAATCGCATAGTTGGCTGCACTGCCGCCAAAAAATAATATTTTTCTAGACTCCTAGAATCAAAAACCATCTTGCGGTTTGATTTTAGAGCAAATAGAACCGGAGGTATGATCAAACGAAAATCAAGGGTTTTGGCATTTTTTTAAAACGGGGAATGCTCCCTTGACCCGAGGGGTGGTTCAATTGGCACAAAAATTTGGATTTTTATATATTGCCACTAGATCAACAATACCTCCAAGTTTGGTTCAAATCCGTGAAGGTCAATAACACCTGTCTTGATCACTTTTCGTGGAATGATCCATATGCTATCAAATCAATCTGACTACGTCATTGGCGCCCATTTTCTCACCACGTAACTTGGAGATCATGATAGCGACCTTTTCCGGTCAGGTAGAGCCAAGGAGGATACATGTCCTCCCGAAGCCTTTCGAGATACCGCGCATCCTGTAAGAAATTTTCAATTGCAGCCACCTTAGAGGTTCCGTTTATCCAGCTGGCTATAATGAATGTACATGTTCTTCCAAAGTTGGACACACAGATAGTACCTCCGATGAAAATTCATCCCCCTTACAGGTGGATGCTAGTCAATTTTTCTGCTTCCGCGGAGCCGGGACAAATTCAGAGACAAAATGGGGTGGTGGTGTACTCATCTCCACCGCTAATCGGCTCTCATCTAAACGTGCAACAGATATTAGCCTCAGTGTCGAAAAACTATGGGCACATATCCGTTCTAACGACACAAATATCTGTGTAGGTGTAGTGTACATTTCCCATTGATTCCGCCGATGATGTAGATTCACCTAACACGGAGAATTTACTGTTTGGGGACTATAACCAACCTTGCCTACTCTGGAAGAGCACCAACACCGGTCATACTCCCCCAGATCCTTCTGAATCAAGCTTTTCGAGATCAAGTATTGCTTTACTGGACGGCATGGCTTTATTGAACATACATTGAACAAATGTGCACGGTAACCAACTCATGAAACAGCACTATAGACCTTTTGTTCGTTAATGAGGATGCTTCAATAGACTGCACCGTATTTGAAGGCTACTATATTGGCCGCTAGATACATTTGTTTTTATATTTCAGTGTGTTGACAAGATAAATGGGAGGAAGAGGTGAACGACCTTAAGGTTAAAACGTCTATAATCGAAATAAAAAAAAAAAAAACAAATAAATGGAAGGCGGGTAGAATTTTTAATTTCTTCTGCGATTTGCATGTAGCTGCTTATGTTTTATTGGCACACATGATAGGTATTTCGGAGTTTGGTGATCTGACTTGCCTCTGTAGGTATTTTTAAAGCGCGGGCAGACTTTGGTGGTCAGTGCATCATCAGAGGGATAGTTAGACATTATGATAGATGAGTAGAATTTTGTCATGTTGGAACAGTTTCAGTAGAGATTTGTTTTCAAAAAGCTGCGCAGATATTGAAAAGATTCATGAAAGTGCACATGAACCTTTCAGAGTTGCTTGTGCTTGATTTGAGAGATATAATTTCATTGTTATCAGGTAAGTTACAAATAAATTAGGGCATTTTTTCACCGAATTTTAGATTCAGCGAAAAAATTAAAAACAAATATTTAGGATAAACTTGCGGGTTGTACCCATTGCTTTGTTGTTGGAAATAATAGTACAATTAAAGTAAGTACAGTCTTTGTAAATATCGCCCCAAAGAAACGTCCATGGTTTTGACGTGCTTGTATATTAACCTACGAGAAATCTTGGATAAAATCCGGTAATATAACTCTTGTGCTCACCATATGTTTCTAAATTTCAATACGATCTACGATTCAATAAAACGAAACGAATTGTGGCAGATACTGCTTGAACGTAGTTCTTAAAATTGAGTAAGCTGATTTTGTATGACGCAAGATGGGTCAAAATAGCCGAAGAGAGATCTACCTCGTTTGTGATGTTAGATGGATTGAAGCAGGGCTATACACTCTCTAAACTATTGTTTAACATAGCGCTCGAAGATGAGATACATCTTTGACGTCGATCTAAGAGCAGTGGAAGAGGTATTTGTGACATTTAAAAAGAAGGCTGTGAGAATCGGACTGACTACAAACTCAACAACAAAGTACATGGTAGCAGGTACAGAGCAGGGCAGACCAAACGGTGTTGTTTCCGTGGTAGGAATCGATAGTGTACGGTACGAGGTTATGGATGAATTCATACATTTTAATGTCCTAATCACAATGACAGTTTAAAAAAGTGCTTCTGAAAAGAACTGTTTTGATCGGTAACATTCGACTGATCATAACAAAAATGTGATTTTTGTTTATCTTAGATTTCCTGGTAGTTCTGAACGCAGCTTTCCTTATTGTTAGGAGGTCACTCTTTAAAGATATTTCTGGTGAAAAATTCCATCTGTTACGTATATCAGTAAAAAAATAGATGGTCGTCTTAGCATATCCCGCTCGCCAGTCTCGAACAAAGCTTTTCCTGAGAATACTCTTTTGTTTATTTTCACACAGTAGCGGTTGACTTTTAATGCTGTAACGTTGGTCCCTCTTTTCGTGTAGCGAAACGTTGCCATTATTACCATTCAAATTCCACACTTTTAAACACTTGTAATACGGCTAAAAATTACGTCGGCAATAAACAAAGAAACGAAAAGATTGTTTTTCAGAAATTCGCTATCGCTGTCTATTTGTTGAATAATATATCAATGTATTGAATATGAAAAAAAATGTTGTTGTTCATTATCTGATCTTGATCTAGGATGCCATGAATGCAGGCAATATTTTTTATTTCGTTTAACGTTACAATACAATACAGCAATGAAGAATTTCTCGCTCAAGTCCATACTTCTCTGCTGGACTAAGTTTCCACATTCATTTATTTATCTATTAGTGTAATTTTTAGAAAAATCAACATGTTTTGCTATCCAAAAACTAATGTTTTTCTTTTCCTTCTCTTTCCAGGTAATTGTTATTGACTTCCGATCGACAATTTAGAATCTGCAACGTACGGTAAATGACCCTCAATTTTATCCCAAATCGAAAAGAAGCCCAATTTACCATCATAAGGGCCAACCATAAGGACCCCGTCGTTTGTTTTTTTATACCTTTTAACTAACCCAGCTCGATTTCTTTGACTCCGTCGCTGGCGACCGATTTAGATAAGCGATCTCATCCTTTGCTCGAATTTGCTCTCCAAATGGCTTACAATCCGAGGGGGGAGAAAGAAGCACAAATGCTAATAACGCAAAAAGGAGGGCAATTTTCATTGGAAGAAAAAAAACGGCACAGTGAAAGGATTAAATTGACCATCGTCGAGCGCAAGTGGTCGGTCGCCATACAGTTGAACAATTGACCCGAAAGTATCTCTTTTTGTCGTATCACAGGAAAACGATGGCTTCCGAATGGTGGAATTGTTTGTTGTGCAAAAAAAAGAATAAAAAGAATGTGCCACCGCCAGGTTCAACCTAAAAACGTGCTTGTTTGCGCTATTGAGATGCTAGCCGTGCTCCTTATGCCGATGTCAAACAGCGATTATCTTTTATTCCTTGGGGCGGGTTCCATCTAATGTAGAAAATATACACCCACACACTCACACACACACATTCCCGCATACTTTTATTCAGGTGCCGGCTAGTGAACAAGCGGAACGGATTCCGCATGGAAATTTTCGATAATGGTTTTCCTGCCAACTTTTACTCTCCTTCGCCGGCGTCGCTGCAGGTTGCCATCGAAACCGGTGAGTCGTCAGGATTTACTGTGAGGGAGCGAATCGTGACTACGATTGTTATTTACGCTGCTGCCGGGGCTGTGGTTGGCGGATAAATTGCGTCGTCCATGAATAACCATTAAGTGAAGCTGGCTCCTCGATTGTGGCGACTGGGCCAGATCCTATTTATTCGAGGGGCCCATTATCGTTGAGATGTGGTCCTTCTCCGACTGTTGAGGATAATTACGATCAAGATGGTGGTGGTTGCTAGGTGATTCTGGACGGGAGTCGCAGGTGGTAATGGTTAGGTGAAACCGAGAGTTGTTTTGGGATGAAAAAGCCGCCCAAATTATTGCCGTAACGGCTTGATTATTGATTTTCTATTGATAGCTTGTTCAGGTTTGAGCGTTTAAAAGCGGAGAAATATTCGTTAAAATGTTAAAATATATGCATTTTTCGAGGAATTGGTTTGAATAACAAAACTGCCATCACCCGGTCAACATGCACATTTTGCTGACATTTCATTTTATCAAGAATCCCAATATCAGTATGCCATGAGAAATACACAACTTGCCATCCTACTTCACTTTTAATTTAGATGGAAATTTTCGGATCGTCGTTATTCTTTCCCCTTCGCCTACTATTGCGACCTTTGGCTATCTCCCTTCCACCGGCATGCGGTAGTGGTGAATCACGGTCTCAACACAAGGGAACTGAAATCCTCTGTGCCTCTGAATGCACCATCAGAATCTGACATTTATCTCTCGTTTCGTCTCGTCCTTCCCTCGCATATAGTTGTCAGTCATTCTGGTGACACAGAAAAATGAGACCTTCCTTTGGTTCTCAGATTCTTGGATTTGTCATTGCACTGCTCTGGATGGCTGGTTGGTCGGCTGGTTGTCTCGCTGTGGCCAGTTTCGGTCCGTTGCCGGGAATTCAATTAAACTGCTCGTCGGCTCTCTCTAAATGAAAAGACTGCGGGCAGTGGGACAATGTTGTAATTAAATTTTTGAACTGTGTACTTTGGTGATTGGATGGAATCGGAAAAAAAGCAAAGCATACTAGATGGATGGTTTCAGCAATCGGCGATAGTTTGGTGCATTGCGTTACTGTCGGACATATTTCAAATCAAAACAATCTTGTTATGGATGGGAATGGTACGGAACTCAAAAAAGAGAAAAAAAAAAAAGCAATTATTTTCTGCACCGTTTGCAGAACCTTAACGAAAATCAATTGACTTACTCAAAAAATGGCTACAGCACTGCTGTCACTATACCTAAAACTCAACTGACTCTATTTTGAGAAGCATGTCATCTTTGAAAACAAATGCAATTGTTTCATCTTCTGTTTGTTAAATCTCATAAATATCAATCAGAGCAAGATGGATGATGACTGGCAGGGAATTTACAGATTTTAGCCGATTTACCAATCGAGCTACAATTTAGACTACTTTGAATCATCACTTTTTCGAACAACTTCCGGACAAAGGACACCATTGAAAGGCCGGTACGAGTTGTGATCAGAGGCTGGTTTACCTGGTGTTTGGATGGCGATTACAGTCACTTGTCACTAATGGTGTGGGACAATGTTGCCTTCAAAAATTATGAATTCAATAATCGTACTTTGGCAGAATCCAGCTGATTTTTCAAGAAGTTGAATTTGATTGTGTAAGGCCCTGATGCTTCATTGTTACATGATAACTGAACAATTGAGAACTGCACCATTTCATTCAAAGGTACCAAGTCTCTGCGATCACTATATTCTAATTTATTTAAGTTTAAAGTATCGGTGTCGATGGTGCACTGGCAGTGTTGGAAGAAATATTGAATTTCTGCATTTGGAATGAACCATAAGTTTTAAAATCATTATAACTATTATTTGAAAACTCGTAGCTAGTTATCGTTTTCGACAAAGTTGTTAACCAAGGTTTGAACTATAGTTTTATAAAGCTTGTTTTTCATATTGGGTGAAATAGCGATCTTTATTAACGTAAATGCAAAATAATTGATTTCCCTATATAAAATCCCATACAAACTTTGAACGCAATGCGCAAACCCGGGAAGCTTCCAAATTTTGCCCAGGCATTTGGGACCACAAAAGGAACTCAAAAAGTGCTGTGCCCGCATATTTAAATCATTTTGAACTTTTCCCATATAACCACGAGCCACTCTGCTAAATACCTACCAAATACTTCCACTCGAGAGTACATTCTGTACCATACTAGAAAACATGATTTGGTAGTATGAACGTTTTGTGTTTAATAGTTACATTCCTGCCCCATCTGTAAAGCCAGGTGGACATGGTGGTACCCAATCGCTATCATCATTTTCATTCAGCTGAAGGGTCAATCAAACTAGAGCTGCTTCAGAACTATCGGATCCATCACTTCACCGTATCTAAAGTGAATGACCGGATTGGTTAATTACTAGGGGTGGTCGTTCCAAACAAAGTTTCCGGTACCCAACTCAGTCCCCAACTGTATTGCACTAAGTTGCATCTCTGTCACATGTTACATTAAATGAACTGTCTCGACATGTCACATCTGGAAACTCCATGTTTGATGTCAAATTTGCTGAATGTTGAAAATGTTTCCTCTTTGTATCAGAGCTCCCGCGAGCTGTTACATTTCGCGGCTATGAGACAAACTAACCTTTACAAGGAATCTTATCTGCCTATAGTTTTTAGGAGCAAGAAAAGATGTTCCCGCATGAGGGCCGTCAGAGTCACACTCTTTTTGAGCCAATAGAGCATAACGATTTTCCGTGGGAAACGGCATAGCTCTTGTTTGTGTTCCCGCAAATGGGTGGTTTGGGCTTTATTTTAAGGAAACGCTTCAGATTCCTCGGGCACTACTTGTACGAGGGAATTAGCAAAAGACCATGTGAACTCTCCCTGCAATAGTCAACTATTTCAGCATTACTAATGCAACGGTCATACAGTCATACTCATGTCGAAGAAGATGTAATTAAGCCAAATCTGTACTTCATTAGATTACACCGTCGATCTCAACTTTATGAGCGGGCATGTAGGCGCAGAAGTCCTTCATAAATGCCATATCGCCAGTAACATCATTCGCTTGCTTTAGACAGAATGTTACAATTCTGCGTCAGTTTTTTCAAAATATTTAGAATAATTAGATGATTAACGTTGATCCGAAAGAAGTTCATATAAAAGTTGAAAGTCGAAGTCTTAGAAGGCGAATCTTATTAAACATTCATTTTACCGACAGCTGGGTTATGCAAAGAGAGTTTTTTCATACACGTGCCAGAAAATGGTGCGAAATGGAAACCAACGACATGCACTGTAATTAAGAGCTGGGTTCGATTCCCAATCCCGCAGATTTAAAGATTGCTCTAAAAAGATAATTTTTCTAACCCGAAAAAGAAGCGAACGATACTAAGGTTGTAACCTCTACAATCGAAAAAAGGCGTGCCTTTCCATATACATACTATTTTTTTTTTTTTTTCAAAAGTCTTATTGAAAAAGAAAGCTAAAGAATACAACAAAGGGGCTTAAAGCAGAGATTCCGCCAAGAGCACCAGAAGACCACGCTATGGCCCTGTGTCAAGGTACCCTATTTCATCTATCCCAAATGTAGCCCAATGAAAGAGTGATGTGATCCGTTCAAAGTAATGGTAGGATAAAACACATTAGCGATTATATTGGGGTTATGTCGAATGAATCTGTGACACAGGAACTATGAATGTATCACGTTTGCGCCTAACTGTCGTATTTCCATTAAGTATTAGAAAGGTTTACGGCTAATCGTTGCTCATATCACTTGCCTTATATACTAAAAGACGAAATCCGTTGTAAATTGACCCAATCTTCTCTATTTTGCCAGGGGATCAACCAAAGAAATAATTTTAGTAGTTATGAAACTTGTGTTTCGTTTTCATTTCAACAGAATCCGACAGTAACTTAGTGACGGGACTAAGCTAGCGTCGTATTAACGCTAGTTCCAAGAAAGAAAATACCATTTGCGTTTTGGGGGAAAACCCGTAGTCCTGCGTGGTGCCCCACAAGTAAATGAGTTCTGATTAAGCTGACAATAATTTAATGAAATCTAAACTTATTTTGACTTTCTCCCAAGTGGTGTAAAATGTTTAGGTAAAAATTATTTTTTCTCCGCTAAGGAGAAAATTGAGTCATTAGAAACAGGTTTAAAATCTTACGAATCTTTTGTCTTCTGCTGACAGGAGTCGAGCTTAGGCATCATAACTACGAATCACTCAAATCTATCAGCATGTCTCCTGGTAAAGACAGATTTGTCCCTCTTTACCGTGAGAACCGATAAAAGAGAAGCCACGTAAGATCACCACCGAAAACCTGTCGATGATTAGCATTATTTTTATGACTTCAGTTAGTCGCTGCACAGTGTCCTTTTAAACTTTCTTCGCACTTGAAATGAACTTCTGGAATCAATGATACTCCCCCACCAAGATTCTAGGTGTCTCTTCGCAATCGACCAGTATGATTCGATCAAGAGTAGAGAAGGGCAGTTAAGTGGACTGCAACTCTTAGGTATATAAATAAAATGATACTCTTCATACCAAGCTATGGTGTATTTTGCGTAATGGCAGCTGGTTAAATCTGGTCAGAAAAACGTTTTAATTGCATACCTATTCAGAGCAATCCTTTTTTGAGATACATCAATTTTATCATTTGTGGTACCTATGGCTCTAAAAACATATGGCTTGCCATACAGGATACTTTTCTGAAGTATTCTTTTTGAATTTGTATTTTCATTGTTTAGGAACATCCTTTCGACTAGTCGCAGTTTGAAATTCAGGTCCAGAAAGGTACTTGAACTTTTTGAAGCAATATGTTTTATGGCAATTTTCTAAATATTTCATGTGTTGACTCAGACGACGCCATTTTGAAAACTGAAAGCTCTTTGTCAAAACAATGTATACGACTTACGTTTGTACATGTACTGAGCAAGAGAAAAATAAAAATAATCCTATTAGGCACTAGGTTGGTTGAGTATCAATCCTAACACTTTGTCCGTATTTGGTGGCGGACTTTTTAATTAAACCTTTTGTTTCTTGAGTTCCGGTTTAATTTACGCCTTTACAGTATAAGCTTACGCAACAAAATTGAAACTGAACTTTATTTTACGAATTCTGCTTTTGTTCGTATGTGAGTTGTTGATGCCGATTTTGGCCAAAAAAGTCGTTCGATGTATTGAAATTCTTTTCATTTAAGCTACTCGATGAATCTTCAAGGTATTAGAAAGTTGTCTACTTTATTATAGATGCCCATTGATAGGCCTGTTGCAATTGAAATATTTAGTAAAAATATCCTATTTACATCGTACACAAGATATTTTTATTTTAATTGCATTTACAAATAAATCTAATTAAACCCGAAACAAGCGCGATTGTTGAGTGTAGAGAAAAGACAAAACAAGCGCTCTTGAGTATAGTTTCATTGATTATTTCTTTTATCCATTCTTTGCTCTTTGATTTCTATTCATATATCTCTTTTTGTTCCAAAATAAAAAGAAGAAAGCAACAGGAGATGAAGTCGACACGTTAATCCCAACTTACTAATTTATAAATTCTACCAGTCGCAACATTTTAGTTGCTTTTCTTAAGGGGAGCGTCTGGTGTAAAGTACTCAAATCGAAAGTTATTTTGTTTTACGGTTTTGAAGGCAAGGTAACAATGAATCTTCTATGTATTGTTAAGATCTATTTATACATTCAATATGTACGAAAAAAAATATTTTCAGTCACGCAGAGACATACATCCGAGCGTTCCAAGAGTAAACGTCTAACCATTTCCAAGTCGATGGGCGCCGTGGCGAACACGATAACTCTTGATAAAATTGTCCCACACAGGAAACTCAAAAGAATTTGTAAAGCTTAGACTTGTAGTTAGTCGATGAACAACAAAAAATAGAAAAATAAATCGAGTTTCGGAAAATGGCTCCAAGAAAACCGAAAAATCTTATATTTTACGGTAAAACTCGCTAACTTTTCTTCAAAATAATAGGGAGAATTTTTTTATTAAGTTTTCTGTGTTTAATCGACATCTACACATATTGTGTATTATCATAAAAACTACAAGGGGCAGCCCTATGGGGTTGCACGAGCTGTAGACGTAGGACTATACTACTTGATGTTAAATATTCATTTTCTTAGTACATTTATAGTAATATTAAATCAAACATATTTCTTACGTATGATTTAATCACAACTAATCAACATCGAATATTATATATTGAGCCAAACCTTCTTGGTTATCAGGTCATTTCATTTGTATTCGGTGATCAAATCCGATTAAACTTATTTGAGAAGATCTGAAGAAAGAAGACAGAAAACTGTGACCGAACTAATATCTGGAACTAATTCTTTATAGAATAAGATTAGCTTGTAAAAACTTTTTGATTGTGAGTGGTAAAAAACCCGGACCAGTGAAGAAAAATCAAATGTTAGACAATATATTCACATTTCATGACCAAGCATTCTAGTTATATTTTGCCATTATTATAACCTTTCTAAAGTACGCATACAAATATAGCGAATGCAGTGGTCTTAATCATATATCGAAACTATAAATACACAAGAATCGAAAACAATTTTTTATCCCTCTCCTAGGTTGACAGGTTTGACGGTATTGCAAACATCTTCAAGCATATTTGAGCAGACACCTGCTTTAAGATGGTTATTGCATTACGCCTCGATAGTGGTGCATCGAGGAGACCGAGAGGGCTTATGGGCCTTTTTTATGTTTTTTTGTTATTTCATACTCTGCACCAGCCCAAACTAACAGTCAGCTAGGAGCCTGTGCACACTGGCGTGGCCGATTGGCAAGGCGCCGTGGAATGACATTTTCTGTTGGCTGTGTTTGCAGACATTGTTCAACAGCTTAACGGCTGTCTTTTTGAGCACGGCTCGCAGTAGAGTCATTATGTGTCGATTTATCGGTCGACCTCGTCAACGTGCACCGGCGCATTAAAAAAAAAACAGTTGAACCCTATTAGTTGTGTTGTGTTGTAATAATTGTAGTTTTTAGTACTAGTGTAAAATTGTTATGTGCTAGTCGTATGTCTATCTGTGTCTGTGTTCGTCTGAGTATTTGTGACATATGGGTCAGGGAATGGATGCAGAACTGGCTTATATGATAGAATAGTGGGTAATCCTTCTTTGGATCACTTTTCACCGGTGTTCAATTCGTGCATTCGATTCGACTCATTCGGATTGGATAAATGAAGGTACGATTAATTTACCGACGCACATCAATCATCCATTCCCGGTCAGCATAGCATGAGAAACTTTTAACGGAATGCAATTGTCGTTAATAGTATATATATATATATATATATATATATATATATATATATATATATATATATATATATATATATATATATATATATATATATATATATATATATATATATATATATATATATATATATATATATATATATATATATATATATATATATATATATATATATATATATATATATATATATATATATATATATATATATATATATATATATATATATATATATATATATATATATATATATATATATATATATATATATATATATATATATATATATATATATATATATATATATATATATATATATATATATATATATATATATATATATATATATGACAATGACTATTCGCTATCATCAGACGTCGCTAGGTTTTAGAAGAATTGAGATGTACTCTCATACTCAATTGAATCAGATAAGTAGGAACGACCAACAAACTGCAGGTAGCATATTACACATGTCTTATGTTAACACATTAAATATTATTTGTATTAACTTATTATTTACAGGTAACACACATATCTCAACACACAACACTTCCCATACACACGTAAACATTCAAATACGCAAATATACAAATGCTCGACAGGTGACTGGGCCAAGTGCATTCACTCGTAGGATCTATCATTTCGATGATCGCCTCGATTCTACGAAACCAGTGCACAATTAAGCTGACATGAGCTAGTCTCGTCTGGTGAATGCATGTAACCTGGAAGCCCCAGACACGACAGGACGAGACGGGCAGATGACGGACTAGACTCGACGGGGCCTAGTTCAGAGTTTTAGACATTCTTCAATGCACGGCTAGCAACATAAAAAAAAGAAAGGATGTGCTATGTGTGGTGATTGCCTATTCAAGTATTGGTAGAGTTTGAAGTACTAATGTATGTCTTTCATGTGATGATCATAAATTCAGCTGTATATTGTACCTATCTAATCTATTACGTCTCTCATATATTGTCCTTTATTTCTTCTTTTCGAGTCCTATACTGCCATTCTACACCCGCATTCAGCTGGGTCAGCAAAGATGGTGATAGTGAACGTCTTAACACTCACACATTCTCAAACGCGGTCTGAAGCGGGAACCTACAAAAATGCCCTCGCGCACGCGATCGCGAATCGGTCACGTCCGGAAGTCTATTCTTGATCCTAGAAGCCTAGATCCATGCTTTCAGCTGGACCAATTAAAAAAATACGCCCATACCTATTAGACAACACGTCTCATGGCGACAGACCGGGAACCCTATCGATATAAACGATCCCACTCTCTGCCAGAATTCTAACCGCGCACCGAAAATTTAATATCAGACTCACGGTCGCGCGATCATTCAAGAACACACGTTACAAAATCACGTCAGCGCACAAACTCTAGCTCTAGCCCCTCGCGATTTTCCAAGCAATCTACGCCCATGAACTCGCAAACATGATTACACCCCGGTGATAAGGTGAAAATCTCAGCACTCATAAACTCAGCAACACGATCTCAAGCGTCAACCTACAAACTCCCGCGCTCGCGTTATCATGAATCAGGATCGTCCGGAAGTCTCTATCCTCGGTACCAACAATATAGGTCCTTGTTAATTAATAAAAAAAATAATAAAATTGAAAAATAACTCCCATATCCACTAGACAAAACGTTCCATGGCGACATGACCGGAAACTCTAGTGATATGTGGTAACTCTCTCCCTGTCAGAATGTGATCCGTACACCGAAAGCTAAAGATCAGAATGACGGTCCGCGAATATATGAATGGCCGCAGGGTTTCAAAATCGAATTTATACACGCGAAGTCACATACACGCGAGCACACGCGACAAACACGTCAACAAACGAACGCTTAAGCCCTTCGCGATCATCTACGCACACCTATGCGCGCGATCGCGTAAACTTGATAACACTCCGGCAATTGTGTGAACGTTTTAGTACTTACGAAGTTACAAACGCGGT
Organism: Topomyia yanbarensis; assembly: GCF_030247195.1. Lineage (NCBI taxonomy): Eukaryota > Metazoa > Arthropoda > Insecta > Diptera > Culicidae > Topomyia > Topomyia yanbarensis. The sequence goes on from NC_080671.1 coordinate 455,514,559, forward strand.
CTCAAACGCGAACTCGCAAACGCGCGCGATCATGATTCGGTCACGTCCGGAAATCTTTAGCCTTCATTCTAGCAATTTACGTCCATACATTCAGTTGGACCAATCAAAAAAATAAAGCTCATATCCACTTGATCACACGTTCTACGGCGAAATGAATGGAAACTCTAATGATATGGAAGAACCCACTTTCTTCTGGAATCTGAACCGTACACAAAAAATTAAGTATCAGATTCACGGTCCGCGCGCGATCATTCTAGAACACACGCGAATATGCGAAAGGCACACGGTTATGAAATAGAATTTATACACGCGAAGTTCATACATGTTAGCACACGCGATCGAGCACGTTAACGTACAAATGTTCGAGCCCTTCGCGATGATACACGCGATCGCGAGTCCCTGTTTTAGTGGGCGACGTTGCCTGTCTTGTCTGCAAATTGTAGTATGTGATTCTGACGGGGAGCCCTTCCGAGAACCTAGCTCTACAGCTCCAGTAGGACAACTCTCGAAAAAAAAGAATATAAATCCAAGTATCATTTTAAGTTAAAATGCTTTTAACAAAAAACTTCCAAAATGCAATAGTTTTCGAGATATTTGGAATTTTTTCCCACCAAAATAGTTAATTCGTGTGATTATGCCCTTTCTAAAAGTTATTTGTGTTACCCTATCGTAAAATGTCAAAAATCTAATGTTTAATGTAATAGTTTTAAAGACGTAAAAGCAACTTTTTCAGCATATTTCGATCATGGAGAAGCTTCCAGTAAAATAGTTTTCTTAAAAACAACGTATGACATCTTACACAGTTGCGTTTCGGCTTCGCCTCATCAGAAACCGACACTAACTTTTTGTCGGAATAGATTAGCGCCGGCTTGACGCAAATCCCTTAAAACTAAAACACACTTTGTGTTTCAATCGAACGACTGATCAAACGTGATGTCCCGTCCGAGCAGAAGTTCTGTTTATGCCGATGAGACACAGTGACGCCGAAACTTGTCTTGGCTTAGCAGGCCTATGCGAAAGCACTATGCTATATTTCACCCTAAGGAGGAAAATTTGGTAAACACCTAAATTTCTCACTAGGGTGAAAATTTGTTGGTAAAACCAGTCTTTGCATTTTGATGTTTACCAAATTTTCCTCCTATGGGTGGAATATAGCATAGAACTTTTGACATATTGTTATCATTCATACTATTTGCAGTAAAAAATGCAATTTTCTTTTGAATATGATTTTAAGCGCCTTTTTAAATCAAAATTCTGATAACAAAAAATTTCAAAGATGTAGTAGTTTTCGCGGTATTTTAACCGCAATTATTTTATTTTATTACGACCTTTTCAGAAGTTATTCGAGTTTCTCTATCAACAACAATAGGTTTTTCAAAAGGCCCAGAACATTTCCTGTAACTTTCTCTTTGACATCAAGGCGATATTGACAACCATTTGAAAGCTACATGAAAACAAAATATGATCGAACTATTTAGTTTAATCATCAGACCCTATGGTTGAATAATGTTTTGATTATTTTCATGTAGCTTTCTAATGGTTTACAATATCGCTTTCAAGTAAAAGAGAAAGTTACAGAAAATATTAGGGGCCTTTTGAAAGACCTATTGTTGTTGATGGAGAAACTCGAATAACTTCTGGAAAGGTCATGATAAATTAAAATAATTGTGTTGTTCAAATAAAATTTAAAATATCTCGAGAACGACCACATTTCAAAAAAATTTTGTATTCAGCATTTTGATTTAAAGTGGAGTTTGGAATCATATTCCAAAAGAAAATTGTATTTTTTTACTGCAAATAGTGTGAATTATAAAAATATGTTAAAAATTGTTGTTAGGAAAACATTTTTATTGAAAGCTTCTCCATGATCCAAATATGCTGAAAAAGTTTCTTTCGTATCTTTAATACGATAAACATTGGAATTATGATATTTTATGACGTAACGTGAATAACTTTTAAAAAGGGCATAATCACACAAATTAAGTATTTTGATGGGGAAAAATTCCAAATAACTCGAAAACTATCAAATTATGGAAGATTTTTGTTAAAATAATTTTAATCTATATTATATTCTGTGATAAAATTACAGTTTTATATGTCATTCAAAAACATGTATAAAGTTATCGTTAGAAAAACCTTAGCACCGATAACTTCTCCATCATACAATTCCATTCAAAATGTTTCTTTTATCCTTAGGTTTTCGTTGACAAAATATAAAAAATTAGAAAAAAAGGTTTTTTTGCAATTTAAATTTTTAACCATATTTTTTTGTTTTTGTGAAAAATGACACAACATTTTTTTTCGGTATATATTTTTTCGTAGAGAAATGTTCATTCCCTGCAACTCGTTCTCAGAAAGTTTTGCTGTACAAAATACAGTAGTCGAACAAAAAATTGAAATTAGCTACAAATTCTTATTAATTGATACTTTTATCCATTCTTTAACGAAAAGAAGAAGAAAAAACGAAAAATCCCAACCAGTCGCAACATTTTAGTTGCTCTTCTTAATTGCACATTGTTGTAATTCCGCTGTTTCGCAATCTGCACACTTACATGGACATTGGTGTAACAGGAAAAATCCCTATCGGCCCATGCCAGAGTCGATTTCTAGTCGCATTAGGAGTACTTGCTCCAAATTCGAAGCAAATCGGACATATCTAGCTACCGGACCAACGTGCCTGAAATTTGTATGGGATTTTGCGACAATTTACATGGAGAAAACCCAGTAACTCGCATTTTCGCCGCTAGGTGGCATTATATGCATCGTATTATCACTGTAAGTAGAAATAAGAAAGAAAATTTAATACCGTACAACTTTGTCGAAGACTTTTAGTGAATCCGGCTTTGCTAAAAGTATTTATTAAACTTTTAACGAAGTTATGTCTGAGTCAGTTTTGCGTAGAGCGTAGCAATGCATGGTTGTGTATCAACACTTGATTCGCATGAACTAAACATTTTTGAGAAATAATGGTTAGGTTTAGGTCAATAGTATGTTCAGAAGATTTATAGTAAGTAATGTAAGATAAAAATAGATCTCTGAAGGCCTGAGGAGATTTCTTGTTGGTGCTACTTGCACACCCCTCCACTAGCTAGTCAAGTTCTGTAGTCTGCGTGACAAATCATCGCCCAGGCTACTACTACTTATCGAATGTAAAAAGCAGTCATTCGTTGAAAAAGGCCGGGACTTGGCTAGTTCATTAATTTAATTAATAATGTGTACTAATATAAAAGTTTACATTTCAGAAGTGGGATCTCTTACGCCTAATTAGTGTGGTAAGTTTAGGGCGCTCTACCCTTCATGAAAAAGCCTTTAATGATGCCGCTCCGGTAAGCCTATGATTTGGTCGAAAGTGCGCATTAGAATTCATAGAAATGTGTGCGTACGACCATGCATAGATATTTGTCACTGCACGGTTAGACGCTTATCATAGTTTTAGTTAAACCAAAATAAGTTGGTGTGTGTAAGATGTATGACTTAGGCGCCCATGAATGCGAGTATATGAGAGAATGACTGTGAATGTGTGTTAAGTGTCGAACTATCCATATATGTGTAAGTGTTAACACGAGATATCACACTATTAACGCTTTTCTCGAAAAAACGCCATTGTTAATTTTTTCCTTGATCGGAACGGACGCCACGTTGCAAATTGGGTTGCGCTAATTTACTTAATAGGCGTCAGGTTAATTTATATTCGCTCATCGTAAAACATTATTCTTTATTGTGAACACTTGTGTAGGTAAACATTGAACTAACTGCGGTAAGTGGCAAAGTTTTCTACAATCAACCAACAATAATTGAAATAATAATTCAAATGTATTCCTGGCAATAGTCATTATGAATTCGTGGAACCGGCCGCGCCCCAATCCTCGTTTGCAGAGGAATGTGGAAGTTCAAGAGATGGGCCTCGCCATCCGCTCAAATGAAGTGGAAGTAATCATATCGGAGTTCGATCCCGACAGCAGTCGCGATCAGTCGTCCGAAGAGTGGCTCAATGAAATAGATTCTATGGCAGAGATTTTCGGATGGGAACCTAGACGAACGATGCTGTACGCTTGTATGCGATTGAAAGGGCCTGCCAAATTCTGGTATGATGGTTGCAAACAAGAGCTTCGTACTTGGGAGATTTTCCGAGAGAGATTTCTGGAGAATTTTCCTACTGTCATTGACACCGCTGGCATCCACAAAAAATTGGTAAATTTGAAGCGAAAACCGGATCAGTCAGTGGAGTCGTACTTTCACGAAACGGTGGCCCTGGGTCGAAAAATAAGATTATCGGATGACCTCATTAAGAACTATCTGATTAAGGGTCTCCCATATGCCTCCACTCGTGCAGTTATGGCACAAGATCCTGCAGTTACGTTGCCGCAATTTTTGAACGCATTGATTCGTGTCGAACGAGCGACAAAAGAGGGCGAAAAACGTAATGTCGGTCCGAGCGGACGATTTGATCTCAACAGGACACCAGGCAGGAGATCAACAGAATACATACCACGTTTGGATGCTACACCTCGTAACAAGACTCCAGTTAGATCCGTACCCAACACCGGTTCCTTCAAAAGTGCCACTCCAACCCCATTAAGTCACAAAAGGCAATGTTTTATTTGTCGGGCGGAAGATCATCTGGCACGGAAATGCCCCCAAAGAAAGGATTTTCGTTCCGGGGTGGCACTGAACCGCACCACCATGTAAACAATGTGGTTTACACGAAGCTCGCTGTCATCAAAGGATATCATGTGAACGCGTTTATCGATTTGGGTAGTGATCGAACCTTGTTAACGGAACGGATTTCAAAAAAACTTCAGCTAAATATCGAGAACGATGCGTCGATATTACGAGGATTCGCTGGAGGTGAGTGTAAAACAATCGGCGCGGTGACGGAAACAGTCCAAATAGATGACTTCGTCAAGGAAATTAAGATTCTGATTGTTCCTAATGATGCGATGAAGTACGACATGTTAGTTGGAGATGACTTTTTCCGTAAAAAGGGGGTATCCGTTGTGAAGACTGTGGATACAATAACCATCCGATCCGATGACCCTGTTGTAATGAACGTCGAAGTAGACACGATAACAACTGATAGGGCACCGTTGACAATTTCCGATTTGAATGTAGAACCTTTCGCATCAGCTAACTCGACATCGAAACTATTAGACTTACTTAATCGGTATCGCCATTGTTTCGCGGTAGACTTAAGCGAAATTGGTTACACGGATATCGAAACAATGAATATTACGTTGAAAGAGGATAAAATCGTAAGGCATGTGCCGTATCGAGTGGCCTACGGTCAGCGAAAATACTTGCAGGAGGAAATAAGGAACCTTTTGAGGAATGATATTATCGAGGAGTCATCATCAGAGTTCGCCAGCCCAGTGGTAATCGTCCCTAAGCGCACAGGAGACTATCGAATGTGTGTGGATTATCGCATGCTAAACGCCATAGTTCAAAAGGAGTACTTTCCTACGAATCGTGTGGAAGAAGAGATTCATAACTTGAGAGGGAAGCGCGTATTCACATTGCTCGATATGATGAATGGTTACTTGCAAATTGGTGTTGATGAAAATTCTCGTAAGTACACAGCCTTCGTCACACCAGACGGCCAATACCAATACAAACGCGTACCATTTGGACTTTCCAACTCTGTCAGTGTCTTCGGGAGAGTCATGAGCAAAATCATTCAACCTTTGAGAGACAAAGGTATTTCGTTCTACATGGACGATGTAGTGATTGCCACGGAAACCGAAGAGGAAAATTTGGAAGTGCTAGAGCTTTTCCTAGCCGAGGTATCTAAGTCGGGAATGACCCTTAAAGTGAGTAAGTGCGAATTTTTCAAAAGATCGATTGTGTATCTAGGACATGGCATTGCTGAAGGCTGCGTAACGCCAGGCGAAACGAAAACTGAGGCCGTCGAAAAGTTCCCCATTCCCACTGATGCGCGAACTGTGAGACAGTTCTTAGGTCTTACGGGTTATTTCCGTCGCTTCGTGCAAAACTACGGACAAATTGCAGCACCACTTACCCGACTCACTGGAAAGGTACAGTTCGTTTGGGGAGAAGCTGAGCAAGCTGCGTTTGAAAATCTCAAATTTGCTTTAACTTGACGACCGGTTTTGGCATTGTACAATCACTCCCTCGAACATGAAGTGCATTGTGATGCAAGTAGTTTTGGACTAGCAGGAATCCTTATCCAGATTAATGATAAACATGAAGCACAGCCAGTAATGTATTTCAGTAGAGCAACAACGGATACAGAATCCCGATACCACAGCTATGAATTAGAAGCGTTGGCGGTAGTAGAGACTCTCAAGAAATTTCGGTACTATCTACTTAACAAACACTTCGTCGTGTACACAGACTGTCAGTCGTTGGCTTTAACACGGGCTAAGAAGGAACTCAATCCTAGAATCGCACGCTGGTGTTTGACCATCCAGGAATATTCGTTCGATCTAAAATTTCGATCAGGACGACAAATGGATCATGTCGACAGCTTAAGCAGAAACGTTGTGCGAAATAGTCAAGAAAATGAACAAATTATGTCTATAAATGTAGATTGTTTCGACTGGGTAGCTGCGCTTCAATTACAGGACGGAAAAATTTGTAATATCAGAAAAATGTTAGAAGGGCTATTAACGATCGAAAAGGATATCATAAAAAACTATAAAATGGTTAACGGACGACTATTTCGTATTACACCACATGGGCTCAAATTTGTTGTACCTACGAGGGTGCGTTTCTATATTGTAAAATCGTTGCACGATGATATGGGCCACCCTGGCATAGAAAAAACTACGGAACTGATTAACCAGGATTTTTGGTTCGAGAACATGAATGCCTTCATTAAACAATACGTAAAATGCTGCATTGAGTGTGCATCTAACAAGCGGGGACTTGACAAAACACGAATTCAAATTCATACTCATCTGAAACAACCCATTCCGTTTTGGGTAATACATGCAGACTACTGCGGCCCTTTCCCCAAAAGCAAAAGACAGAACACACAAGTCCTTGCTATTATCGATGCCTTCACTCGGTTCATTGTACTGCGTCCCACGAAAAGCTGTAGTACAACGGGTGCTATTTCCGTTATGAAAGAAATTTCACAATATTTTGGAATGCCCAAAATAATCGTAACTGACCGAGGAGCTGCATTCACATCAAAAGGATTTGCGGAATTTTGTGAAATGAACGATGTTAAACACTCACTCGTCGCCGCCAAAACACCTAGGGGAAATGGACAAATTGAAAGATGCTTCCAATACACTACCAACGCTTTAAAGTGTTTCACTTCGGGCAAAGATGAGCGTGATTGGGATTTACTTCTGCCAGCCGTCCAGTGGGCTATGAATGCCATGAAAAACCGCACTATAGGAGAAAGTCCTCATGTCGTGTTGTTAGGCTACCGTCCAAGAAATGTCCTGAACAATAAACTGCTCAATGCACTACGTGATGAAGTTTATATTGATGAAGAGAAGGAGCTTCTCCCAGAAATCAGAAAACAGGAACTCGAACGGATGACTCGGAACTCTCAGAAGCAAGCTGAACGGTACAATTCGTCACACAAAGCTCCCCAGTCATATAGTGAGGGAGATTTAGTTCTCCTACGATATGAACCTCCAGATGATGGCGGTTCCAGGAAATTGATGCCTTGTTACCGCGGACAATACGTTGTCGACAAAGTGCTTGGAGCTGACCGGTAGGGTTCGTCGCGGTTGCGGTAAATACCGCAACCGCGCGGTATTTACCGCACCCGCACCGCAAAATCTGCGGTGCGGTAAGACGCTTTTTCCCTCAGATGCGGTGCGGGAAAGAGCTTTTACCGCGCGGTTTTACCGCAACCGCACCGCGAAAAAAATTGATAAAGTCTCACATTTGCATTAAAAAGTGGATTCAAACTAGGACTTTAACCATTTGAGAAAAACGCAACTACATTTATTTCCTTAGCAAATGCTTAGCAATGGTATTGTTAGGAAAACCCTTCTGTCAGAACGTTCGAGTTTTGCTTTTCACCCTACAATAGAGAATCATAAAAAAACTTTGAATTGCAATAATTTCCATTGACTTAATGAACTAATAAATAGACTTAATAGACTAATAAATATTCGACTTATCGCTGTATGATTTCTCACATTTAGGTTATTCTAAATTGATAAACAGTCTGCTATTACGAATGAAAATCTAGCTGTATGCGAAATAATTTCATGCTATTATTTTTACGACATATTTTGAACACTAGTTATTTTATACTTCTAAGTAAAACTTCATAAACTAACCATTTCAAACACATAAAATGCAAGATCCAAATGGAGACAAAATTATTTGATCATTTAAAAACAATAAATTTGTACTCTTAAATCCAATTTAAAAGGTCATCACTTCTCCTGATTCCTGTTGGAAATAGTGGAATTATGAATCGTTTTCGATATGAATTTTTCAACTGTGAATTTTGATTAATTTAAAGGAATTAGAGATGAACTAATTATGCTGGGACTTAAACACAACCCAAAGAATATAATTATCTTCATCAAACCAAACGAATTCGGAGTAATTGGTAGTAAAGGAGATTAATGTATGAAAAGCGTCCAAAATAAGGATGGGTCCAAATTAGGCTGATTATTCTATCATTCGTTCATCAATATCGTATTTCTATCTTCTTTGGTTGCTGGAATTTATCCATGTGAATTTTTCTGCAGTCAATTTTATTGGACTCTTTTTTAAAAAGTGTGCTACATACTTTTTTTTCGAGTGCCAAATTAAGTCCCAATATATTTCAGTTAAGTCTATTTTGTAGCTTTTTATAAGTAAAGTTTGTCGAAGTGATTTTGTAGTGTAGGGTATTGATTTTTTTTTTGTAATTCTCAAAGCCCCCCTTCATATTATGACAAGTGTGAAAGTTAGCTCAGATGCCAAAGACCACATAGTTTGACTCCCTTCCACTTCATTCGAAGTTTTTACCGTTGGCTCTTTGGGAAAATATTAGAGGAAAATACATTAAATGCTAGAACTTTCGAACTAGCCTTTAGAAAATTACAGTTCATACATTTTTAATGGAAGCGATCTTAGCATTGAAATGAGAATACACTCAAGTTTTTTTTTACGCGGTTTTTTTTTGCGCGGTATTTTTTTACGCGGTTTTTTTTACGCGGATTTTGAAATTTACGCAGTTTTCATTTACGCGGTTTTTGAAATTTACGCGGTTTTCATTTACGCGGTTTTTGAAATTTACGCGGTATCCATCAATGAGGTTCCCTTTATCGCGGATTCTTAAATTTAAGTGGTCTTCATTTACGCGGATTTTGAAATTTACGCGGTTTTCATTTACGCGGATTTTGAAATTTACGCGGTTTTCATTTACGCGGATTTTGAAATTTACGCGGTTTTCATTTACGCGGCTCGTATCCCCCGCGTAAAAAAAACCTGAGTGTACATCCGTTTCTTGAAAAATACGGAAGTTAGAGTTTTGTTATATTTTGTCCATAAAACCCCCTATTTTTAATAACATTTCTGAAGTATGCTATCGATCATAGATTTTTGCAGTTTTTCTAATGTTCAATAATTCTGTACCGGTTGAGGCCGGACTCCTGATTAAATCAAATATATAGAGCTTTTTTTTTCGTCAAATATGGCGTCGTTCTTATTGATGAAATACAACATGTTTTTATTTCACTGTATTGGAATATATGCGCTACTATATAGAAGTACTGGTATTTCGACTTTAAATTATTTTTTTGGTGGAATTCCTTTAAGAATGAGAGGTGATTTCTACTACGTAAATGCGGAATGTCCATTTCATTTTTATATGTCAAAAACATTGAAAATATGAAAATTTAAAGAAAAAAATATATAAAATATCATTTCTTATTAATTTTTATTCAATTTTTTCAATTAACTGAAAGGTTGCTAAAATAAACGTTTTCCTATTACTGCAGTAGAACGTTTTGAATGTATAATATTTGCCTTGAAATGTACGGAATTTTATTAATAGAAAATTCAAAAGTTGATTTTTTTCATTAACATTATATTCTGAGGAGTCTCTTAAAGTTAAATTTCGTGTAAATAAGAATAACATTTTATTATATATGGTTATACGAATAAACAATTTTTCGACACTATTTTTAAAAATTCAAAAATTTTACCGCATTTACCGCATTACCGCGCGGTGCGGTGCGGTAAATAAAGTGCGGTTGCGGTAAGCGGTGCGGTTTTATTATTTTTTTGCGGTTGCGGTGCGGACAATCCATTTACCGCCCACATCCGCACCGCGACGAACCCTGCTGACCGGTACGTCATCAAAGATACACCAGCTACACAAGTAACACAAAAGCCATTCGAGTCCGTATATGCAGCTGACAAAATCAAACCTTGGGGACAACCACCCGAAGACGGTTTTCCTGAGGTTAACGAAGATGACGAAACGATTGACACTGAATTTTAACTTTAACATTTGAATAAAAATGATCGCGAATTGAACCCAAATCAATCTTTTTTTTCCATTTCTCTTTGGTGTCTGTTTTGTTTTGATTGAATTGTCTCCGCACGGTTTTTGCATTGACAGTTCACAGTTCACTTCACACCATAGTTCACAGTCCATACACGCGACTGGGTAATTAGCCAAAAATGGGTATATCGACTCTGTAATCATTTTTGGGATAAAACTGTTGGCGAGCTACCTAATTCAAAATTTCTTCCGCTCGCTATTCGATGACGGGTCGAAAAGGATTGGTTTCTGTTGTTTATTAGTAGTACAACGACGTTAGGATGAGTTAGTTCCGCCAGTGTGGCATGCTGTAATAGTGAAATTATATGAAATACTTATGGAATAGAACAGAGATTAAACGTTTCAACAGGTTTTTTTTCTTAACATGATCGCTTGCATAAAAAGATTTATTAGGATTGGTTGAACGATGTTACCACAATTGATTCAATGCGGTCAGTTTAATGCGAGTGAGGACCATTGATTCGTAAATCTAATTCGACGATTTACGTTATAGTGTGCAGACAGGATTGTTTATATCGTTTGGTAGCGGTTCTTTGAGAGTGCCTGCTATGGTTCCCTATAGATGGGAATAATTTGTCCGCAGGAGATAAAATGATTCTATGACATTGTAAAGAAGTTAGAATGAATTTCAATTATAGAGTAACGGTACTTTGAGAGTTACTACCTCGACGCATGATGATAATGGAACGTGATGAGTTGTCATTAAAGGTTTTAATTGTATTAATGGAAGTCCAACGCTATCTCCGGGGCGGAGATAAGCAGGATGGCCGAATGTAAGATAAAAATAGATCTCTGAAGGCCTGAGGAGATTTCTTGTTGGTGCTACTTGCACACCCCTCCACTAGCTAGTCAAGTTCTGTAGTCTGCGTGACAAATCATCGCCCAGGCTACTACTACTTATCGAATGTAAAAAGCAGTCATTCGTTGTGAGTCGTCTGCCGATCGAGACGTAGTTGAAAAAGGCCGGGACTTGGCTAGTTCATTAATTTAATTAATAATGTGTACTAATATAAAAGTTTACAGTAATACGAGTCATGTTTGGTTAGAAAATTTTACCGCATAGAGGGCGCCAACACTAACTTTTTACCGAAAAGAGATAGAGATTATGTGTCTTCCACAAAGTTGTAGAACATGCATTTCTAAATAATTCTTCCGAACATCTCGATATTCTAGGTGGAACTAAAATTTTCTAACCAAAACATAGCTCGTATCATGTACTACACTTCTTCTGAACATACTATTCAGCTAAATCTAACCAATGTATAGTTGGTGGGAATCGAGTACCGATACACAACCATGCACTGCTAGGCCCCATGGAAAACCGACTCAGACAGCACTTCGTTAAAAGTTTAATAACTTCTTTTAACAAAGCCGGATTAACTAGCAGTCTTCGACAAAGTTGTAGGCAATTAAATTATCATTCCTTTTTTCACTTACAGTGATAGTACGATGCATACAGTGCCACCTATCGGCGAAAATGCGAATTAGTGGGTTTTCTCCATGTAAATTATCGAAAAATCCCATTCAAACTTCAGGCACGTTGTCCGATTTGCTTCAAATTTGGAGCAAGTACTCCTAGTGCGACTAGAAATCGACTCAGGGTGGGCCGATAGAGTTTTCAAAAATTCATCATTTTTCTAGGCACTCTAATGGACATAATTTGGAAATCATAGAAAATTAATCTTGTGTACCTAACCTAAAAGCGAAAATTGGTATCAAAAGGTAATAATTGATGATTTATTGACTGATTTAGTAGGCATCTGATTGAAAGAGAGGACAAAATCAGTCCTATTGCTGATATATACGGTACTTCATACAAACAAAGAGTGTCTATTAACCCTTTCATGCCCAACTTTTTTCTAGTGCATGTAGGGTTTCAAATCTATTTTTCCTTGAAAACGGTGGAGTCAAGAAACACGAAAAACCTTTTTTCAGAAAGATAGGTGCTTCCATGGCAGTGCTAGAAGCTGGTCAATTTTTACCTTCTAATGCTCAATACAATTCTCCTAGAATAATTACAATAGTCCAATTACGTGGAAAACGTAGCCAACGACGGTCTAAATTGATAAGTTTTATCAGTTTTCAATAATATTGTACCGTAACGAAGATATATGAAAAAATCATTTTCCGTCGTCAACCTAAACTGTCCCTGGCAGCACTGCTCTATCGGAATCCAGTCAGACTAATTGCAATAACTTCAGTTCTAGAGCTGATCCTTGTAACTGTTAATACTCAAATTAAAGGCAATAATCACATGAATGAGCCTTACTTGTTTTTGTGAGCAAATCTCGTCTCAATCAAAAGTTATAGCTGTTTAAAAACGTTGTTGTCCACAAACAACATGGGCATGAATGGGTTAAATTCGTGATTAAATGAAGGTGATGTTTTACTTCTTTTTGCCGCTCTGTATCTTCAAAAATACTTTGGCAATAAAAAACTCGATTTGTTCGATCTTGTAAGGCAGACCGCCCTCTAAAAGTGGAAAACTTGATCTTAAAACTATCGCCTCTTCTCCGAAAACCTTCAAGATACACTTTTTACTGCCACTTTCAAATCGACGCTAGGTTGACGAAAATTTATTTTATGATTCAATAATACCATCATCCTTACTATAAAGACACAAAAGTTATAGACTGCGGATAAGATCTACCCGCTTTTGACCTTTGGTCGTTTTCTCACTCCACCGGATTCAGGGTCTGCCACTATAAACAAACAATACTCATCACTTAATGGTGTAGTTTCGCAAATGTAATGCCACAAAATTAAACGTTTCACGATTGTATCGTTTCCATCAATTTTAACATCCTTTCACTCCGTTAAACTTTCGTCCCATCACGTGCTAAACCACTTGCAGGGTTCCACAGGTATTAGATGAAAGCTTAGTGCCACCCCCCCCCCCCCTCCCTTCAGGACATAAATACCGTCGTTATCTGCAAAGCTGCAGACAAACACTACGCAATTTATGTCCCTTCCCGCAGCCACCCCAAATCAAGATCGAAAAGGGGTGACCATTAAAAATAATCTATTCCCATAAAGTGACTGTTTCCATTCCAGCATCAGCACAATTGAAATTACCACCCCGCCTGCTATGATGTCACGATGTCGTCGCTGTCGTCGCTGTCCGTCCAAGAAAGTAGAAGCCATTACGAAGAATAAGTTGATAGACAATAGACCCCGTCTGTCAGGGTTGTCTTTAACTCATCATTTTCTCATTTCCTCCGAGGGCGACGGTGTCAGCCTCAAACTTTGACTAGATACCGAACCGAGCTTATTAAGTCCCCCCGCAGCAGGACAAAAGCAGGAGTCAGTGGGAATCTCCTCGAACAATGACGGCCGGTGGCGGCGACCAGTCCCTAGCAGACCAGCCAGCGTGGGCGCTGCAGCAGTAATGTAATCCTTTCTCGTCGTTGTTGTGCTGGCGCGGCGGTCGGTCGGTCGTTGTATGGTTTAGGGAAAAGCCGAGCACCAACACAGCCGTGGGAGGAGGAAACTTTTCTCGTTATTGAGGTACCCCCCACCTCCCCGAAGTTGTCAGTGGGTGATTAGATTTTTTTTTGCTTTCTCCGTGCGGTTTTGTTGCGTCTCGGCGGTGAAGCTGTATAACCGTTTCTGATGAAGATGCAGCTGACAATGGAAGGTGGTTCCGTAACGGGAGCAGCACTTTGGAGAATTTAAACTCGTTGGATAGCCTTGAGCGATGAGTGAAGGAAATTCCAGGAAATTATAGTCAAGTGGATTGAATTTTACGTCGCAGCTGCTGGATTATGATATGTTGTGATTAAATTGTATTGCGAAAACTTTTCCAAACAACTTTTCTGTCTATGAGTCGGTTTACTGTGAACTGTCAAGAACGAACACTCACGATATAGCCTGCCTGATTCAAGCACGGCCTACTCATCCGCTTGTCGACAACCTTGTTCTTCTGTCATTAAAGTCATTGTCCCAGTGGAAGAAGGAGTGTCAAAGCGTTCCCCAAGCACCTAACGAGCACCCTTTGAAGAAAATCACACACGTGTCACTTTAAGTACCCTTCCAGCGAACCCCCGAATTACTTCCACCATCTTTTGAGAACCGTTGCGGTAGGAATTAATTGAAACTTTCCGGAACCGAGAACCGCCCGGGAGAATGTCAGTGCGAAGGTCACACAAAAAACCAACCCCCCAAATAAGCAGACACCCATCAAATTAACACTTTTTTCCTCAAGTGATTAATGGTCCTGTCATGGTGGCAGTCTTTTTCCGATCCTAGCCACCCCCGGCAAAGGGTCGATTGTTTGCCAACCCCAGTCATGCAAAAGTCGAGTGGAAAAGCGAAGTTGTTCTGCTTCCACCTACCCCGGGAAACGGGGTAAAATGTGAACAAGTCAAGCTGCGGAAGAAGAACAAATTCCTTTTCATCGTGCTTTGTTCCTTTTTCCAATCCTCCTAGGTAAGCCGTCATCCTCGATTCGGTCGCCGGATGTCACCGGTCGGTTGGTGGTTTCGGTACCGCACCACGTTGTCGGCCTCAAAGTGACGTGATTGTTATTGTACAGTCCCTGCTTTTCATACACACTTCCCATTGACATGGTTTAACACTGAATATCTAATGACTGCCACCAGAGAAAGAGACGGAGAGAGAGAGCCGGAGGTGGAAAGTCGAGAACGTGCCTACTCAAGAGGGCTTCGGGGGCAAATGCAGTGTTGCCAACAGCCGCCTGTTGTTGTCAGGCAACCAACGGAACCAACCAACAGGCGAGGCCGACTAGATGAGAACGTCCTGGTGAATGAACCTTTATCAATTCCCTTTAGAGGGAGCCACATACCCCCATCCTTTTGCAATTATTTTCAGCTTTTTTCATCCACTGATGCAAGAGAAAAGGAGAACACGGGAAGCAAAAACATAACCTTTAACAAAAACGCAGCCAGCTCGAAATGTAAGGTAGACTATGGCAGTATGTGTGTATGTGTGTGTTTGTATTCATCACCGGCAGGGTGGTTTGGGATAAGTGTTTCCTGCTTGAAGCCCCCACTCGAGGCTGGTAAAACAAAAGCGTAAGGGAAGAAAAATGGTGTTCCTGCAGCTGGTAGTTTGTTGAACTTTTCCTGCTTAGCCAGGAACAGGAGTGCCCTCCTGTCCATCATGCAACAATGAATAACAAGGGTCGTCGGTTAGGTTCTTTGCTTTTGCACGTGGACCTCTTATCACTATCTCCGTATCTGGAAACCCGACCGACCAAGCGACGACAAACGAATCACACATATATTTTTATCAGTGCCGCCAGCAGCAATTGAAAGATGGAGTGGGTTCGGAAGGGGAAGTAGAGGGGTATTACTGAAAGTGTCCTGCGTCTTTGTTTGCACTGATGCGATACTTTACGAGCTGCACTGGAGAATTGCGAAGCTGGTGTTGATGTTTATGTGAAAGCTTTGCTTTTGTAATGCACTTTGTGATGTGTCGGCACTCGGCTCAAGTTACGCACGAGGGGATCTCTCTATCTTTACGACATTAAATACAATTAGAAGCGTCTAGGGTTGCAGATACGTTTTGTCTCAGCCCGCTGTGATATGTGTCATGCCTGAACAATGGCATGAAGACAAGCTTGATCAATACGGGAGATATTATATCGGAGTGGAATCTGAACGCTAACGATTTTTTTTTATCGACGTTTCAGACCATTTGCAACCTTCATCAGGTACTTCGACATATTGCAATTTTTTATACATTTCGATATGGAAGTTTTCCGCGTGTTTCGACGTAATATATTTTATTGGTGCTGCGATTCATGTTACGACTTGCTTTTGCGATCAACATCTTATCTCGGCTTCTTCAAATTAAGAACAAATTACATCAACTTCTGTTTGTGATTTCAAATCAGCAGGTGCTCCCAGATACCGATTGAAATGACCATCTTTCACGTATTCTTCCTTCACACAATTTATTATTAAATTTATAGTATAAAGACAACCCAGCAAGCCATCAACTGGAATGCTGTACTGCTGAAATTTTCCGCTCAGTGGGTTGAACAAAACAGCGAATCACTCTCGGTTGACTTTTTTTCCGGTTTTCGAAAGCATCACGAATAAATCAAGCGGAAACTATTCTGGAATTTCATTCATCCATCCATCCATCTCCTACTTCAAGCCCGATTTCTACTACACTAACCCTATCAGATCACATCTGCATTCGGTCAGATATCCTTCGGGCGATGCCGGCACCGGACCGGTCCGTCTTACTACCTCTCTGATATACGTTTGCTTCTTTCCGGTGAATGCCGGTGAAGACTGTGGCATGGCGAAACTATGTGGCACTCATTCTGTTCCTTCTTCTCGCATTGGAATTCATCCGAAAACTGTATCGGAAAACGGTTTGAAATGCTAGCCGAGCTTGAACCGTTGTTGCTGTCACTTTTAAAGCGATTTATGAAATGGTTGTATATTCACCAAAAGAAGATAAATGGAAGAGAAAACAATTCAACTGGATGCTATTAGATGGAATGGCAAGCTTTTCGTAATTAGATTTCACTACACAAACTAATTAAAAAAACTTTAATTGTGACGTTTAACAATTTTCGAAACTAAATCTCTCCAAAAATGGATACAAATGAAAAATTCGGACATAACGCATAATCGCGTTCAATAAAATTTAAAAAAGACGATACTAACCACGAAATCAATTGGCCGAAAAGGCTATTTGACCGAAAAAGTCATTTTACCGAAAAAAGGTAATTTAAACGAAAAAATACCATTTGACCGTCAAAAAGTTAATATGACCGAAAAGAGGTCATTTAACCTAAAATAAGTCAATTGACCGAAAATAGATCATTTGACTAAAAACGTTCATTTGACCGAACACGGTCATTTGATCGAACACGGTCATTTGACCGAACACGGCCATTTGACCGAACACGGCCATTTGACCGAACACGGCCATTTGACCGAACACGGCCATTTGACCGAACACGGCCATTTGACCGAACACGGCCATTTGACCGAACACGGCCATTTGACCGAACACGGCCATTTGACCGAACACGGCCATTTGACCGAACACGGCCATTTGACCGAACACGGCCATTTGACCGAACACGGCCATTTGACCGAACACGGCCATTTGACCGAACACGGCCATTTGACCGAACACGGCCATTTGACCGAACACGGCCATTTGACCGAACACGGCCATTTGACCGAACACGGCCATTTGACCGAACACGGCCATTTGACCGAACACGGCCATTTGACCGAACACGGCCATTTGACCGAAAACGGCCATTTGACCGAACACGGTTATTTGACCGAACACAGCCATTTGACCGAACACGGCCACTTGACCGAACACGGCCATTTAACCGAACACGGCCATTTGACCGAACACGGCCATTTGACCGAACACGGCCATTTGACCGAACACGGCCATTTGACCGAACACGGCCATTTGACCGAACACGGTCATTTAACCGAACACGGTCATTTGACCGACCAGTTTTTGCCGAGAAGGTCAATTTTTCCCGAGAAGGTCAATTTTTGCTGAGAAGGTCAATTTTTGTTTTGCCGAGAAGGTCAATTTTTGCCAAGGTCAATTTTTGCCGAGAAGATCAATTTTTGCCGAGAAGGTAAATTTTTGCCGAAAAAGTCAATTTTTGCCGAAAAAGTCAATTTTTGCCGAAAAAGTCAATTTTTGCCGAAAAAGTCAATTTTTGCCGAGAAGGTCAATTTTTGCGGAGAAGGTAAATTTTTGCCGAACAGGTTGGTTTTGGCCGAAGGGGTTAGGTTTGGCCGTAATAGATAATTTTTTACCGAAAAATGTTATTTGACTGAAAAGGGTCATTTAACCGAAAACGGTCATTTGATCGAAAATTTCGCTGAAAAGGGACAATTTCGTAGATAAAGAACAATTACGCCGAAAAGGAAAATTTTGCCTAAAAATTACAATATCGCCGAAAAAGGACAATTCAGCCAAAAAGGGACAAATTGGACAAAAAATGACAATTTGGCAGAAAACAGGACAATTTGGCCGAAATATGACAATTTGGTCGTAAAATACAATTTGTCCGAATATGGATAATTTGGCTGAAAAAGGACAATTTGAGCGAAAAGGGCTATTTGACCTAAAAGAGTCATTTGACCGAAATCGATCATTTGACCGATAACGAGCATTCGACTGAAAACGCTAATTTTAATAGAAAACGGTCGTTTTCGACCGAAAATGTCATCTTTGACCGAAAATTTCATTTTTTACCTGAATTTTCCATTTTCGCAGAAAACGTCTCTTTTCGCAATTGAATCAGGAAGACAGTTTGGCCAAAAAATGGACAATTTGGTAAAAATATAACCGAAATGGGCAATTTAACCGAAAAGGGTCATTTAATCGAAAACGGTCATTTCACTACAATCATTTGACCGAAAACTAAAGGTAACTTTTAGCCGATAAGTTCATTTTTGTCCGAAGAGGTCATTATGTGGTAGACAAGGTTATTTTTAGACAAATCATTTGGCTCAAAAGGTCAGTTTTGACTGAAAAGATCATTTTTGGCCGAAATAGTCATTTTTTGCCGAAAAGATCATTTTTGACCGAAAAGATGCTTTGGCCGAAAAGAACAATTACGGCGAAAAGGTTATTAATAAAAATGTCATTTGACCGAAAAGGTAATTGGACCGAAAAAGTTCATTTTTGGCCGAAAAAGGTAATTTGACCGAAAATGGTCATATAACTTAAAATTATCATATGACAGAAAAAGAACAAAAAAGAACAATTTCGTCGAAAAATAACAATTACGCCAAAAAGGGTAAATTTTGCCGAAAACGGACAATATCGCCGAAAAAGGAAAATTTGATCGAAAGGAACAATTTGGCCGAAACGGACCATTCGACCGAAAACGATAATTTGACCGAAAACGGTTTTTGACTTTGATCTAAAGTTTCATTTTTCGTCTGATTTTTCCTTTTTTGCCTAAAACGTCACTTTTTGCCAGATCGGATAGACACCTTGGCCAAAAAATGGACAATTTAGTAATAAACAGCCAAAATGGGCAATTTGACCGAAAACGGACAGTTTACCCGAAAACAGGAAATTTGACCGAAAACAGCAATTTGGTCGAAAACGGACATTTTGGCTCAAAACGGTCAATTTGACCGAAAATGGGCAATTTGGCCGAAAATAACAATTTGGTCGAAAAGTGACAAATTGATCGAAATTGTGCAATTTGATCGAAATCGGACCATTTGATCGTTATATAACTTAAAAGGTCAAGTTTTTCGGAAAGGCCATTCTTGGGCGAAAAGGTAATTTGGACCATAAGGTCATCTTTCACTGAAATGGTCATTATAGCCCAAGAAGGTCATTTTCGACCGAAAAGGTCGTTTTGACCGAAAGATCATATTCGACGAAAAGGTCACGTTTCCCAAAACAACATTGTGGGCAAAAAACTTGCTTTTTTATAATAGAAGTCTTAACCTTAGGATCATTCGCTTCTTTTCTCCTTGAGAAATCTCGTTTGGAAAAATCTCTAACCCTATGTGCAGGGTTGGGGATTGAACCGAGGTGTGCTGCGTACAAGGTTTACCAACTACGCTATGCCCCTGCTGGCCAAAAAACTCACTTTGGGCCGAAAGGGGTAATTGTCAGGCATCATTTTCAACTGCACAGATCAGTTTTGGCCGAAAAGGATTCTTAGGCTGAAAAGGTCATTTTAGCCCTGGAAGGTCATTTTTTGGCCGAAAAGGTCATTTGTAACCGAAAAGGTAATTTTTGACGCGAAAGGTCTTTTGACCGAAAAGTTTATTATTGGCCGAAATAGTCATTTTCGACCGAAAATGACACTTTTGAGCGAAATTCCTGCCGAGAAGGTCATTTTCGGTCGAAAAGAAATATTTGGCCGAAAAGGTCCTATTGAACCAAAAAGGTTTTTTTGCCGAAAAAGTTCATTTTTGTCGACAAGGTTATTTTTGTGTAGAAAAGTTAATTTTGCCGAAAAAATCATTTTTCGCCGAAAAGGTCGTTTTTTATCAAAAGGTTTATTTGTCCAAAAAAGTCATTTGACCGAAAAGGTCATTTTTGGCCGAAAACGGTCATTTAGCCGAAAACAGTCAATTGGCCGAAAATGGTCATTTGGCTGAAATGACCATTAGGCCATAATGGTCATAAAGCCGTAAGGGCCATAAAGCCGAAAGTGTCATTTGATCGAAATGGGCAATTTAACCGAAATGGGCCATTTAACCGAAATGAACCATTTGACCGAAATGAACCATTTGACCGAAATGAGCTATTTGGCAGAAATGGGCTATTTTGCCGAAATAAGCTATTTGACAGAAATAGTCCATTTGATCGAAATGGGCCATTTGACCGAAATGGGCCCTTTGACCGAAATGGGCCATTTGATCGAAATGGGCCATTTGACCGAAATGCGTCATTTCACCGAAATTGGTCATTTGACCAAAATGGGCCATTCGACCGAAATAGGTCATAAAGAACAATTCCGAAAATGGATAATTTGGCCGAAAATGGACAAGTTGAGCGAAAAGTGCCACTTGACTAAAAAGGGTCATTTGACCGAAAGGGGCCATTTGACCGAAAATCGATCATTTGACCGACAACGATCATTCGACTGAAAACGGTAATTTTTATCGAAAACGGTCGTTTTTGACCGAAAGTATCATTTTTCGCCTGTGAAAAGGCAATTTGACCAGAAAGACAATTTTGCCAATTTTTTGTGAAAAAAATAGCCAAAATGAGCAGTATGACTGAAAAGGGCCACTTGACCGAGAAAAGATCATTTGACCGAGAAAAGGTCATTTGATCGAGAAAAGGTCATTTGACTGAGAAAGGGTCATTTGACCGAGAAAAGGTCATTTGACCGAAAAAAGGTCATTTGACCGAAAAAAGGTCATTTGACCGAAAAGAGGTCATTTGAGCGAGAATAGGTCACTTGACCGAGAAAAGGTGATTTGACCGAAAAAAGGTTATTTGATCGAAACTGGTAATTTAGCCAAAAAATATTATTTGGCCGAAAAAGGACAATTTGATTGCGAAGGACAATTAGACTAAAAAGGACAATTTCGATTGGAAAGTGGCATTTGACCGAAAAGGTAATTCCGCAGAAGTCATTTGGCCAAAAACGTCATTTGTATGAAAAGGTCATTTGGCCGAGGATAGGTCAATTGACCGAGAAAAGGACATTTGACTGAGAAAAGGTCATTCGACCGAGAAAAGATCATTTAACCGAAAATTGTCATTTGATCGAAAATGGTCATTTGACCAAACATTTGACCGAAAATGGTACATTGGCCAAAAATTGTTATTTGACCGAAAAAAGTCATTTGACCGAAGGCTGGTTTGATCAAAAAGTTGGTTTGACCGCATAGGTCATTTGGCCGAAAACGAACAATTTGACCGAAAAAGAACAATTTTCCGAAAAAGACAAATTGAACGAATAAGGACAATTTGGCCGAAAAAACGTGATTTGATCGAAAGTGGACAGTTTGGCCGAAAGGCGACATTTTGGTCAAATAAAAACAATTTGGCCTAAAAGGACAATTGCGTTGAAAAAGGGCGATTGGCCGAAAATGACAATTTGGTTGAAAGAACAGATTGACCGAAAAAAGACAATTTGGCCGATAAATGACAGTTTGGCTGAAAAAGGGCGATTTGGTCGAAAATAGACAATTTAGCCAAAAAGGACGATCCGTCCGTCCATTTAACTAAAAAGGGTCAATTGACCGAAAAGGGCCAATTGACCAAAAAGGGCCATTTGACAGAAAAAAAACTCTATGGCCAAAAAGGCCACATTCTGAAATATAGATTTTTAATGTCTTTCAGAACATTGAAGAACATGAGACATTAGAAAACCTTCGTCGTAGATGTCGAAGCTTTTTAGTTTACAGGTAATTGATCAAAAAAATCGGGCGCTTCTTGAAAAAAGCAGCTTTAGAAAAAGTGCGTTATTTTGACGAAGCACGATTTGTCTCAAAATACCAGATCTCTAGCTTCTTTAGTTGTTATAAACAATTCACAGTAGAAACAAATTATGCTTCCAAAAATAATCTTGAAATTGTTCAAAGATTACTTTAGTATAAAGTAAGAATTCCAAAAGTTACATAAATAAATGTATTTTTGAAGCCCCCTAAGGGATAATTTTGTGTTTCTTGCTGAATGAAAAGTGGGAAAGCTAGAGCAGACATGTCTTGAAAAAAAATATTTAAAAGGAGGCGCTCTCCAACTTTATTAGTGGCAGTCAAGCTCTATAGCTCCAACCGTTAAAATATTCAATTTTCGCTCAGCGCTAATATTATAACAACTCAAGTTACCCTATTTAAACGAGCATAAGGGCCTTGCACCACTTTGCTAAGCATGTATTGTACCGTGATCCAGAATGTGCATTTAGCAGCAATTTTAGTATTTTAGTTGCTCTATGTTGTTGCTAATGGATGCCCATGAGCGTGTCCAGTGCACACGAGTGTAGGTCATCACGAAAAGCGACTAAAATGAAGCGACTAGTTGTATCTTTAAGTTAGTAAGATGGGATTAAAATTTCGATTGCAACTGGAGCGATTTTATATTAGAACTGCGAATCTCAAACAGGTAGTAAAGCTTCATTTTTAGCCGAGAAGATTGACTTTGGCCGTAAAGATCGTTTTGGGTCAAAAACATCAATTTTGGCCGAAAGGGACGTCATTTGCTGAAAAATGTTTTTTTGTCCGAATAGTTCATTTTTGAACGAAAAGGTTTTTTCATGTCCAAAAGGAAATTTTTTTCGCGAAAACTCATATTTGGCCAAAACGGTCATTTTTGCTAAAAAGGTAATTTTAGCCGGAGAAGGTCATTTTTGGTTGAAAAGGTAATTTTTAGCAGAAGCGGCAATTTTTGACAGAAAAGGTTATTTGTAAAACGTTCATTTTTGGCCCAATAATTTTAGCCCGAGAAAGTCATATTTGGTCGAAAAGTTTATTTTTGCTGCAATGGCAATTTTTGGCCGAAAAAGCATATTTCGACTAAAAGGTCATCTTCAGTCGAAAAGGCCATTTTTAGCCGAAAAGGTTATTTTAACCGAGAAGGTTATTTTGGGGTGATAAATTAATTTTTGGCTGAAAAGGTATTTTTTGGCAGAAAAGGACATTTTTGGCCGAAAAGGAAATTTTTGGTCAAAAATTACATTTTTGGCCGAAACAGTTATTTGACCGGAAAAGTAATTTTTAATCAATTTGGCCGGAAACGGATAATTTCGCCGACAATGTACAATTTGGCCGACAATGGACAGTTTGGTCGACACTGGAAAATTTGTCCAAAAATGCATAATTTGGCCGAAAATGAATCATTTGGTCGAAAATGGACAATTTGGCCGAAACTGGACAACTTGGACAAAAATGCTCATATTGGCCGAAAATGAACAATTTGACCGAGAGATCATTTCACCAAAAAATGAACAATTTGGCTGAAAAGGGACAATTCAACCAAAAAAGAACAAATTGGTAATAAAGGACAATTTCGCCGAAAAAAAACAATTTGGCCGAAAAAAGACAATTCGGCTGAAAAGTGCAATTTGACAGAAAAAGACAATTTAGCCAAAAATGGACAATTTGGCCGAAAATGGACAATTTGGCCAATGATGGTCATTTGGCCTATAACGGAATTTGACTGATAACGTTCATTTTAACTATAACGGATATTCTTGTCATTCGTCTTGTCGGTCACAAATTGTTAACCGGGGATCCTTTGTGACCTAAAAGGTAATTTTGTGACCGAAAACGTACAATTTGGCCGAAAATGGACATTTGACTGAAATGGGCCATTTGACAGAAGTGGGCCATTTGATCTAAATGAGCCATTTGATCGAAATGAACCATTTGACCGAAATGGGTCATTTGCCCGAAATGGACCATTTGCCCGAAATGGACCATTTGACTGAAAGGCCTTTTGACCGAAGCGGGCTATTTGACCGAAATGGGTCATTTGACCGAAATGAGCTATTTGCCCGAAATGGTCCATTTGACAGAAATGGGACATTTGACCGAAATGAGCTATTTGCCCGAAATGGGACATTTAACCGAAATGAGCCATTTGACCTAAATGGTCCATTTGACAGAAATGTGCCCTTTGACCGAAATTAGCTATTTGGCCGAAATAATGTTCTAAGCCCTTAACAAAACACCAAATATTGCACGCAACAGGCAAACATATTTCAATTCACGCCAACTATGCGTGTTCCAGGATGTAAAGTCAGTTGGTAGTTATTTTTTTCTAAACTGAGCCTTATTGGGTTTTTGAGAGTGTTCGTTAGTTAGTTTTGACTATATATTAGGTCATGATTCCAGCTGTAATTGAGGCAACATCGCGATAAAAATATGCGATTAAAAATTCACTAAATTATCTGAAAAACATATTGCCAAAAACTGAAATTTGCAAAAGTTGTTATAAAATTTTTTTGTGTGGTTTTAATTTTACTAAAATCCGAAAATTTACATTTTAAAATCAAAACATAAATATAAACAAATAACAGTAACAATAGAGCAAACCGTCGTCTCCAATAATGACATAAGTATCTAAATTTTTGCTTCCATGTTTTGCTTTTGAACTAAGGCGACACGAGAAACCTAAAGCGGCAAGCAGCAATCTTATGTTAGCAGCAGCAGTATTTTAGTAGCTCTGTGTTATTGCTAATGGATGTCCACGTGCATGTCAACTACACACGACACTACGGAGAGACTTTAATGGGCATTCGTTGGGAGAGCGACTAACATGTTGCGGCTGGGTACATCTTTAGGTTGGTAAGTTGAGGTTTACGTTTCGATTGCAACTTTTCCGTATGTAGAAGTGGATCAAGTATTGAAAAATCAGAACATATATGTGTACAGTGACTAAAATGAACATTACCGCCTATCGATATTGATATTGAGCCTGATGACCATACAATTCATAGTTGCTACTCCGTGATTGGCCAGAACAAGCGAAGATGCACATAGAATCAACGAATGGGGCCTGTGAGTAGCTATCCATCCTCAATGTACTCGTTTCGAGAGTTCTTTACTTTTAAATGCCAATAACGGTGCCGACAACGACAGTTATCGGGGAAGGGAAGGAATGATAGTGTGACAAACGTGGTTATGGAGACCGTATTTACCTCTGCATCTTCACGACCGAAGTTTTTGTTAGTAGGATGGGATAGAGTTACACAAATCTGGTTTTACCTTGATGAGTGATACGATCTATGTAACTCTAGGAAATGTTATCATGTGTTAATTGCACTGGGTAGACGGCTGCTGAGAATTTATGATAGATTCATCGTTTGTTGAATTAATTTTGAAATGGTTTGACATTCCAAAAACAAAACAATATAGTGAAAAGCGATAACTTTTAAGCATTTATCGAAATACCTATGTAATTGAAGATTTCGTAATACAAGCATTACTTAATGTGTATAAACTTTGGTATTATTATAAGAAACAAAATGACAAATATGTATTGGTTTCTTTCTTCTTTGATTCTTATGTTCTAGTTATTCTAGCACGTTGTTATGCAATCTTAGACGAATTTTAAACGGTATAAAGTATGCACTACCGAAATACCTGAAACGACTAACTTTGTATGCCGAATATACAACCTATGACATTTGTACGGTTTTTTACACTAATTACTAAAACGAGATTGGAGACAATAAGAACAAGTAGAAACTAACTTGTCACCTTTTGCATCAATAATAATCAAGCTTTAAGAAATATGGTTAACATGACAACAATATAGTGCGTTCACTACTCCAAAACATATGAAAGTATGCAATACAAAGAGAACAAGTAGTATAATTGATTGATGATTAAATTGACCAAAAGTAAACCAAAGTCATTTGACCGAAAAACTGCCATTTAACCGAACATAATCATTTTACCCGAAAACAGACATTTTTAGCCGAAAACACCATTTTCGGCAGAAAAGACCATTTTTGGTCGTAAATGTAATTTTTAGCCGAAAATTTCATTTTTGTACGTAGAGGTCGTTTTTGGTAGCAGCATGGTAGAAAACGGTTAGTTGACCGAAAACGGTCATTTGATCGAAAACGGTCATTTGACCAAAACCGGTCATTTCACCGAAAACGGTCATTTGATCGAAAAGGTCATTTTTGACTGAAAAAGTTATTTAACCAAAAATGTCGTTTTGAGCCATAAAGGTCAAATGCCAGTTTTGGCCGAAAGGGTCATTTTAAACCGAAAAAGTAATTTTTTGGCGGAAATATCAGTTTTGAAGAATAATTTTTGACCGAACAGGTCATTTTAGGCCGAAAAGGCCGTTTTCCCTGAAAAGATCATTTGAACCCGACAAGGTAATTTTTTGGACGAAAGAGTAATTTTTGGGAGAAACGGACCGTAGAGGCAATTGGGTCGAAAATGGATAATTTGACCGAAAAGCCAATTTGATCGAGACAAGGAATTTGATCAAAAAGGGCCATCGACCGAAAAAAAAGTTGAATGGTCCACTGTTAACAAAGGCAGCGATGCCAAGGATGCAAGTGTGTACTACAGAAATCCGGTCAAACAATAATCCCCGACCATCGACCAGTGCATCTACCGGAATAGCAGACATTTGACAGAACAGGTCATTTGGCTAAAAAGGTCATTTTTGCCGAAAAAATATGTGGCCGAAAATGGTCATTTGATCGAAAACGGCCATTTGACCGAAAACGGCCATTTGACCGAAAACGGTCATTTAATTTAAAATGATCATTTGATAGAAAAAGGACAATTTCGGCGAAAAAGAACAATTATGCCGAAAAGAGAACATTTTGTCGAAAACGGTCAATATCGCCGAAAAAGGACAATTTAGTCAAAAAGGGATAAATTGGCCGAAAAATGACAATTTGGCATAAAACAGAACAAATTGGCCGAAAAAGCACAGTTTGGCCGAAAAAGGACAATTTTGCCGAAAAGACAAATTAACCGAAAAAGAACAATTAGGTCGTAATAGATAATTTGGCCGAAAAGGACAATATGGCCGAAGAAAGACATTTCGGCCGAAAAAGGAAAATTTGGCCGAAATCGACAATTTGGCCGAAAAGGACAATTTGTCCAAAAATGGATAATTTTGCCGAAAATTGACAATTTAAGCAAAAAAGGCCAATTGACCAAAAAAGCTCATTTGACCGAAAGGGGCCATTTGACCGAAATTGATCATTTGACCGACAACGATCATTCGGCTGAAAACGGAAATTTTTATCGAAAACGGTCGTTTTTGACCGAAAATGTCATATTTGACCGAAAATATCATTTTTTGTCTGAATTTCCTTTTTCGCCGAAAACGACAGTGGAAAAAGGACAATTTGAACAGAAAGACAAATTGGCCAAAAATCATTTGACCGAGAAAATTGGCCGCAAAGGTCACTTGGCAGAAAACGAACAATTTCTCCAAATAGGACAATTTGAACGAATAAGGACAATTTGGTCGAAAATGAAAATTTTTGCCGAAAAGGTCATTTGACCGAAAACGGGCATTTAACTTAAAATGATCACTCGACAGAAAAAGAAGTGAAAAGAACAATTTCGCAAAAAAAGTGTCAATTTAGTCGAAAAAGAACAATTACGTCGAAAAGGGAAAATTTTGCCGAAAACGGACAATATCACTGTAAAAGTACAATTTAAAATTACAATTTTGCAGAAAACAGGACAATTCGGCTGAAAAATAACAGTTTGGCCGAAGAGGACAATATGACCGAAGAAAGACAATTCGGCCGAAAAACAAAAATTTGAGAAAAGGTCATTTGACCGCAAAAAGGTTATTTGACCGAAAATGGTTATTTTGCCGAAAGTGGTCATTTAGCCGAAAAGATCATTTGGACGACAAATATAATTTGGCCGAAAAAGGACAATTTAATTGAGAAGGACAATTGGACCGAAAAGGACAATTTGATTGAAAAGTGCCATTTGATCGAAAAGGTCATATTTCCGCAGAGGTCATTTGGCCGAAAACGCCATTGGTACGAAAAGGTCATTTGGTCGAGGATACGTCAATTGACCGAGAAAAGGACATTTGACTGAGAAAAGGTCATTTGACCGAAAATAGTCATTTGACCGGAAAATTTTACTTTGCCGGAAAGGAACATTTGACCGGAACAAGTCATTTGACCGAAAATTATCATTAAACCGAAAATAGCCATTTGACCAAAAATGGACATTTGACCGAAAATTATCATTTGACCGAAAAAGGTCATTTGACCGAAAATGGTCCTTTGACCGAAAGTTGATTTGATCAAAAATTTGGTTCGACCGAAACGGTCATTTGACCGCAAAGGTTATTTGACAGAAAACGAACAATTTGGCCGAAAAGGTCATTTGGCCGAAAAAGAACTTTTTCTCCGAAAAGGACAATTTGAACGAACAAGGACAATTTGGTCTAAAATGGACAATTTGACCATAAAAGGACAATTTGGCCGAAAAAAGTGATTTGGCCGAAAGTGGACAAGTTGGCCGCTAGGCGACATTTTGGCCAAACAGAAACAATTTGACCTAAAAAGACAATTGGGTTGAAAAACGACAATTTGGCTGAAAGAACTGAAAGAAAAGAACAATTTGGCTGAAAAAGGACGATTTGGTCGAAAAAAGACAATTTGACAAAAAAAACAATTCTACAAAAAAATAGCCGAAAAGGACAATCCGGCCGAAATGGTCCGAATTATCCTTTATTGCCGAAAAGTCAACTGACGGAAATTGCCATGCTACTTGAATTTGACTAAAAAGGGTCAATTGATAAAAAGGGACATCTGACAGAAAAAAAGTCTGTTTGGCCGAAAAGGTCACATTCTGAAATATAGAGTTCTCGACAAACCTATGATTACGGCTTAAAAGCCAACTGTCAAAATTCTCTTTCAAAGGAAATTCCGTACAAACCGTTACTCGAAAATCACAGGTGTTGGTAGGAAACAATAGAGAAAAGTTTTCTCTTTCATTAACTGCTATGAACTGTGTTCGAACAGTAACGATTTGTCCGGAATTTCCTTTGAAAGAGAATTTTAACAGTTGGCTTTTAAGCCGTAATCAATTATTTGTCGAGAGTTTCAATGTCTTTCGGAACATTGAATAACATGAGATATTAGAAAATCTTCGTCGTAGATGTCGAAGCTTTTTCAGTTTACAGGTAATTGACCAAAAAATCGGGTGCTTCTGAAAAAAGCAGCTTTAGATCCGATATTTCAACGAAGCACGATTTCTCTAGCTTCTTTCGTTAGAATGTTATAAACAATTTTAGTACGCAGAAAAAAAAAAGTCTTGCAACTTTATGTCTTGCCAGATGCACATAAAGGGAGCGTCCCAATTCCCATAAGTTTACATTTAATTACATTAAAAATGTGAGTTTCTCGGCTTTTTCTAGGTTATTCAGTCTGAATTTTACATCACAAGAGTCACAATATTTAATTTTACATGTCATGACATGTCTTGAGGAAATTTATTTAAAAGTAGGCGCTCTCCAACTTTATTAGTGGCAGTCAAGCTCTATAGCTCCAACCGTTAAAATATTCAATTTTCGTTCAGCGCTAATATTAGAACAACTCTAGTTACCCTATTTAAACGAGCATAAGCGCCTTGCACCACTTTGCTAAGCATGTATTGTACCGTGATCCAGAATGTGCATTTGGCAGCAATTTTAGTATTTTAGTTGCTCTATGTTGTTGCTAATGGATGACCATGAGCGTGTCCAGTGCACACGACACGACGGAGTGTAGGTCATCGCGAAAAGCGACTAAAATGATGCGACTAGTTGTATCTTTAAGTTAGTAAGTTGGAATTAAAATTTCGATCGCAACTGGAGCGATTTTATGATCGAACAGCGAATCTCAAACAGGTAGTAAAACTTCAGACGAAATCCAGTATCTCACTGAGAAGAGTTTGTATCTCAATAAAGACAATCGTTCTCTTATAGAGCGACATGTCATAGCAGAATGTATACTAGGGAAGGAGCTCACCGAATACTAACGGCTGTTGGCAGTGACTCGTCTCCTACAAAACAAAGAGCAGCCGACTTGTCTGCACACATCTTTAATTTAGTCGTGGCTACATAATTTTAGAGAGCAGCGATACGTTTCAATGTTTCGTTATGAAATAAAAGGAAAGAATTACCCTACATACTTTCTTATCCTGCGTTGTAAATTATTGATTTGTTTGAGTTTTTGGAATGATGCATTGTGCAGTATTAGTGCATCACAATCTCATTCAGAAATAACGTAACACTACTATCTTTATTTAAATATTTCCGTACTTGCTTACCATAGACTAAAAGGCAATTTATCATCAATTTGGTAAACTAGAATAGTCGACATATGTACGAAAATAATAAAAGAACAAACTTTGGTAGTGTCACGCTTTAAATCATTCTTTTGTCGCCATAAAGTTGGCTCCTTTGTTGCGCTGAACGCTGCAAGCATTTCTCCTCAATCCACCCTGCAGTGAGAACATACTCTCGGTACGTCAATCAACCTTTGCAAAGATAAACAAAACAGACAGTTCTGATGAAAAGCAAACACTAGCAGAAAACCAGCCACTGAAATGTCACACCATTGCGTAGCGCACAAATCTCGGGTTACTGCTGAAACCGACAACGAAAAGAAAATCTTTCCACTACTAACCTGCCCCGAACCAAGATCCCAATACGTAACACGACACCGAAATTCCCAAAAAGTGTTCCTTCTTGGCGGCTCCGGGCTGAAGAAGTGTAGTATGTGCCTTTCTTGCTTTCGTTCTGTGCTTCCTTCCAACCCAACGAACCAACGAACCAACCAACGGCCTATTGTTTGGATTGTTCTGACTGTTCGAATAAATCTTCCCATTCAGTCACAGTGCCACACGTCGTCCTTTCTTATACCCAGTCGTCTCGTACAATTCTCCTTTGTAGTTTTCACGAGCCTTTCGCGCCGCAACTTCTCGAATGACAAAAACACGTGTTTCTTCCTATCGCGTCTCCGGCACCGGCACCGGCACGACGACGACACTCTCATTGTCAGGTCTATATTCCACTATATTCCACGACTGTGTATAGTTTTCCCTTTTTCTCACCACACTTCGCCACACACCGGTTACGTTAGTTACCCTTTTTCTTACGTTCCTCCACAGCCTGCTGCTGTTGTGAAACAGAAGGCGTGTTTCGGAATTCAACATTGCTCAACAATTGGTCATCGATGACCAAATTGTTGAGTTAAACATGGCCGCCGCAATTTTTTTCGGTGAGCAAAAGAGAAAGTTTTGCTCTGTTGTGATACAAAACTTCGGATGCAACATTGCACGTTGGAGAGCTGCGACACCCATTCCCCTCTCGCTGCTGAGCAGCAAAGAGAAACTAAAATAAGCTGGTACCAGTGATGCCACATTCTATATTATTTACCGGGAATAAAAAAAATCTCACTACTTTTTCAGAAAATTTGTACGGAAATTTACAGCAATAAGTTAATGCAAACGTTTTGCTAGTTGAATAATATTTGGTTAATTTGGGTGTTTTATACATCAACCTTTCCAATCTCGCTTTATTTTTCCGTCAATAATAAATAAAAAACACTGAGTTCTTAGTGCAAAAATCATTTGTTCTATTGTTAAGGTTTCAATAATAAGTTCATTCGCCAGTAAATCATTTGTTTGGAGTAGTCAAATTACAAAATATATTTGTATTACACACCAAAGAAAAACAGTTTCCGTAATTTTATATATCCTATATACACTTTCTCAATATTACTAGGTATTAGAAATGTCAAATAAAACTATTGTTTTACCATTTTATCTCCAAAAATATCTACCATGCTGTAGTTTCCTTAGACATCATTTTAATCTGTACCTATACAATTCAAATAATCTGCAGCTTTATAGAAACATCTGTACTTTTAGTTGCACTGCGCGGTACGCATACAGATCTGTCAATCGCGCTTCTCATTCGTTCTTGAAATGATGGTGGGGGCATGCAGTCGGCTGAAATAAATTCCCATTCTCACAACATGTGGTCGGCACCCAGCATGCTATCTCTTTCGCTTCTTTTACCTGTTGTATAAGCTTCTTTCAAGAATGCGTGTACCACCGTCAACGAAGCTTTGGCGTCAGTGTGCTCTTGGACTCGCATCTGGTAGGATGGTTGTTAATTGATGCGCGCAGTTGCATGATAAATAGGGCATTCAAGTTTTCATTGCGCTCAAATACAGTTTTTCACTATTCTCGGGTTATTTTTGCTATTATCAGTTTCTCGGTTATGGTTTGGCCGATTATCACAAATGCCTCAAATTAAAGATATGTTTTCCTGCTACAAAATTTCAAACGGATCCGTTGTATGGTTCCGGAAATATAAACTGTTAATCGTCCGGTCACATGAAATTCCCATAGAAGAAGGAACTAAAAAATTCTAAGAAATCGAATTTGAATTTGGGATGACAAATAACTTTAAAATGCATGAAACATCGAGATTTTAACCAAACCATTTTTGGTGTTTAGATCATATGGGCATCCTTCCTATACATTGTACGAAGATTATCCTGTTTCTCCTACCAGCTGATCAAGACGACCAAACTCAAACCGCTGATTACTGGTTCAAGTTATCGATTTGATCGGTCTTTTCTTTTACAAAATTTTGGAACTCGAATATTGATTTCTTGTATATAGTTGTCATGTCATGTATAATGAAAATGTATTACACTCAGGTTTTTTTTACGCGGGGGATACGTACCGCGTTAATTGGAAAATCCGCGTAAAAAGCCGCGTTAATTCGAAAATCCTCGTAAAAACCGCGTTAATTCGAAAGTTCGCCTAAAAAAACTCTCAACACAAGACTTAGAATATTTTTAAAAGTTTGTTTTTTTTTGCACGGATTTCGCAATTAATACGGTTTTTGCAAAAATAAGTCCTTTTGAATGCAAAAGATAGGCTTTTTTCCTACAAAAATGCTGAGTTCTTTTAAATCCAAAGAACTTAGAAGAATTTTGGCAGTTTTTTTGCGCGGATTTCGCAATTAATACGGTTTTTGCAAAAATAAGTCCTTTTGAATGCAACAGACTTAGAAGATTTTCGGAAAGATGGAAGAGACGGGTCTGGACTCCTTATATCCCGCCCTCAACAATATGGGTATTTTCTGAATGGTCTTGACGAGTAGGTGCCAGAAATTGATTTTTGGTGTCATTTTGAAATCCAAGATGGCGACTTCCGGTTTAGCGAAATTCTCTACAACCCATGCAATATGGGTATTGTCGGAATAGTCTTGACGAGTAGGTGCCAGAAATGTATGTTTGACGGCATTTTGAAATCCAAAAGGGCGACTTCCGGTTTGGCGAAATTCGTTATAACCCAATAAATATGTGTATTTTCGGAATGGTCTTGAAGAGTAGGTGCCAGAAATTGATATTTGACGCTATTATGAAATCCAAGATGGCAACTTCCGGTTTAGCGAAATTCGCTGTAACCCAATCAATATAGGTATTTTCGGAAAGGTGTTAACGAGCAGGTGCCAGGAATAAATAAATAAATAAATCAGCATCTTCAGCCCAAGGTTGTCCATGAAAAATTGATTTTGGAAGCCATTTCGAAATCCAAGATGGTGATTTCCGGCTTAGCGAGATTCTCTACAACTTAACCAATATGAATATGGCGATCATCCAAAACATCCTCGAATATAAGATCTAATCATAAACCAGCGAAATGTAAAATATTTTTATGTGTGCATCCTGAAGAGTGCGGTGAGAATGGAAATGAGAGAAGAAAGAGATGTATGTAATATGAGTTGGGGGTTTTAATTGATTCAAATTAAACACATTGCTAAAATTCAAGTAAATTCAACTGCTTAATTAAAGCTATTTGTACATCCCATACTGATTGGGTTATAGCGAATTTCGCTAAACCGGAAGTCGCTATCTTAGATTTAAAAATGGCGTCAAAATCAATTTCTGGTACCTACTTCAAGACCATTCCGAAAATATCCATATTGTTGAGGTGCGGGCCATAAGGAATCTTCCAGACCCACGTCTTCCAGCTTTCTGAAAATCTTCTAAGTTTTTTGCATTCAAAAGGACTTAGAATATGTTTTTGAAAAAAACCGTGTTAATTTCGAAATCCACGCAAAAAATAAACTGCCGAAATTTTTCTAAGTTCTTTGCATTTCAAAGGACTTAGAATTTTTTTTTTCAGAAAAACATCTAAGTCTTTTGCATTAAAAAAAGGAAATTTATTCATTTCAACTACCATCAAAGGCATTTTGAACATCAGTCTTCATTAGATGCACAATATATGTGAAAAACTGGTGCGAGTATTACGTACTACTATTGCACTGGCGGATCGCATTCATTGCAATTGAGTGAGTTTCAGGCAACCTATATTTTAACTAAAGATTAGGACAAATCAGACTTAAGTCCACGCTGGCACGTAGCCAGAGGGAAGGAGGGGGAGTCTAAAGGGTAACTCCGCTCCCCCACCACATTTTCGGGAATAATGATAAATGATCACAAATAAAAAAAATAATAATTCCAACAAGCGTGTTCTCAAATTGATGTGAAAATGATATAGAATAAATTTAATAGGAGAATGAGCATTGGCAAAATCAAATTCTTACATTGGCGATCCTGCCGGTTATTGTAAAAAGAATCCAGTTAGAATCCCCCACGCGGTTAAATCAAGCAAGGAAAGAGTGAAAGCGTGTAAACTGAAAGGCTTCCCAAAACAATATGGCGACTCGAAAGAAAAAAAGAATTGTGAAAGCGTATAAACCACGTGCCTTTTCATACTAGCAAAATTGCTGCTTGGTCGCCTGTCATGAAAAATGGCTGCTTTGTAGCCTGCAAAGAAAAAACTCAGCAGCCGCATGCATATATTATATTTCGCAAAAATCGCCTTAAGGGCCATCCATATACCACGTGGACAATTTAGGAAAGGGTAGAGGCCACGAGAAAGTCCATGCTTGTCCATTGGGATGGGGGTGGGGGTATGGGTAATGTCCACGTCGTCATATTTTTGTCTTTTATATAAAAATGAAACAAATTTGTATTGTCATTGGTGTGAGCGGTTATATTCAAATTTTTCAAGATTTTTAAATAGTCCAAGTGCTTATAACAGCAAAGTATATGCGTGTGCATCACGTGTGAAAATTGAAAACATCTATGAAGACTATTATCGAAAAAATCATAAGAACTCGCACGAAAAAGAATCAGAATTTTTTATCTAGGGTAACTGCTCCCTAATTCATCTTAGCACCTCTATTCATCTCACCCATTTGAACACATTAGTTAGAGCAGTATCTGCTATCTCTATTCAACGCATTAGCTCAAATGGTAGGATGAACAAGGGTACGTTGTGCTCGACTTTTGGCTTCGCTCAAACGCGAGTATTTTACATTTCCCAGGAAAATTTTTTAAACTGTACTGCTTCTTAGGAACGAAGCAAAGATGATGATACCTATTTAAGCGCAATCCACTAACTCTATGTCGAGTTATCAACGAAATAGTGTGATATCCTGACTAATGAGATGAATAAGGGCTCGTCTACCCTAAATCACTTGATGCAATCATCTGTAACCTGGTCTAATCACATTAATTTTGGATTTCATAGCTAGAGGTTGAAATTACGAACCAATTCAAGAATTCAAAGGTTATTTGTGATGAATCTTTGAAATGTAAATATAAAATATCATAAAACGTTGAGATTTGAACGATTTTCATAAGGTTTAAGGGTTCAGAAAAGAGGGGTTTTTTGTCCACGTGGTAAATAAACGGCCCCTTACAGTACGCCATATCGCAATTGAATAAAAAAGCTCGCGCATAAATATCAGCAAAAATACCTTGCCGCAATGAAAACTAGGCATGACGGTTCGGGACAACCACATTATATTCAAATCACAAAACAAATAGTTTTCCTTTTGTTCTAACATAATAACATCGCATAATTGCATATAATCAATCATAAGACTAAAACAAAATGGCCGCCAGCATAAAATATTACCGCTACAAAGCTTGGCATGGCAGATCGGGACGATCGCATTGTATTCAGCTAAATGCCTTGAGCAACACGATTTTTTGAGCCATTAATGCATTGCTCGTATACTGTGCTCCTGTTGCTCTCATTAAAGTGTAATACCGTGATGGGATATTTTCAAGCAATGCAATCAAATTCTCAAATTTTGGTCTACGTGGTTTATGAATGGCCCCTTGTCTCTCTGGTCGTGACAATTTGGTGTATACAGTGCTACCCAGCGGTGAAAACACGACCCATGGGCTTTTCCCATGTAAATTATCAAAAACGGTTCACCAGAAGTTGCCATCTTTGTTTTCAGAATTGCGTCCAAAATCGATCTCTGGTATCTACTCGTAAAGCCTGTTCCGAAAATACCCATATTGATTAGGTTAGAGAGAATTAAACATTTGCCACAAAAATGGGGTAAAATAAATAAAAACAATTGTGGCGAACGTTTCAGTGGCATTCAATTTTTGAACCACAATAAAAATTAATTCACTTCGTAAATATTCTATGGGCATACTTTTTCGATCGATATGCTTCTTTCTATAACACTCAGCAAATGATCAAAAAACTTTTAAGCAGGTTTTCACTTGTTCAACAAATATTTTGGTTGTAGTACAGAACCTTCGAATCAATTGTCGACAACCGACCAGTGACGGCAACCGACCAGTTTCCCCTACCTACTACGAAACTATATGAAGTGAAACAACGAGAAAAATGTTAGCCATTCGTTAGGTGTAACATTTTTGTAACAAATAATTCAAAATTATTTAAAGCCATATTTAAATGTTTTTGAAACCAAATTGTTTGTTAGAAATTCAGAGTTTGGTAAATAATGTCTTTGATGCGGTTGGCCAACACGAATCGGTGCCGAAGTGGATCATGTGTGGCTTCAATAATACTGTACAAAGATAATGTGGTCAATCGATAAAACTGATTCAAAACCTTTATAATAACTTTTAAAGCATGTAGAAAATCACAACTAAAATAAGATTGAAACTTCAAGAATTCAGAGTTTTTTTTCGGAAGCAATTTTAGTAGATTTACTGATATTAATATATACTGGTGACTGGATTAAGGTCCATATAAGTTCTAGAATATGAAGTGACCAATTTTACACAAACTCGAATTCAAATTCCAATTAGTTCCAATTAAAGTTAAAAAATTCCTTTGGACAAAAAGAACACCGCATTTAATGTAAAATTTGTGAATTTTACATTCATCAAGCAGTGACCGCTGGCTTATTCTTTGTTCTGGAACTCTGTGGACTCTCGAAAGTATTTTCAAAATAGCATTGCAACTATTGCGCTTTTTATCTGTTTTGCCTAAACAACTTCAAGGTACCGAAGAGGGGCAGTAAAGCGGTTTTTGCATGTCGCTAAATATTGTATTTAAACACTAAAGTGTGTTTTTAACTACGCAAGAGACCTCAATATATTTTACATTCTCGTGTTCGATGATTTTTTTAAGACGGACCAGAAAACGTAGAAAAACATCTATGGTCCCTTAAGTGATTGGTATACATCAGCAACATTGAACGTATTATTGTTTGAATTATTTCCCAACAGTAAATATACTGTTTGTTTAGGCTTAGGTGCTTTTCTGATCTAACAGGTAGGGTGATAATAGAAACAAGGAGAAAATCTGCTCGTTACCTTATATTTTCATAAAAATATACAGGCATTTTCCAACGTCAACGAAATAAGCAGATTGGAAGCTACACCATTAATTTTGTTCTACCGACTCTCACTTTTTCCGCAACTTTTTACCAAGTTTTATGCAGCCGAGCTAACCAAGGTCTCAGTACAAGTGACGTTTGTTTTGCTGAAACTCGGAAAATGTATTACTGAAAATCAGTAAATTGAAGCCACGTTGCTGAACTATCAATTGAAAAAATTAACTGACCGTTCAGCTGTGCGGAAAACACCGAACTGAAGATGAGATATTCAAATTTTGAATCTTCAAAAGCGCGAACAATTTTGAAGAAACTACTTACCACCGAATCAAACTTAAATTATGAATGCTAATAACAGTTTTGGTTTCATCTCAATTAATGCCTGAAGCATTGAGACGAGTACATATAGACCTTTTTAGTAGACCCAACACGAAAAACACTCAAATAGCTATATAATTAGCTGTAGGAAGCTAAAAAATGCATTTAAAGAATAGTCCATAAAGGAAGAGTATTCTGATTGCAATTGAAAAGCGAGATAGTGAACTTGTTCTTTGTTTATTATCTTATTTTCAGAGTGCGCAACTAGTGTTTAGGATAAGCAATTTATCAACTAAAATGTACATAAGATGCGCATAAGTTGCCAGGCCGAAAATAGGAAAAAACGATAGGCGCAAGTCCAATCAGTTAGTAAACTGCTCACTCGACTGACACGCAGAAGTGAAACTTATTCACCAGCAATTCAATACTAGCGCATGCCAAATAACTGGTGTATTGGTATGTGTACTTTATAAGTCTCTTTCCTCTCGATGCCGTTTGTTGACCAAATCATCGGCCCTCACCGTACGATGGATTGTTGAGCTGTCTGATGTGATGATCTCTCTCTCGCGCAACATAATCAAGCTTTGTTTATGTTGCACATTGGTGTCACAGCGCGTCGCTTTACTCTCCCGCAACAAAAAGTCATCAAAATACCGATGAGTTGCTGGTGGATTTTAGGACGCGCCTAGAGAGAGACCTTTAACAAAAAAAAAACAAGGATCGAGTGCAAAGCTACGTTATCCTGATTTATGACAATCTCGATGGTTGGCTCTCTGCTCTATCTTACAGGATAGATTGACTCGGTTCCGTCGGGAGAGGCTAGGGAATGATAGGGATGGGACGAACAGAAATTTCATAACCGGGCTGGTTTTGCTCCGTTCCAGGCTAGCGGGTTGCGGGCTTTTACAATCCACTTGTGCCGTAGCCGGTGGGTTGTAAAGTGCTGAACGGAGTAGTTTTTTTCCCACGTGGTGGGTTGTCTGTATGTGATTGTATGTATGTGGTGTATGTGTGCGCCCGCAGTAATTTGAGCTTGACGCGGGTTGGACGCGATGAGAAATGGTGGCGAAAGGGGAAAAATATATTTTTCGGCGAAAAATTGGGTTAGTTCTATTCCGGCTGACGTAACATTTATGCTGGATTAACGCGCCGCACCGAGCCAGATTTCCCTGGCTAGAAAAGGCTATTAACTGGGTAACCATTTTCACCTGCCGGCATGAATCATTCGTGATATCCCACGGGCTATTAGATAGGGAAAGCCACACAGAGCTGGCAATTTAGTTAGATTGTCATTCAGCTTTTTGGTTGGTGGAAAAATTTACTTTGAAGGTTCAACTTAGAGAGCATCAAAAGGCAGCCATTTTTGAAAACGAAACAAACAGTTTTTTCGTTATCCTTTACACAATCACGAAATTCAATCATTGTATTCGTGACATTAATCAAATCCTATTCATTCGTTATCGAGCACTCAGTCGAGATAGAAGTCTTTTGTCATCGGTCCGTACACTCTATAGCGACAAATAGTGTTAATCCGCGTTCAAGGTTATTTACACACTCTGCGCCTAGCTGAGGTTTCAGTATTTTTTCCCTTCTTTTGTGTTTCTGTTTCTGAGTACCGTTAGCCGGTCAGTGAAGTGAAACAGTGTTCTTCTAGTAAGCCGTCTGGATACCGTTACATACACAAGCTAAGTATTAGTTTTCGTTTCCCCTTCTTGGTTGTCTTAATAACGTGCACTGGGCAATAGGCCCGTGCAAAAATGACTTCCCCTGACGGCGGTTCATCTCAAGGTGAGATGGACGTCGAAATAAAATCGGCTCCCCGGCTCAAGGTATATCCGAGCTCGGCCACCGGGCCATTTGTGATCTTCTTTCGGACCAAAGAAAAAAAGTGTTTGAATCTGTTGCAGATTTCTCGAGTTCTGACGGATCGGTATTCGGCCGTGACAGAAATATCGAAAATTCGCCCTGATAAGCTTCGGGTGGTGGTTAACAGTTCAACTCAGGCAAACGATATTGCTGGCTACGAGCCCTTTACGAGGGAGTACAGGGTGTATATTCCAGCTAGCAGGGTTGAAGTCAGTGGGGTCGTTTCCGATTCGAGTCTGAATTGCGAGGACCTGCTAAAATATGGGACTGGCTGTTTCAAAGACCCCATGCTTAAGCCAGTGAAGATACTGGAATGCAAACGTTTGCATTCAGCATCAGTCGCAGCTGACGGGAAGAAAACATACGTCAACTCAGACTCTTATCGGGTGACCTTCGCCGGCTCTGCCCTGCCTAATTACCTCCTCTTTGACAAGGTTCGTCTACCTGTTCGCCTCTTTGTGCCGCGGGTCATGAACTGTACTAATTGCAAACAATTGGGACACACAGCCTCCCATTGTAGCAATAAAGCCCGCTGTGGGAAATGCGGTGGGAATCATGCGGATGATTCCTGTGGTAGAGATGTCGAAAAGTGCCTCTACTGTGGGGGAAACCCACATGATCTCCCTTCATGTCCCGCGTACAAACAGCGCGAGGAAAATCTTAAGCGTTCCCTTCAGGGACGCTCTAAGCGATCTTTTGCAGAAATGCTTAAGATAGCTACGCCACCTGTCTCTACGAACATCTTTACCAACCTGTCTACTGACGAAGGCGACTGTGATGAACCCCAGGAGGGAACATCTTCTGCTGTGCCTAGAAGTAGTAGAAAAAGGAAGAACATTTCCTCTTCCAAGCTTCGTCGTAAAGGCCAGAAGGTGTCTCTTCATGGTCCCCCTAAAATAACTACTCAAGGAAGTACTGGTGCAAAACCGAAGCAAGTCGCTCCCGGTCTCAGTAACCTGAGCTCAGAAAAGGAGTTCCCAGCACTTCCAGGAACATCAAAAACCCCAAGTGTTCCCATATCTCAGCCAGAGAAAGAAAACAGTGCTGGCTTAATAAATTTCTCTGACATTGTGGACCGTATTCTTACAGCGTTAAACATTTCTGACCCCCTTAAAAGTATCTTGATAAGCTTTCTCCCCGCAGTAAAAACATTCTTGATGCAGTTCACTGCGAAATGGCCCCTCCTTTCAGCGATTGTATCCTTCGATGGCTAATTCATCGAACGAGGTCAAGGATTTAATCACTGTTCTACAGTGGAATTGCAGAAGCATTATCCCGAAAATCGATTCGTTTAAAATCTTACTAAATAATTTGAAATGCGATGCATTTGCCCTATGCGAGACATGGCTCACTTCAGAAATAACCCTACACTTCCACGATTTTAATATTATTCGCTTGGATCGAGAAGACTCTTACGGAGGAGTACTTTTGGGGATCAAAAAGTGCTATTCTTTCAATCGGATCGACCTCCCCTCGACACCAGGCATTGAAGTTGTCGCTTGCCAAACCAGAATTAAAGGCAAAGAACTTTGCATTGCTTCCACCTACATCCCCCCTAGAGCCTCAGTTAGCCACCGACGGCTTTGCGATATTGCGGAACTCCTCCCCGCACCGAGGCTAGTTTTAGGTGACTTTAACTCCCACGGCACGGCATGGGGTTGCCTTCATGACGATAATCGATCTACCCTACTCCATGAGCTTTGCGACAACTTCAATATGACTATTTTGAATACGGGTGAAATGACACGGATTCCTGTCCCTCCAGCGCGACCGAGCGCCTTAGATCTGTCCCTCTGCTCGACATCGCTGCGGTTAGATTGCATGTGGAAGGTAGTCTCTGATCCCCACGGCAGCGACCATCTGCCAATCGTAATTAATATTGCTAACGGTTCAGGGCCACCGAATACAATCAATGTTTCGTATGACCTCACACGAAATATTGATTGGAAGAGCTACGCGTCCGCGATATCCGAAAAAGTAGAATCGACACAAGAGCTTCCTCCGGAGGAAGAGTACGGGTTCCTGGCTGGCTTGATTCTCGATACCGCGATTCAAGCTCAGACTAAACGCGTACCAGACGCGAATTCACGCGGGTGTCCTCCCAATCCATGGTGGGACAAAGAGTGCTCAGACGTGTACGCGGAGAAGGCCGCTGCGTATAAGACCTTCCGGGACGATGGGCTGCCAGCTAGCTACCGCCAGTACGCGATGGCGGAAATGC
Organism: Topomyia yanbarensis; assembly: GCF_030247195.1. Lineage (NCBI taxonomy): Eukaryota > Metazoa > Arthropoda > Insecta > Diptera > Culicidae > Topomyia > Topomyia yanbarensis. The sequence goes on from NC_080671.1 coordinate 455,557,050, forward strand.
GCATGAAGAGTTTGATGAAAGCCAAAAAACGTAGCTACTGGCGCCGGTTCGTCGAAGGACTAACGAAAGAAACATCGATGAGCACTCTTTGGAGTACGGCCCAGCGCTTACGAAACCGAAACAGTACCAATGAGAGTGTGGAATATTCAAACCGTTGGATATTCGATTTTGCCAAGAAGGTTTGTCCGGATTCCGCCCCGGCACAGAAGATCTACCGCGCCGCGTCCCCTCACAATAACGCGAACGAAACACCGTTTTCGATGGTGGAGTTCTCACTTGCTCTCTTATCATGTAACAATAAAGCCCCAGGGCCAGACAGAATCAAATTTAACTTGTTAAAGAATCTGCCAGACTCTGCCAAGAGACGCTTGTTGAATTTATTTAATAAGTTTCTTGAGGGTAATATTGTCCCTCATGACTGGAGGCAAGTGAAGGTCATCGCCATTCAAAAACCAGGAAAACCAGCCTCCGACCACAACTCGTATCGACCGATTGCAATGCTGTCCTGTATCCGAAAGTTGTTCGAGAAAATTATCTTGTTTCGCCTCGATAATTGGGTTGAAGCAAATGGCTTACTGTCAGATACACAATTTGGTTTCCGCAAAGGCAAAGGGACGAACGATTGTCTTGCGTTGCTCTCAACAGAAATTCAAATGGCTTATGCTAGCAAAGAGCAGATGGCATCAGTTTTCCTAGATATAAAGGGGGCTTTTGATTCAGTTTCTATCAAAATTCTTTCTGAGAAGCTGCACCAGCATGGTCTTTCACCGACTCTAAACAACTTTTTGCTAAACTTGCTGTCTGAAAAACATATGCATTTTTCGCATGGTGATTTATCGACATCACGAATTAGCTACATGGGTCTTCCCCAGGGCTCATGTCTAAGCCCCCTTCTCTATAACTTTTACGTGAATGACATTGACGAATGTCTTGTCAATTCCTGCACGCTAAGGCAGCTTGCAGATGACGGTGTGGTCTCTATTACAGGTCCCAAAGCCGTCGATCTGCAAGGACCATTGCAAGATACCTTGGACAATTTGTCTGCTTGGGCCCTCCAGCTAGGTATCGAGTTCTCCACGGAGAAAACTGAGCTAGTCGTATTTTCAAGGAAGCGTGAACCAGCGCAACTACAGCTTCAATTAATGGGTCAAACTATTGCTCAGGTTTCAACTTTCAAATATCTCGGGGTCTGGTTCGACTCTAAAGGAACCTGGGGATGTCACATTAGGTATCTGAAACAGAAGTGCCAGCAAAGGATCAACTTTCTCCGTACAATAATCGGAACATGGTGGGGTGCCCACCCAGGAGACCTGATCAGGCTGTACCAAACAACAATATTGTCGGTGATGGAGTACGGGAGTTTCTGTTTCCGCTCCGCTGCGAACATACATTTCATCAAACTAGAGCGAATCCAATATTGTTGTTTGCGTATTGCTTTGGGTTGTATGCACTCGACACATACGATGAGTTTAGAAGTGCTGGCGGGCGTCCTTCCGCTGAAAAATCGATTTTGGGAACTCTCCTATCGATTGCTCATCCGATGCGATATCTTGAACCCGTTAGTAATTGCAAATTTCGAAAGGCTTATCGAGCTCAATTCTCAAACCCGATTTATGTCCTTGTACTTCGATTACATGGCACAAAATATCAATCCTTCTTCATACTATCCCAACCGTGTCAATCTCTTTCATGCTTCTGATTCAACTGTTTTCTTTGACACATCCATGAAAGACGAGATTCGTGGAATCCCGGATCACATACGCCCGCAAGTGATCCCAAGCATCTTTCATAGTAAATTTCGAGAAGTCGACTGCAACAAGATGTTTTACACCGACGGGTCAAGCCTCGACGGCTCCACTGGCTTCGGTATATTCAATCAAAACCTCACCGCCTCATTCAAACTCAATGATCCTGCTTCAGTTTACGTCGCAGAACTTGCTGCTATTCAGTATACCCTTGGGATCATTGATACTTTGCCCACCGATCATTACTTTATTGTCTCGGATAGCCTCAGCTCAATCGAGGCTCTCCGTTCAATGAAACCGAGAAAGCACATTCCATATTTTCTGGGGAAAATCTGGGAGCGCCTGCGTGCTTTGTCTGCAAGATCGTACAAGATTACCTTAGTTTGGGTTCCCTCGCATTGCTCCATTCCAGGTAATGAAGAAGCGGACTCTTTAGCTAAGGCGGGCGCTTTGCAAGGTGACATATATGATAGACCAATTAGCTTCAGCGAATTTTTCAGTATTACTCATCAGAGAACCCTCGAAAGTTGGCAAACATCATGGAGCAATGGTGAACTGGGAAGGTGGCTACATTCGATAATCCCTAAGGTATCGACGAAACCTTGGTTCAGAGGGATGGATGTGGGTCGGGATTTCATTCGCGTGATGTCTCGGCTCATGTCCAATCACTACACGCTGGACGCACATCTCCGGCGTATTGGGCTCGTGGATAGCGGTGTCTGCGCTTGTGGCAACGGTTATCACGAAATCGAACATGTTGTCTGGGCATGTGCCGAGTACTGTTCTGCCAGGTCTCAACTATTCGATTCCCTTCGGGCCCGAGGAAGATCACCCAATGTCCCGGTTCGAGATGTACTAGCAAGCCGCGATATTCTCTACATGTCCCTTATATACACGTTCCTCAAAACCATCAATATCCAAATTTAAATGCCCCTATCTTTTCTCTTATCATTCCCAGAAGTGCCCTCTTCCGCCTACCGTACCCCAACGATGGTTTGATACGACTCCAAGACGAGACAAAACATCTGTCGAATGAACCAACAACACGAGATCTACAGTACAACATCACACGCGCAGCGCGGTGTGTTCCCGATCCGTATCTGAGCCGTACTACGAAATCGTCTGGAGGAACCCCTGCCGGCTCGAGGAAAACCGCCCGGCGTCCCAATACTTGATACATCCGTTCGAATCTGTAATCCTGGCCGTTGATTCCTGATGCCGGAAACTGAAGTTTATATCCCCCCCCCCCGTTCAGTCTTGTCCACCCTCTCTCCCATGTCTCTGATACACAGATGTATGTCTTCACCCCCTTCTCCCCTTGAATATCTTCCCAAAACTTATGTGCCCCCTATCTTCTAGTGTTAGTTGATCAATCCATTCGAATCTGTAATCCTGGCCGTTAATTCCTGATGCCGGAAACTGAAAGTTTATATCTCACCCCCCCCCCCCCCTTCAGCCTTGTCCACCCACCCTCCCATGTCTCTGATACACAGATGTATGACTTCACCCCCTTCTCCCCTTGAATATCTTCCCAAAATTTATGTGCCCCCCTATCTTCTAGTTTTAGTTGAACAATATTTAATCTCGTTAAGAAATGCGCAACAGTACCACTACTTTAAAATAGCCCTAATTAATTCCCCTTAATCTTGAACCACTCTTTCTAGTTATCTCTAGTTAATAAGCTTGTAAAATGTTCCGCTTAGTTAATAATTATTTTTTCTACAATCTCCCTTCTAAAAATCATAAAGTGAATTACTATACAAAGAACACACAAATGACCCGTCCCCCAAATCTTACGAATATTATATTATACCCTCTTTTATATGTATAAGTTAGCTGTAGTTTTTTTTTTAGTTTTATTATATAAAACAAAATAATATTGAAATGTGTATCCCCCTAGTTTTAAGAAATTCAAAATGTAAAACAATGAAAAAATGGCACCTTTAAGCTAACGCATACGTGCCTTATCAAATAAACAAATTGAAAAAAAAAAAATCAAATCCTATGGATTGATTTACATGCAGATTTTACCAAAGGTTTGAAAAAAGTCTTTTCTCCGTTTTCAAAGACGACCGCGTTTCGTGGTTTTCTCAGTTGAACCTTAGTGGTAATTTGTCAGACGCCTTTCGAAAATTTTTGCCTGCTCTGGATTTAGAATTGCGTAAAGAAAGCTATCTATATACAAACAGACAATTCAAATATGAAGGAAGTTATGATAGATATTACAAGTTGAATTCATTTTTAAATTATCGAATGTCATTTTATTATAATACAAGGTACTATTTAAAATTGAATCAATTATCGAAGTTTTACGATTGCCACAATTTGATTCTGAATCTTTAAAATTAGATTTATGAAATTAGCATTGTAAGTATGCTCTTTTCAGCTTTGTCGCATCAGTATCTGGCGTAGGGAAAAATGGAGTTTTACGAACTTTGTATATTTGAAATATCCAAGTTACAGGTTAACGTGTACGAGGTTCTTTTTAAAAAAGACAACCGTCTCTGTCCACGGACTAATTAAAAGTGATTTTATTTCGATTAATTTGTTTTACAGAGGCCTCACTGCTAACTGGTCAAACCTATAAACGCTGACGCTGCTCCTATGTATCGCTGCCGCGGGTCTGCTGCATCAGTACTTTGTGTGTCGCCTGTTTAGGGCTTCGGCTGGTAACACGCGCATCCGTTTGCGCGTGCAATATAATTTTTTGCGTCTGGGCATGGGTTCGGTGGTAACTTCCATATATAAATATATTTGTCTGACGATAGGAGTGATCAAATCGTCAAAAGTAGAGCAAGTAATAATTCTGGAAACCGTTACCTTTCATATAAAGGATCATTCCAAACATGGGATTATCGGAACGGGACCAGTTAATGTATAATGTGTAACTTTTTGCCCAAGTATTAGGAAGGTAAAAAACAAAACTTGAAAAGCACAATGATTAAAATCATACGGTTTAGTCCCAAACAATATACTGCACCAAAATCATTAAAAATTTATGAATAAACCTATAACTTATATTCGTCTCGTATCCCCTTTTTCATATATCTTCGTGAAGCTACAATTGTTTCGTGGAACATAGTGGTGCAATTGCGCCTTTCTCATTTGAGCGACCGAAAATAAAAGTCGCAAGGACAGAACATGCATCGTAAAACCCGTTTCAAATATATTAGAATACAAAAATCGGATATAAACTACAAGCATAAAAATCGGAATGGGACTTTCATCTGTAAGAGTCGGATAAAAAAACCTTCAGTATAAAAACCGAAAAAAATATTTCCGATTCTTACAAAGTAGTTTTTGTTAGCCGACTTTTAATCATGAACATCACGATATACTGACTTTTATACTGGAGGTTCATTCTCGCCGTTTTTACGGGTGAACATTTTTTAAGCGATTCGTATGCTGAAGGATCTCCGTCCGATTTTTAAACTTGAAGTTTATTTCCGATTTCTATATTATAATATATTTGAAACGGGTTATACGAAGCATGTTCTGTCCTTGCGACTTTTTTTTCGTCGCTCATTTGTTCAAACTACGATTCCATGGCTCATTATGTTCAATACAATGGTGGAAATGTATATTACATATTCAGTACGATTTGCACATAGTACATACAATGGATCGACAGCCACGATTTTGAGATACTATGTGTCGACACTAAAACATCGCTTGAAACCAGCGGCGAATCAAGGAGGCAGATCCGTTAAGAAATTTTAAACTAGTATAATTTGAAAGTAGCAACCCCTTACTGCATATCCCTACTTAAGCCTTTACAAGCCAAAAAAAATAGGTTGACGATTTTTACAGCGATTGCATAACCTTTCCATATGGGAAAGGCAAAAATGTGCCAAAGACAAAAAAGTAAATTTTCGTCAAAAGAATTTTTTTCGAGATTTCATGAAATCTCAATGTTTTATGCATTTTAAAGTCATTTGGCATCCAAAATACAATTTTGAAATTTTCTCTTAATCCCTCCTTTGAGAATTTTTCATTTCAGTTTATATGTGAATTTGCTGTGTGGTCGCACATTATCGGCAGTGATGCAAATGCTCATGACATCATTTGGGGCAGCTCAGACATCAATCTGAGAAGCTCTGAGCTGGTAGAGTACAAAAGTAGTACAAATCTTCATATTCTGAATGTGGGAAACCGACCAACTTTTGCGAGGTCTGGACGGGAGGAGGTGTTAGACATAACGCTTTGCTCTGATAGAATTTTGCATGAGCTGGGAAATTGGCAGGTTCCAAATGAAATTGAATAATCTCTATCCGATCATAAATATTTATTTTTCTATCATTTTGATGTCACTTTCAATGTGGTAACGTATCGTAATCCTAAATCTACAAACTGGAACCTCTTTTTAAAAAACTAAACTGGCGACTAAATTTCATGGATATTTTCCAACAATCAGTCAACTAGACGACTTAGATGACGTCGTGGATACGACAAACTCATTCATATTAGCATCCTACGAAGAAGCTTGTCCACTTTGTACTGTTAAATCGACTAGGGGAACCCCTTGGTGGAGGGCTGAGCTTGAAAGAATGAAGAAAGTTATGAGAAGAGCTTGGAACCGGCGTCAGCGTGATGACTCCAGGGCTTTCAGGTCAACTCGTAGTGCATATAAGAAATGTCTTAGATCTGCAGAACGGGCTGGCTGGCAAAGCCTATGCACTAATGTCTCTAGTCTGAACGAGGCTAGCAGATTAAAAAAAATTCTCTCCAAATCGAATGATTTTCAGATGAACTCCTTAAAAACCAGAGATGGTGTTTATGTGACGGACGAAAAAGATGTTCTTAATTGTCTCTTCGACACACACTTTCCAGGTTGTATCGATCCGGAGCTGAACAATGTTCACAGATCTCATTCTGGTGATTCGGACTCGTGGGCGTTAGCACGCACATTGGTCTCCACTGAATCGGTCAAGTGGGCAGTTGACAGCTTTGCTCCATACAAATCACCTGGAAAAGATGGAATACTTCCCGTGCTACTGCAAAAGGGATTTGATATTCTTAAATATGTCTTGAAAAAGATTTTGCTTTCCAGTCTTGCTACCGGGTATATCCCGAAAGCATGGCGAGAAATAACTGTTAGATTTATTCCCAAAAGGGGGGCGCTCAAGCTATTTTTAGAAGCCTATTAGCTTAAGTTATTTTTTCTGAAAGCTTTGGAACAGTTAGTTTAGTTGAATATCCACTGCACAAAATGCAACATGCATATCAGTGTGGGAAATCCACGATCACTCTGCTCCACGATGTTGTTTACAACATTGAGAAAGCCTTCTCGCTCAAGCAATCTAGCTTGGGTGTATTCCTAGATATTCAGGATGCTTTTGACAATGTGTCCTTCCAGTCTATTCTGGAAGCGACGCGCGGTCATAGGATACCTGCATGTATCTCGGGTTGGATAAACGCAATGCTTAGTAACCGCATACTTTGCTCGTCACTGCGACAGGCTGAGATACGGAAGTTGAGTATTTGCGGTTGTTCTCAGGGCAGCGTTCTGTCACCTTTGTTATGTAACTTGGTTGCCGATGGCTTGTTGAAGAAACTTAATGAGCTTGGATTTCCAACCTACGAGTTTGCTGACGATTACCAAACACTAATTACTGGACTTTGCATCGGAACAATCTTTGACTTAATGCAACAGGCATTAAGAGCTGTCGAACAGTGGTGTCGACAAGTTAAATTATCAGTTAACCCAAGCAAAACTTCTGTTTGGTTGCTATGTCATCCCCCTGGACAACCAACGCTACCAATATTGCGGTGTAACAGCTACTACCCGGCGCATGATATCAGATATCTTAATTCACCACGTTTGATCACCGAAAGGGACAGCGAGTGATAGTGCTGATGATCTTTCTCGCCGTGATCGATCGGCAGTCGTCTCCAGCCACCTACTTGTATAGCACGTGCATGTACGGCGGTCCACCGCTGGTACTTATTTTAACCTGTCTGTCTAAATCATTCCGGAAAAGGGAGAACCATCCATCCCATCCCATGTCAGCTGGCCGCTGGCAACCGTTCAGGTGACCTTCAACCGACGTAACCCCCAAACAGCTGGTCCTTCGAGCCGGATCGGTTGGAGGCCTTTTCGGAAGGACGGATTTCCCGGGATTTGGCAAGGACGCCATCCACCATTGTCGCGAGGACGCACAATTGGTTACCACCATTGCTACAAGGTTGTACAATAGGCATCTAAGAAATCGCCATTGCGATTGGCCGCCATTACGAACGCATGCATGTGGTCCGCGTGGTTCTGTAAAATTGCATGAGAACCCTTTGGAGACGACGAAGGTTCCAGATACCAAATAATTCAAGGTCCAATATTATTTGGAATCACGTGAGTAGTATTCCAACACGTTCACGTTAGTTGCATAGGTGCTTCCCTTGGTTTTTTCTCTCTTTTATGGTCGCGGGGAAGACTTTACGATTGCTACTGAGAGGCACTGAACTAGACGGCGAAGGAAGCGATTGTTCTCGGCAATCGGCAACCTGCGTTCCCGATCAAATTAAAATACAAAGCCCGATTTATTCGGGAGCAGGTTAGTACCTCTCCAAGCATTTTAAACGTGTTGGTCGGTGTTACCTTTGGTGTTTTCTCCTTTTCGCGAGCTCAATTCGGATATCTAGCTCAGTTGCTCATCCAATCACCGGGATCGATCGACACCCTTCAAACGGACCAAGGGTCGGCAAGGGTCGATTACCACAAGTCGGCTATAAGGAGGTCGGCGTTTATTATCACGGAGGAGAGGCGGAACTTCCCGATTTTACACAACCATTTCAACAAGCTGCTGTCTGCATGCAAATTCTAAACACTTGAGGAAACCAAAAGCTGTGGCAGAGAACCCAATACTTTCAAGGCACGAATTTATTGGGAGCAGGTTAGTACCTCTCCAAAAACGGTAATCATATCCAAAGGGTGCTTCTTGTGGATTTTGTTTATTTCTCGGTATTGCGTCTGTTGCCGTTATTGCTTCCAAGATGTCCAAACTCCGCGCCAAGCAAACACGGCTGCGAAATTTGATGACATCATTCAACGTAATCTACGCATTCATGGAGCATTATGAAGACACCAGGCATTGCAGTGAGCTGGCTTCGCGGTTGGAGAAGTTAGAGCCACTGTGGGAGAAGATAGACGAAGCTATGACGGAGACGGAATTAGCCGACAGTGAGGAAGGAGCGGCAGGAGAGAGGTACGTTAAGGAACGAGTGGACTTCCAGAATAAATTCTTTATCCTTAAAGGATTCTTGGTCTCTAAAATTCGGGATAGCCCCGAGCATAACTGTGCCCTGCAAACATCTCAGGTTTTGGAGTCCACTTTTGCACCCCCGCACCCGCATGTTAAGCTGCCTTTGATTAGTCTTCCCAAGTTTTCTGGCAACGTGGAGGAGTGGTTGTCTTTTCGCGATTTGTTCATCTCATTGATACATTTCTCGACGGACTTGCCGGACATCGAAAAATTCCACTATCTTAGAAGTCAGTTGGAAGGGGAGGCGTTAGCAGTAATAGCGTCATTACCACTTACGCAGGCTAACTACACTGTGGCTTGGGAATTACTGGTCAAACGGTACTCGAACAGTAAGTGTCTTAAGAAGAAGCAGGTACAAAATCTATTCGATTGTGCAGTCATGCGGAAAGAATCAGCAGTGGAACTGCACAAATTGGTTGAAGGTTTCGAGAAAGCTACCAAGGTCCTAGATCAGGTGGTGCAGCCAGGCGATTACAAGGATCTACTGCTGATTCATCTGATGTGTTCAAGGCTGGATGATAAAACGCGGCGAAGCTGGGAAGAACATGCGTCGACTTTGGAGGAGGAAGGCTTCAAGGATTTGATGGAGTTTTTGCTTCGACGCATCAGGGTGTTGGATTCTTTACCAAGTAGGCAATCGGATACCCAACCCCCAATGGTTAAAAAGGTTTATTCATCTAAGGTCGCTAGCCATGGAGCAGTCCAATCGACTCAATCCAAATGTTTCTCTTGTTCCGACACGCATCCACTTTTCACGTGTCCAGTTTTCGGTAAATTGGCCGTCATCGAAAGGGAAAAACTGCTGCGGCAACATTCGTTGTGTAGGAACTGTTTCCGGAAAGGGCATCAGGCGAAGGAATGTTCATCCAAGTTTTCGTGTCGACGATGTAAGGAACGGCACCATACCTTGGTTTGCTACAAGGAGGAGAAACCCAATACTCAGCACACAAATGGGACTGAAAATCAATCCAAAGAGGGAAGGGGTCATAACTCCACTGAAAGGGTATCTACAGCTAATGCCGCGGAAGTCACATCGGTTAGCAGTAATATCGGGCGGTCGGGATCGAAGGTACTTCTAGCTACAGCGGTAGTTCGCGTGGTCGACGATTATGGGCACGAGTTTCCTGCGAGAGCACTCTTGGATTCCGGATCGGAGTGCAATATTATCTCCACCCAACTTTCGCAGAAACTGCGTGTCAAGAGAACTAGAGCAGATATACAAATAACAGGTATTGGACAGGTTCCAACGAAGACCAGGGAGAAAGTCCGAGCAACAGTCAAGTCGAGGTTAACAGACTATTCCGAGACCTTGGAGTTTTATGTACTGACTAAAGTGACCGAAGATTTGCCCACATCGGCCATCACTGTGAACAACTTGGAGTTACCTGCTGGAATTCAATTAGCAGACCCGGAGTTTTTCAAAACTCACACCATCGATTTGCTTCTTGGTGGGGAGTTGTTTTTCGACTTCTTCCCGACGAAACAACGAATTGCCCTTGGCGAACATATGCCTTCACTCGTTGATTCGGTATTCGGATGGTTGATGACTGGTCGTTGTGGTTTGAGTCAAGGTGGGGCATTAACGGTTTGTCAGCATACGGCAGTTTCAGAGGCGATCGAGGATCTCATGAACAAATTTTGGGAGTGTGAGGAGGGGCATCTTTGCTCGAACTATTCGGTTGAGGAAACCACGTGCGAAGAATATTTCTCTAAGACAGTAAAGCGAAAGGAGGACGGTCGATATTTAGTTGGTTTACCAAAATCTCAGGATGGCTTGGCTAAACTGGGTGAGTCAAGATCTACGGCTTTCCGACGTCTGATGCTGCTCGAACGGCGACTGGCACGAGATGAGGCGTTAAAGAAAGAGTACCATACGTTTATCTCCGATTACAAGGATCGTGGACATTTAAGGAAGGTTACTGAAGAACATCCCGGGGCTATTACTAGCTATTACCTTCCGCATCACCCGGTAATAAAGGATTCAAGTACAACAACCCGCGTCAGAGTGGTTTTTGACGCATCCAGCAAATCGTCCACAGGAGTGGCTCTGAATGACGTACTTCTGAATGGGCCAGTTATCCAGGATGATTTGCGCACAATTATCATGCGAAGCCGACAGTATCCAATTATTCTAATCGCAGATGTTGAGAAGATGTTCCGGCAAATTTTGATGGATCCCGCAGATTTGTCGTTACAAAGGATTCTTTGGCGCTTTTCACCAGACCAACCGGTGGAAACATACGAATTGCTGACCGTTACTTACGGTACGAAACCAGCTCCCTTCTTAGCCACCAGAACCTTGAAGCAGTTGTCTATCGACGAAGCGGCCACCTTTCCTCTGGCGGCTGAACGGATTGCTAAGGACGTCTACATGGATGATGTTATCACTGGAGCAAACGACGTGGAGGAGGCAAAGACCATCCGAAGTGAACTTGATGGATTGCTGCGAACGGGAGGATTTCGGTTACGCAAATGGGTTTCGAACAATGAAGACGCTCTTGTAAGTGTCGCTGAAGATAATCTGGCTCTTCCTTTCATGAACGATGTCGATTTTGATGCCGAACGAACGGTGAAAACTTTGGGTTTGGTTTGGGAGCCTCGTACGGATACATTCAGATTTAAGATCCAATTCGAGGAGGTTCAGTCGGTTGCGCTAACTAAACGGAAGGTGCTTTCCTGTATCGCGAAGGTGTTTGATCCATTGGGGCTAGTCGGACCCGTCGTAACGAAGGCGAAGATGTTTATGCAGCAAATTTGGGAGCTTAAGGATACAGCACAGAAGGCATTAGGCTGGGACGATAATCTGCCGTCATCGTTAGTAGACTCTTGGACGGATTTCTATGCTCAATTCCCCAATTTAAATGAAATTCGTATTCCTCGATTCGTTGCCTGTCCCAATGCGATTTCGTTTCAACTACACTCATTCTCGGATGCATCGGAAAAGGCGTACGGTGCCTGCATTTATTTGCGTTCTGAAGACAGCAAAGAACAAGTCACGGCGTCGCTCATCTCGTCCAAATCTCGAGTTGCACCACTCAAGCGTCAGACGATTCCCCGGTTAGAGCTGTGTGGAGCACAGCTGGCGGTGGAACTGCATCAGAAGGTGACGAAGTCTCTCAACCTGACATGTGAATCGTTTTTTTGGACGGATTCCAAAACGGTTCTACAATGGCTCGCACAGCCACCGAATACCTGGACGACGTTTGTAGCACATCGCGTCTCATTCATTCAACACTCTACCCAGAACTGTCATTGGAGGCATGTACCAGGGATTCAGAATCCAGCGGATCAACTCTCCCGTGGGTTAGATCCAGGCCAAATGATTGTAGATTCAGCATGGTGGGATGGTCCATTATGGCTGGTCGCAGATTGGAATTCATGGCCAACGCAATTAGGAACTCTACCAGAATCAGATACACATGAAATGGAGAGAAGGAAAACTGTCGTAGCTGTGGTGGTTCCTGTGAAAACGTTCAACGATTGGTATTTTGAGCAGTTTTCTGAATATACAAAACTCATCCGTGTTACAGCATATTGCCGGAGATACTTAAGAAACCTTCGCACGGGAGCAGAGAAAAGATTGCGGTCTTTACCACTTACCACCCAGGAACTAAGCGAAGCAGAAATGTGTCTCGTTCAGCTGGTCCAGCAGGAGGCCTTTCCCAAGGAGCTCAAGGCACTTTTCACAAACGAACCGGTTCACCGAGGATCCAAACTTCGCTGGTTCAACCCAGTGCTTACCAAGGAGGGAATCATTCGAATTGGAGGTCGATTGGCGAATTCTAGCATTCCCGAGGAAACTAAACATCCTATGGTCATTCCAGGAAACCATAAATTCTCAAAGCTTCTGGCCAGCAACTATCACAAAACACTCTTGCATGCGGGTCCTCAACTACTGTTGAACTCAATTCGATTACGTTTTTGGCCACTTGGAGGGCGAAATCTATGCCGTTTAACAACTCATCGTTGTCTAATGTGTTACCGAGCTAAACCGAAACTTCAACAACAATTCATGGCTCAATTACCTGCACCAAGAATCACCGCAGCTCGTCCATTCACTACAACAGGCGTCGATTATTTTGGTCCTGTATATATTCGCCAAGGCTACCGGAAGGGATCAACGAAGGCTTACGTAGCGGTGTTTATCTGCTTCTGTACGAAGGCAGTACATTTAGAGCTGGTTTCCGACTTGTCTACTGCAAGGTTCATCCAAGCTCTACGAAGGTTTACAGCACGGAGAGGAAAATGTTCGGATATTTATTCCGACAATGGAACCAACTTTGTCGGTGCACGCAACAGTATAGCAGAACTCCTTCGTAACTTAAGAGACCGCAACCACCACGAAGTAATTCAGAAAGAGTGCAGCAACAATGGCATCACATGGCACTTTAACCCCCCTGCCGCCCCTCACTTCGGCGGACTATGGGAAGCCGCAGTACGCTCCGCTAAGAAACACTTGCTCCGTGTCTTAGGCAATTCCTCCGTCTCTTATGAAGATTTTACAACCCTCCTAGCCCAAGTAGAAGGTTGTCTTAATTCCAGGCCCCTCACACAGCTTTCGGACGACCCCACAGATCTCCAACCGCTCACACCAGCTCACTTTCTTGTTGGATCATCGCTACAAGCACTTCCCGACAAGAACTATAACAGTGTTCCAGCCAACCGGCTCTCACACTGGCAGCTAATCCAGCAACAGCTTCAACACTTTTGGCGCAGATGGCATACCGAATATCTGTCGCAGCTTCAGGCACGAGTGAAGAATTGGCAGCCAGCAGTCAATATCGAGCCCGGCAGACTTGTCATCATTGTCGATGAAAACCAACCACCGAATAAATGGAAATTGGCACGGATTCACCAAATACATCCAGGCGACGGCGGTGTAGTTCGAGTCGTCACTCTACGAACTTCGACTGGTTACCTGACGCGACCGGTGACCAAAATATGTCTGCTACCACTACCGTCAGCAGATGAGGAGAAAACTAGTAATCAGCCGTAAGAATCAACTGAAATCGTGCAATTTCAGGGTGGTTCGGGATGTTTGGTTGCTATGTCATCCCCCTGTACAACCAACGCTACCAATATTGCGGTGTAACAGCTACTATCCGGCGCATGATATCAGATATCTTAATTCACCACGTTTGATCACCGAAAGGGACAGCGAGTGATAGTGCTGATGATCTTTCTCGCCGTGATCGATCGGCAGTCGTCTCCAGCCACCTACTTGTATAGCACGTGCATGTACGGCGGTCCACCGCTGGTACTTATTTTAACCTGTCTGTCTAAATCATTCCGGAAAAGGGAGAACCATCCATCCCATCCCATGTCAGCTGGCCGCTGGCAACCGTTCAGGTGACCTTCAACCGACGTAACCCCCAAACAACTTCAATGGTTCTTTTCATGAAGAAGTGAATATCAACCGGGGTTCGTCCCTTGCAGTTCTTTGATCCTGAGCTACTGTGTGCAGATCAAGTCAAATACGTTGGAGTTATATTGGATTCCAAACTGAATTGGTCTGCTTACATTGAGTTCAGAATCAAGAAAGCGTGCATAGCCTTTGGGCAGTGCAGACGAACTTTTGGAAAGACCTGGGGTCTTAAACTTAAATACTATTGGATTTACACGACAATTGTACGTCCAATACTGTCATCATAGAGGGGAGAGGTGGTGACAGTCCAGTCAAAGCTAAACCATCTGCAAAGAATGGCGCTCATGGCGTTGACTGGTGCTTTCACCACGACTCCGACTGCTGCTCTTGAGGCACTTTTAAATATCAAACCATTACACATACACCTCAAACAAGAAGCACTATCATGTACATACAGACTGCTGGTTACTGGGCTTTGGAACAGTAATCATGTTGATCTTGCTACCAGTCATACACGATTGTGGTCACAAAAGGTTACATGGGGTGAAGATATTCTTGCTCCCAGCGATATTACACTCACTTGTAGTTGTAGGGACGTGCTGGTGCTGGTGTCTACTGTCGTGAAATGAGATTGTAACAATCTCACTCACTAGGTAGATACTGTACTGCATTCCAAGCAGAAATTTTTGCGATTATGTGTGGGGTCAACACTATCAACCTTGTCTGGGTGCCCGGACATTCTGGTATTACTGGAAATGAATGAGCTGACGAATTGGCCAGGGCAGGTTCAGCGATTGACTTCGTTGGTCCTGAGCCCACGCTGCCAATTTCGACAAGTTGGATAAGGGAAAAAATACGGTCCTGGGCTTTGTCCGAGCACGGCAATTATTGTTGAAATCTACAAACGTGTCGCCAAACAAAGGCGTTTCTAGAACAACCGTGCCCAGTGATTTCGAAAAATCTCCTACATTTTTTGAAGCTCCACTGCGGCATGTTGACCAGTGCTTTAACCGACCACTGCAAACTCAATTATCACATGGCAACTATTCTGCGCGCTGAGTCTTTTTCATGTGATCTTTGTGAATCCGATTACGGAACCTCATATAATCTGATATGAAACTGTCCAGCGGTAGCGCAATTGCGATTTCGAGTTTTCGGCCGTCCTTATATAGACGAAACCATGTTTGGACGACTGAAGCTCAGAGACATACTAAAGATTCTTATCCAATGTGGAAAGGAGCTTTAGGCTTACTCGCAAGCGAGTTGAACTACTTGTGAGTTTAACTTACCTGTTGATTATTTTTGTTTTTGTGCTGTTATTTTCCCCACCCTTCCAATTCTACTTACCCACATCTCCTTGTTCTTTCCTTACGCTCAGGAAATGATGAAAACGCAGGGCAAGGCACAAGTCCCCGACTACATACGGGGAACGTGCTGTTTAAGCCAATATATTCTGATTCCTGATTCCAGTCTCTTGAATATACGCTTACATAAACTGCGCGGCAGTCAAACATTAACAAGCTTCGGCCGAATATTTTAGAAATCGGATCTTTCGGTATTTTTACAAGCATTCAATCATCGGAAATAAATATAACTGTTGCTGAAGGGTTGAACCCCAGAGGCGGATCGAATTCCCCAAAAAATCGGCAGCTCAATCAACTGATATACACATACAGTCTACCGGAACAATCCTCCGTCCGTCGCCTTTAAATACCTGGGGTCTTCTGAAAAAATACTCCGTCCGTCGCCTTCAAACACCTAACTTAGAATGATATTAGAGATAAATCTGCAGTGAACTAAAAGTTAAAGTTTCACAAAACTATAGTGTTCCGTTGGTGTTCTATACTGATGGCTTTGCCCGAAACAGGCTAATAAAAATTATTCTTTAAACCTGATGATTTTCAGGTACATTAAAACATAGATTACTTTTCGGTTAGATTGTTGTTGCTAGTGTAGACAAATAACACAAATTCTCGTACTACCCACCCCCTTTCCATGGACAAGCATAGATATTTTCATACCTCCTACCCTATTATGCGAATCATTTAACACCAATTTTTTGATGACTTAAAACTTCACTGAACCTGATATAATTATCAGAAGCTATCAGAGCTATTTGAATAACCAAGGTCGAATATTACCTCAGACCAAATTCTCTTAAAATTCTTCATTTTGTTTGAGAGTTCAAGCAAAGAATCGTTAATATTTTCTAAAACAAGCCCTACAAAAAATAGCTTTGACCAAATTAATCACCTATGACGGTTCCTGATGCCCCCGGGAAACTTGCTAGGTTACAAGTTAATATCCCGCCTATTTCTCAGCGAATTCTTAATCGATTTCTACAAACTTAGTTTTAAATGAAAGATACAGTACTCCCATTGAATTTCGTTCAGATCTGACTTTTGGTACCGGAGGTATAGGTTTATTAGTAAGGTAACGCAGGAATTTACCATATAAACCTAACGGTTACAATCGCAATATCTCAGAGCTTGAAAATCTATTGAAACTACAACTGCATGCTGTACTGTGCGTTCTTTAACTTTTCTACCAACTTGGTTCGTACAACCAAAGTTCGTTATTTCCAATGTAGTTCATAAAATAAATTAAAACAAATAGTACGTAAAAAAGAGTTCGGAAATGGAGGTTTCAGTGTATTTAATTAATGTTTGTTTATTTGGGGTTCTAATTATAAAAGTCATTCGCCCATAATATGGCTTATTATTTATAGGGCCGACCATAATTGAAATTAACAGTGTTCCAAAAAATGCACTCTGAAAGCCCCAAGAAGAATTAGAACCTATTTTAAACATACTTTTTATTCTGAGGTATCGTAAGGCCAATAAAAAATATGTTCCCTAGATTGGGATGCCCTTGAAATAGCCTTCGTCTGTGCAATCTTTTAAGAATAGATAAACAGATTTGATTGGTTTGATTTGGTTCACATCCTGGCATTATCGACACGAACAATTTTTTATCATTAAAATTATCATCAAGTCAATTCGGGTGTAAAGACACATCCTCAAAAGATTCATTTTGAACCCTCTTCATCGAAGTTAACTCGATTCACCACGGCTTCAACGGTTGAGTGGGAGAATGACAAACAGATTCTTCGGTAAAGTCATTCATCCGATCAATTCAGCTGAAAAACGAGTTACCCTCTACCGTCATACGTACGAAGGCAGGCGGAAACCGGGTAAGGAACCCAAACCTAGAGTACTTTACAAATGACAACCCCCGTCTGGTGACGGGAGACAAATGACTAGCGAAAAACGACTAGACGTTTCATTCGGTTTAGTCTCGGTTCGTTGACAGGAGTGCATTTGCATTGTCTTCTACTCGAGTCTGCTCTGCTCCACTTGAAGCTGCTTTCATTGTCATTCCGGTGGACTACATGGGTTCGGTGTAACGGAGAAGGGGGGGGGGGTCTGATAATTAGACATTTGTCATCGCCACTTGACATGCTGAGCCCGAGCATAACAATGAGATCCGTCGCGTCTCATTTCACAGGTTCTACTTTCTACTCGGGCAACAAAGTCGCTTGTACCTTCTTCCCATTCTATCGTCGCAGTAAGCACTGACAGGAAAAAGCTCACAACGGATTCAGATGTTTCAGCTTCCTGAAACGAGTGAGTGAATAATCGTGACAACGTAGTAGGCCAACAGGCTGCAACCGAATCCTATTATACCCAGCTTAACAAACAAACGTGCGCTGGCGGAAATAAAAGACAGCAAACTCTCCAAATCTGTACCCGATAACTCGTACAGAGATTGATGGGTTCTGGTAGTTCGGTTAATTCTGTGGACGGGCGTGTGGAAGCTTAACGCACACACACACACACACACAAAACACGAGATCTATCTGATGCGTTTCCGCTCACTTTCGAGATCGTACGTATGGGAAAGGATTGACATGGCATCTGGCCGGAAGGCATAACGATAAAACATACATAGGCACACAGCCTGGGAAGTAGGAAATTCAATCACCGTCATCCTCAACTCGTTCGCTGCCAAAGAAAAGAGTCCCGTCATCGCCGTGCCTAAAGTGGGCCGTGTTTGCTTCCAACTTCCAGGGATGTGATACGTTGTATGACGTGTGTAGCCAACGTTCTTGATCCAGGAAACTCGTTCATTGGCCGCCGCTGGGCATGAAAGCGACTTGTTTGCTCTCGGATGAGCAGCCGTGCCATTGTGCCGCTGCTGAGTTCAATGCGGACACGTCCCTGGAGAAGAGAATCCTGAACCTGAGAGTGATTCAATCGGTGAGATTAGTCCCTGGTTCCGGGTTATCGAGTTCCCACGTGTCTCGAATTTTAACATCAAAAGGTAAGTGGGAATCATGTGTTAATGCGCGGGCGGGGGGGGGGGGGGGTGATGGGTGTGTAAGGTAAACGAAAATTTCCCTTTGATCAGTGACATCCAATCAGTTCGGGGGCAGCCGGAGGAACAATCACCATTTAATCGGTCGTGTAGCTGGCATTTTGGTAAGGATGAAAGCGGATTAGGACCGCAGGTGACAGTCGCTGGTAATGGGATTGTTATTTGATGAGGCCAACATCGCATCCGGCTTTGCTCGGTAGTGTTAACGAGAGGGCTTCCATTTCAAGGTTATTCAGACCAATGGCGTACATTTTTCACATATTACGCAGTAGGCTACGCTTCAAAAAATTACCAAACGAGAAAATTATTGCCATGTGTTCCAACATAGCACGAGTGTTTTCGTCGCTATTATTGTATCAAAAATATAATAACATGATTTGAGAATAATTTTCCAATACATTTCAAGTATTCATGGGATAACCCGTTGCGATTGGTCGTTAACCAGTCGTCAAACGTAACGTGATTATATGGTATATGAAATCACGCAATAATATTACAGTCCATCAATCCCTCATCAGACCGAAGGCATCAGGGTGTTCCCAAATTAAATCTAAGTTCCGATATGCAAAGTGTCAAAAGCTATACACGGCGGGGGGTCTACTGATGTTGACGGCACACGTGCTCGATATTGAAATTCAATTTTGATCGTCGCTCGGCCTACTTGATTCCCCATGGTGTGGTGTTCGCTGTTTTCCACACCCAAAATGGTACTCTTTTCAAGCCAGGATAGTAAACAAAATTGAATTTACTCTAATGATGTTTTCAAGCAAATTCAATGACGATTTTCTTTGCAACTTGCGACGTGAAACGTCTACGAATTTTGTTTTCACTCACTAAAACAATACGTCACATGTCAGAAATAAGTTTAGCACGAAGCGTACGATTCCACCTACTCCGACAGCCGTCATGCCGGTCATGATTGATAATGTTTTTGTGGCCCAATAATAACAGCATCCGTTTCGCTGCCGGCAATCGATCTTATCCGATTCAATAGAGCTACGTGAGCGGAATTCTTGTTGCTCGCTTTCCCTACCTTTACAATAATAGATCCTTCGGACGGAACGGAGCGCTACTGTTTGCCATGAAAAGCGCCCTGTTACCGGGAAACGGTGAATGATGGGTGGCATGTTTTCCCTTCATTTGCACCTTTTCGTTTCGCAGCGTCCCATTCGCACACATCCAGCAGAACACGACACAGTGCCAGTTAGCAGGAGATCTTTGACGCGTGAAATGCGGTCCTGGCCGTCGTCCCTTGCGTATATTTGTTCAAACATTAACAAAACCGCAATGGTTCCTGACGACGAACGTGAGAGAGCATTGCCTGTAGTAATACTGGCATGTAAAACTGATGACAATGGAGGAGAGGGAATTCGGTTTTACTGGCTAGAACCTGTCGCTGTCATATCGTCGTCAGCAGTTTGATAGAGGTCCAGTGGGAACGGATCTGAAATGGAGCAAACGGAACCTAATCTGAGAATTTGCCTCCGATAATTTTTTTTCTCTCCCCTTAGATGAATGCGACAGTACATTGTCACTACATTGTGTAAACTAGATGGAAGTGACAACTTTTCATTGTCTGGTACGAACACGGTCTCAACTCCTGAAGCTCTAAGAAGTTGTATGACTTGGACCGGATCAGAGTATTAGGACCATACATAAATTACGTAACGCTAGAAATGTCCCCACGTAACAAACTTCTCTACCCCTTCTTCCCAAGTAAGCAACATTTTTTTTAATTTTTTTTTATTACCTTATTTGCCCATAAGTGTGACATAGTTCACGACGGTCCCTTTTCTGAAGAACGAACTGACGAAACTAAGGACAAACATAATAACGATAACGAACTAACGTAATTGCGTTCTTGATCGGTATTCAGTTGGGTCTTTTTTAATCGAAGAACACGAATGCAATTTACTGTAGGGCAGTTGGCATCAACCAGGGGTTCTTTGATTGGTTTCAGAGGGTAGCGGAGACAAAAATGAAATTTGCATCAATTTAGCAAATAAATCGCAGTATTTAAAAGAGCTCATTAAAGTTAAATATTTATTCGTCAACTATTTTTCCCTCTATTAAATGTGTGAATCTGTAAACTTAGGGTACATCACAGACGATTTTTTTCAATTGAGAAAAATCGCGCCAAATTGATAAATAAACGGCTCTGCTTATCATGTTACCAGGACAGTTCGAGATCTAAAATAATATAACGGCATAGGATAAAGCTGGCGTCAAATTTCTAAAATGGAATTATTCTTTTTGTTTCTTTCCTGCACACGTACTTCTCTTCGCTTTCACTGATTACAAGCAGTGTTTGTGAAATTGCACACTAAGATTTTAGAACTTAACATAAGCGAAAATTTGCCCATCTTGAACTAAATTTCATCCCATCAAAATTAGCATCACATCACATTACCGATAGAAATAATGGGTTGTGTACAAGACACGACCACGGTGGAACCAATTAATAATTGTATAATGTTGCAGCGACATTTTTCGGTCAGGTAAAGCTAAGAAGGGTATATGTCCTTATCCACCCCAATTACAGGCATTTTCTTCCAACACCGTCGCTCGATTTTCCACTGTTCAACCGTCAGAAGGCTACATGCAGGGATATCTTAAAATCTACTATCAGAACGTGAGAAGAATACACACAAAGATTGATGACCTGTTCGTCGCTGCTTCAGATGTCGATCATGATGATATTGTTCTGACCGAAACGTGGCTGAATGATCAAATCAATTCGCAGCAATGATTTGACTCAAGGTACTCGGTATATCATAACGATCGCGATCCTAATAGTGCAAGGAAAAACGTAGTGGTGGTGTGCTCATTGCTGTCTCTAACCAGCTCTCATCCAAACATGAAACATGAAAATGAATGAATGAACATGAAAATTTCGCAATAACCCTGCAATTGTCACGTATGATAATCGATAGCGAATGCAGTACCAGTACGTTACTTTTAATGGGGCTTTTCACTTGAAGAGCTGCGATATTCGCAAATAAAAAAATAGTATAATGCACATTGCGTCATTTGGCCGCATATATAATACGGCGGCCCTAATGTGGATGCAAAAATCCCGTTATGCATCAACCTGTTATACAATTAGTCTGGTTTTACGGATATTTATTTCACTGTGTTTATAGCATGATGATATGAAAAACTTTTTCCCAGTTTGCCTCGAGGACCGAGTATTTTAAATTTTCCCGAGTAGTGTAAAAATGCGCTATAAACTCTCTATGTGTCGGATTATTGTCGAATGGTCAAGGGGGGGTAGAGTTACCGTCAAGCTACGTAATTACCAGGGGGTATTTAGAAGTTTGTGACGAAATGCTTCGATGGAGGAGGGGGTGTTAAAAATCACTCAAAAAATGCTACGTCATTTATGGATGGTCCCAAATCAGATCAACTCGATTAGTTACGAGAGTGGTTTAGTAGAGTATTTTGAAGCCTCACTAGAGTTCTCGTTGAAACAAGATTGTTTGTAAGTTCATCAGTTTACAATATTACATCAGTTTATCAGTTTAGCACCACCCGGAAGGAACCTGGCCATTTGCTCACTGCTCTATCACCGATGTGATGTGATATTTGTTATGGAATATTTTTGATAACATTAAGGGAGCAAACAATCCTATTAAAAGGATTGACAGACAATTAATATGTGGTTATACATCGTATTCATAATTATCCTATATACCACGTGTACTTATTACTTGATATGATGACCAGAAGGGTAGACACAAAATAAATTTAATAAAATCAGTTGAACAAACAAATACAAAAGAAACGAATAAAACGATAGATAAAATGGAAAAAACGTAAACAGATGAAACGAATCAAAAAAATGGGACGAATTTGAAAAGGGACGCAAAAATGGTAAAAATATAAAAAAGGAAAATATGGGGCAGAATATACAAAAAAAAGTAAAACAAGATTGAATGAAGAAAAACAGAAAAAATATAAATCCTGGATGACATGGAAAAAGAAAATATGAAACAAGCGAAAAAATGAAAAAAAAAAACATTTAAAATGAGAAAGTTAGTTAATGAGCATGAGCATGAGTATGATGATCGGACAATTCGTAGATGCTACTCCGAGATTGACCATAACAAGTGAAATTGCACAGCGCATCAACGAATGGGGCCTGGGAGCAGAACATTGCACGCCTCAATGTGCACGTTTTAAAAGTTTTATACTTTGAAATGCCAATAACGGCGCCGGCCACGTCCTTACAGTCATCGGGGAAGGGAAGGAATGTTAGTATTATGGAGACCGTGTATACCTCTGCATCTCCACGTTTTCCACGGGAAGTAGTTTGTGTTAGTAGGATGGGGTATAGTTACACAAATCTGTATTCACTTTGATGAGTGAAACAATCTAAGCAACTCTCAGTTGTGCTACCATTTGTTTATTGCTCTGGGCAGCCGGCTGCCGAGAATTTATGATAGATTTATCGTTTATTGTATTAATTTTGAAATGCTCGGTTTATAACAACTTCAGCTTCAGCTTCGGACAGCCGACAGTCGGGAGTGTTCCTTATGTTTAACTGAATCAAACGGCAGGTGGATGATTTTATTATTCCTTGCTTCTTCATTGTTACACCGGAATTTCTAAAACAATTTCTAAAACAATACAATATAATGAAAAACGATTACATTTAGTGTGTCGAAACTTTTGGGGATATATCTATATAATTAAAGGTTTCGTAATAGACGCAATATTCTTATGTATTAATTATTCGCGCGCGTTGATATGCTAATATGATAAGTTCGCTCAGAAACATCAGGTTTGGCAGGCTCCCTGTACCTGTGGTTTGAAAAGCGACATTTTCATTGCAACCGAGCCCGTCAGTAAGGAAATTTATATGAAAGAGTGCATGAAAAAACGTCTACTGTATTTCATGAAGCAATACAATTATTCCACGCTATTTTGAGCGGAAGATTAGGTGAAGATTTTTCTGTATTTTGTGCTATTTGAACCTATGAAAAATAAATTAATAAAAGAATTAATCATTGTTGTATGACCAAATTTTGATCGCAGATGACGCCGGTGGTTGAGTGGTCGTCTTTCATCGCAAGGGAAGTAGAATTGTTGATCCTGGCCCATGTGTTGATAAACCGATATCTGGTTGTGGAGTCACTTCTCTGGTGTCGGTGGTAGGCACACAGTGCGGGCAGAGACCGACGGAAAATAAACGAAAAACAATTGACCGTAACACTCTTTGAAATGAAAAAAAAATCATTGGAGTTAATAGCTCTAATTCTTATTATATAACTATACTCGTATAGTTCTCCATACAATACGTAATAGCTGATAATTATTTTTTCCAACAGATTTCGAGTTTAACAGTTTCTGTATTAGAAAAATCTACAATGATTCGTTGGTGTTCAATCAACCTGATACTCTGTAGCTACACGTTGTTGGCTCCCCTCCATGCTCTTATGATGGACCCTCCTGGTCCGCAATTTTTCTCTACAGCCCTGATTATATAAGTTGTTTGTGCTGTGTAGCCAACAACGTGTAGCTACAGGGTATCAGGTTGATTGAACACCAACGAATCATTTGGGAGCTTTTCGCTCAGTTCGAGGGCGGAAAAAATCAGATGCATTTACGCGCCCAATGATTCGTTTTAGGTGTAGGTATGGTTGATAACGGAGTCATCAATTCTTTTCTGATGGGGAAGTTAAGAAATGTTCAAAAGTAATTCAAAACTTGCCAAAGAATTACGCATAACTGCTTCCCGCTCCAGTGCTCCTATCTTGGATTCGTTATCGTTGGGGTTTTCTGAGGATTTCCTTCGGAAGGAAAGTAAAGCCGTTGGTTGTTGATGTCCCGGTATCTAGGGTCCTGATCATGGAGTCGTCACTCTGGCGTCGGTGATATGCGGACTGGGATTGAATAAAAATAAATAATAATTTTGAAATTTCTATCTAGCACCTCCATTCTTTCTTTAGTGAAAGATACAGGCTGCGGAGACATCATCCAATCCAGTGTATGCATACAAGCTTTAAAATGACTATTAAATCTTTTTTCATTAGACAGACAAAAAGATTAAATTCCTAAACAAATCTGGTTTAAGAAAAGAACAAATTTCATTCAATTCTTCATGTCCCAACCACCGCCCGGGTCAACTAAGCTGAACGAAATTGAACATAATTCTCGTAATCAAGCGGATGCAGTCAAATACCGCCTTCCCGGTCACCCACCAAGACAAACCTTTCGCAAACCCCCGCTGGAAACCAGGAAGAAACACCGCACCAATGTGTTTGCCGATATCGTAATGCATATAAATTTGCTCACGTGAGAGTTGCCTCCTGTTGTTCGCCTTCGCCACCTGGCAATCCTTTTTTTAAACATACACGATGATCCTTCTCTACACCCGGGTTTTCCCTGTTTACCGACTGGAACCTCTGCCGGTACGAGACACACTGTACTATACACACACCCGGAACACGGCACCGGAGAAGCAGCCAAACATTGCGGCAGGCCGTCGTCGTATCGCAAAGAACAATAAAAGCATGAAAATTATAGACGTGACTTCTGTTCGGTTTCGTCCTCTCTCTCTCCCTCTGCTAGAACCAACAAAACCATGGAATGCGGGCGGGCTGACGGTCAGTCTCACTTGGTTCATTAATCACATGGCCTAATAATTCACTGTATGTAGTTGGAAATCACAGCTCGATGCCGGGTCAGTAATAAGTTTGCATGCCGTACGTTTGGACCGTTTGGAGTGCATTCGTCCTTCCGTACCTTCCTCCTCACCCCACACACATTTCACAATTTCCGGTGAAGGTTTGTGCTTTTTCCGATTCGACGCATACTCCCACACACACACAGATGCACATGTTCAGAGAACGACAAATGTTCGTGATTGTAATTAGCCTTCAATGTCAAAAGTTGTATTTGGCTGACACAGAATAGGCGGGGTGCGGGTTTGCCCGTTCTGATGGGAATAAAGGATCCAATTTGGAACAATCAACGACGGTTTACCAATTATAATTCGGTGAAGCACTTTTGTTCGAATGATTGCGCATGTCAAGGGTACTACAAAACTAGTTTGACGCAAATTGCACTGTAAAATTTATTTATTCTCGAATTGTCATCAGGTTTTTATGTTCGCACCGGGACACAGGTTGTGGTCTAATAATGTCCCTTTTGACAGTATGACCCGCTGTTTTCACTGTTTGGTTTAACGAAGTATCCAGTTTCACTCACGTCAGCTGTCACGTCATGCTAACTTTCCAACCAGAATCGGGTTGCTGCGATACACGACACTCGGCCCCCTTGTTATCACAATATCTCGCTTCATTATTATAGCGGAGGAAACTTCAACAAAGAAACAAAAGAAAACCGAAAGCAGGCGTGAAAGAGGACACAAATTCTTCCACTACTCACCAAATCGATTCGTATTCCATCCGTGAGCTGGCATTTTCCAGAACATGAAAACCATAAACTGCGCCAAAAAGGATCATGAGGAAGCTATTTAGGGTCGTGCACAATAAATCTTCCATGCTCACGTTCTTCGTGCGCAAGAAAAAAAAACGAATCGACACCCGGACGATTCCCGTATGAAAGGATTAAATTAGCATGAAATTATGTTTCGTGCGTTGCGGAAAACCCCCTGCCTCGTACATCACACTTAGTGGGACCCGCCAGCGCTGCAAAGGCACGATTTAGCCAGCTCATAAAAATGAGGCTATTAAAATGAAGATCCTACGCCTCCTCCCAATTACAACCTCCACCTCGTGTATGCGTATTTCATCATCAGACCGTATGAAAACGGATTACTCTCAGGGGACCTGGTCCCGCATTCATTTATGCAAGCTAGTCGCGTGTTTTGCCACATGTAGGCACCAACCGACCACCGACTTTTTTTTTATTACAGATTGAAATTCATTACAAACTTCGCTCGGTGTCGCTCCTCACTTCTACCTAATGGTGAAACTTTTGGATTTCCCTAAACTCGTACCGTCCTCGTCGTCGTCGACGTCCTCATCATCATCATCATCATCATCATCACCAACGCCATCAAGCCAGGACCGGGGGTCGGACTAATGTTGGCTTCTACGCCTGGTCACGTAGCCTCGATCTCGAACTGCGGGACTAACAAATTTTTTGACACAAAAGCGTTTCAAAACTGAAGCGGAACCATCAACCAACTGAGGCCCTGCATGCATGTGTCGGTCGACGAGCTGTCGCGAAGCCGGGGCAAGAACCTAAACTCGAAGCTTTTTTCATTATTTATTTTTTTTACAGCCAATACAATAAATTTCACGCTTGGGACAATGGGTCGGGTTTTGTCATAATTTTCCGTTTCGGGAGAGACAGAGAACGGTGCAGCTGATCGGCGTTTTATTTTTTCTGAGCATTTTTTTTGAGGTGCTTGTCACAGTCCTGTCATGCATGTCGCACGCGGAGAGATTTACAAGGAAAAATAATACATACACAATCCTACAGATGGTGCCAGTAGAGCGAGGACAAAGAACAGAAGTGCGGAATTCAGGAATTAAAATCTAGCGAGAGTGATTACGCATATATTTGCACTGGATTAGAGGAGCATATTTTTTCTCATTCCTGCTTCCGATTTTACTTCCTTAGAATGCTTCCGAGGTGCCTACCTTATGATGATTTCCCAATTGATCACAATCTCGGTTGGTTCGGAGGATTAAGATCCTTTGGCATGATATTGACCCCCTTAGTCTTTATACCACTTCCAAACAGTACCGTCTTTACGCATGGGCACACTGGACCAGGGCCAGGGGCCCCGGGATTTTAGGAAACCCCAACTTAGGGTGAATTAGAATCATTCTGAAGGCTTTGTTCAGAAAAAAAAATAGTAGCATTCAATTGTTTGCAACTCTATAGCGTGTCGGTAATAATGGATCAGTTGCTCGTACCTTAACCCATGTGCCACATCACATTTTAAGAGCATCAGACAATCAAACGAAGTTATGGTAGCGGCAGGAAACGAGGTACTGCATGACTAGGATGGTATTGGACCAATTCAAACGTCAGCCCAACATTTCGATTCAAGTTTCAATTCATTTTGAGCAAAAACAATGAAATGTTTTCTACAACATATAGAAAGTTCGAAAGACACCAACCAGGAGCGGCAACCAACAAAGTGGCAAAAATTTTACAAGAAAGTTGTACAGAAAGTGGAATAGAAAGATGTTGAAATTCGGTACACAATCCTTGTTTGGCAAGCGATCCGCGCATGTGGCAAATTTTCATTTCTTCATTACATCAGGGATTGTACACTTAATTTTTTCTGCCGCATCTCAGCTTTTTTCGCATCTGAATCCTGAATCCTGGACTTCTTTAGGTCTCAATATACTTTCGCGGCCAGATTAGGCATTCTCCACTATGACGTCGTAATCTGGTACAGTACCAATTATGTTATTTTTGTACGACAATCCGCCCTATCAAAAATATTTTAGGCCGTCAGAATCAGGGATCAGAATATACTGGCTCAAATGGAACGAATTCCGTAGGTAGTCGAGGATTTGTGCAGCATGCATTCGATGTGTTGCCTATTTCGACTGGTATTGAAATGATGTTTTAAAACTAATTTTTTATTCATTTATGCTTGAATTTACATTTTATATAATATTGCAGTCTAAGTGATATAGCAGGGACTGGCAACATTGCCATGTTGTAAGGTCGCGAAATTTTTGTCGTGTTCAAATTTGTCTTATTTCTAGTATTTTTCTCGTGCTTTCCGTGATTTTAAATATGTCTAGATGAAGACAAAGTGATTGTGCTGTTCGGAATGGTGAAGTTTTTCTGGTTCTGGGCTTGAAGTGATGTTTTTAGGCGTTTTCAGGGCAATGAGAAGACTTGTGCTTCAGCCATCTTTTGGCTCTCATGCAAGATGCATTATTGTTTACATCGTGGTGTGTGTCTAGAAACAGCAACTCAATGGAGATAGTGTTTTAAGTTTAAAATAGTATAAAGTAGAAGCGTCTGGACCCAAGGGATTTTCCCAGTTTGTGTACTGTCCATGTGTTATTACGTTTCTGAATACGTGTCAGTTATGTGTACAGACGGTAAATCAGGGACAATTTCGCTCAGAAACCACTGAGTTGTACATCAGTAATATATGTTAGTGCAAGTGATTTCGTTAGGACTTATTCACACATATTCCGTGTGTTTACTCCGTGTGTTTGTCCGAAGCTTTGCGGTGCTCGTGATAGTGTTGGCTGAGACAATGCGAGGAGTGATACTACCACAAATGGAGGAAAAATTATAACATTCTGATTTGTTGCTTATGTTCTATATTTGAATACTTTTTTTCAATTTGTCCGGTCTGCAAGGGAGAGCCTCTCTTTGTTTACTTTCTCTTCCGCGAATTACTCGGTTACCTTTCTGATTTCCCTTCAACTGTATGCATAATAAGCTAGGAAAACCTTGGTCTTTCGAAGCATACTGATAAATGCTTAAAAACTTTTATGGTTTCGCAGTAGTAATCGGGGGAGAGGGCGAAGGAAGGGGGCTCTGGTTTGCAGATTGGACCTAGTGAAAGAGAGTCTTCATTTTTAGTTTGTTATTTTTACTATTTATCCTACGACAATGCGAGTGTGCGTTGGAATTCGTTGACGAGCTGAAATTGGATTGCGTATTGTTCTGTTTGTTAAAGAGGGGAAGGAAAAAGATTGTAAGCAAGTTGTTATATTAACTTTGTTTTGACCCATTGGCAACAGTGGCATCAAGTTGTGATTCCGTTTTTCTCTTCCAGTGTTCTCGCGGGGAGCAACAGATCGCAATGTGGTATATATAGGTGTGGCAGAACACACGGTTTGCTAGTGGTGGCAACCAAAAATATGTAAACAATCCAAAAGCACAGCGGGTCGCGTCATAGCGTTCACATGATTCAATGGAAGCGTTTCAACCGGTATGAGGAAAGCAAGTCGATTTATTCTTTGATCACTCACACCACTCATGTAAGATTCATCTTACGAATACCAAAGTGCCATCTTCGCCATACCTGTATGTTAGGAATGTCATTACTGAGCAATAATGTCACTTTTAGTGAACGTGCAGGGCGGGTTATGATGGAATTCCCATACAATTCCTGTAATGTCATTTCTTAGTAATGACACTAATTGCGCGTGTATATAAACGGCCAGGTGGATTAAACTTGTTGGATTCTGACTAGAGCAACAATAGCAACGGAGAAGTGCGTACTATAGGGGTGAGGAAGTTCTTGTATGTGTCTATACACGTTTACTTTGGGTGTGAGTATGTTCGAATGGATTTTGCTTTAAGAAAGGACATGTTTAATCTCTGAGTCTCTGACGGAGAGGGCTGCGAGCGGTTCTGCTCTTGATTGTGTCTGGATACACAATGATGTTTGTGAAACGTTTGGTGACGGTGTTCTCTTCCCATTAACCGAGTCAAATCTGTGCCAGGTGTACTGGGCTGCAAGCTTGTTTGGGGCGTGTTCGACCCGAGCTCTGGTTCGCTACGTTAAGATTGTGTGTAGCAAGAGTAAGATGTTTCATCTGTAATTGACATACATTTGCATGTTTCTTTTTTTTCCTATCCATGCTTCGTAGTCGTAGGGGGGTCATGGCGAGAGGGTTCCTATTGGATTTTGCACTTTTTATCCCCCCTCTTCAACACGCGTTCTCACAGATTCGTACTGCTGGTGCTTTTTTTCTTTCCATTCTTTTATTTTGCGTCATTGGTCACTGCACAGTGACGTCACGCATTAAATGTGACAGGTGGTGGTCCTATTGATTACATTTTGAACTTAGAGATTATTCGTATTCTCAAAATGATACATTGGTAAGCATTTGAAATATATTGGGAATCATGTTTTCGGAAGTATAAATGTTCTCTAGAACACCTTACAATTAAATTGTGCTATTCCCTACTGTGGGAAAATGTATATGAATGTTCTAATAAGTGATCTAATTATGTGTTTATCAATTACTTCTTGTGTTCTCTGAATCGGTAAGTAGTTTTGCGGTAAAATTTCTTGGGAATTAATTTTTAGCACTAAGCTTATTTTAATGGCATCCAAAATTGTTAAGTCCAAACTGTAAACAGAGGGACCAACACTTGTCAAATTTGTGAGGTTAGGGCATTTCATACAATGGTCAATTCCATATCAACATTAGAATAGGGCTGATGAGATTTGTTAATTTGTTATATTTTCAACACAGAAGACATCTGAAATTGATTCTACCAAGGGTAAAGATGTTGATTCATGTGTATCTTTCATGAAATTCAACTCGACAGCGGAATAATGAGCGAAATGAGTTTGTTTACAAACATTTCATTAGCCCTTTTGAAGAATTGATATTGAATTGAAACGTTTT
The DNA here is from genome assembly GCF_030247195.1 of Topomyia yanbarensis. NCBI lineage: Eukaryota > Metazoa > Arthropoda > Insecta > Diptera > Culicidae > Topomyia > Topomyia yanbarensis. The sequence continues at coordinate 455,588,116 of NC_080671.1, forward strand.
GCTTTGTGCGCATGCTGTCGGTGGTGTACACACCCGATGTATGTATGCTTATAGGTGCATTGACGGTTGAACAAAGGTTTGCACATGCAAGTTAATACCATACGCTTCTGTTTTATACGTGAGACGAATTTGCACGAGGTACGGGATAAGCTTTTTTGGGTCCATAGGAGTCTTTTTGTATAGGGTTATGCGCCCTGATTGGCTGCATTAGGGAGTGGTCGCACTAACAGGGTTACAGACTGACAGTCGGACCCATACGACCCATACCCAGATGTTTTGGTATAATGTTTTACTACACGTTATTTTGGCTTGTGTACTGATTTGAAATGTATGTCTCTCCAAGCGTGGTCAATTTGAATGGCGTGTGGTAACCGGTGACTGATACACTAATGGATCTAATGGATTCTTACTGCCGTGTCATGGTTGTCTTCTCTTTACTTTTATCTTGTTGGTATGTAGGAGATTTATGAATACGAATAGCTTATTGTGAATCACGTATACAAGCACTGTTTTTGAACTGAAGACTCATTCATTTCTTATTTATTAGCTTCCGTTGTCACAAGACGCCAAATCGCTTACGCTGATTTTTATACCCGAGAATGATGCCCTATCATGAAGGTACATTCGGCTCTTCCTTTCTCATATCCGCTTCTACATTTCCGTTCATATATCATTTTGTTTTTCTTCATTCGTAATTTACGAGTTTGATTTGATTCTCCTTTAAAACGGAACCTATATTCTGCGTCGCCCTTTATTTCAAAAATACTGTCAACTATCTTATGTTTTTGTACGTACTTCCTTATCATATCTAGTAGTCGGCACAATAATAAATTAATCGCGCAGAAACCATTGCTTAGAATCGACATTCTGTTCCCGCATTCAACTGCCGTGGAAGTAACACGTTGCCCATTATTTTCCTATTATTTTGCGGTTCAGTATTAGTAAAAGTCCCCCTCCTACTACAAAACCATTACCATTGTACAGTTCTAGCTATAGTACCTGACTTGAGAAATGAGTAAATTGTACAAAAATATATGTTATATAGTATTTGGTATTCTATTAGGACGATCCCCGGGAAAAATTAACGACTGATAGAAACTACAAGAATTCGCCGCACGATTGTAAATAAAACGATATCGATTTATTAAAATTAAAATTAAAGCAATGCTGCTCATAGTTGGCTAACTCATGTTGCTTATTTCGCCAATCATATTAATACAACAAGGAATAAATTTCCCAGATTCTCGGTGGCCGGCTGCCGAGAGCCGTTTTATATGACAATGCTGTCACCTCGGTTGGTTTATTATCATCAACGCAATTCGTCGAGAGATAGCAAAATGTCGCGCGCGGATATTGGTATCAAAAAAGATGGCATGTTACAAATTCGTTTATGGAGAAAGCACGTTTTTAACACGTTTCGATCACGATAATCACACTAAGATACCAGGATAGAAAGATTCAATGAAGTATTAACAGTTATATTAGAAAAGATATCTCGATCCAGTAAAGATAATTGCATGACAATCCATCTTATTGTTCTAGAATTGATGAGCTTTACCGGTCCCTTATCTTTTAAAAATATTGTCCAATTAAATAAAAGCAACACTCCCGACGGCCGGCTGTCCGGAGTTTGAATTGTATATTTCACACCGAGTTTCCAAATAATAAAACAAACGATAAATCTTTTAAAAATTCTCGGCAGCCGGCTGCCCAGAGCAATTGAGTAGATCATATCACTTATCAAGGTGAATCCCGATTTATGTAACTGTTTATCCCATCCCACTAACAAAACCACCTTCCCGTGGCAACCGTGGAGATGCAGAGGTATACACGGTCTCCATAACAACGGTTGTTACACTAACATTCCTTCCCTTCCCCGATGACTGTAAGGACGTGGCCGGCGCCGTTATTGACACTTCAAAATGTTGAACTCTCGAAACGTGTACATTGAGAATGGAAAGCTACTCCCAGGCTCCATTCGTTGATTCTCTGTGCAATTTCGCTTGTTCTGGTCAATCACGGAGTAGCAACTACGAATTGTATGGTCATCATGCTCATGCTCATGCTCATGCTCATATTGCAGTCTAAGTGATATAGCATATGATTGTCGTCTTTGATGAGCTTCGTTGGTAGATGATTGCATCTCTGATTATGAATAATCTCCTAAAAGTTGTGGTAGTGAATCATTGAAATGAATTGTGTTGCTCATATTAATTGGTTCGAGTAATTTCGATGTTTTGCTATGTTTATTTGTTTAAGTAACAATGAAGGTATTGAATATTTGTACTTTCGAAAGGTGAAAGAGCTAATTATTGTTATTATTTTTTTCCTTTGGTCTCTTTCTGTACTGAGTGCCTATCACCAACACCAGAGACTTGCCACTTAACTACTAGCGCCGTCTTTGAGATACTAATTCGTTAAATATGAATATTAAATATTGCTTATAATGTACTTGTTTGCTATCTTCGCCTTTCTGAACCGTTTACTACAAAAGAAAGCTTCTGTCAGAATATGTAACAAAAATCTACTTCACCAACGTTTTTTGCAGGAAGAGACACTATTTCAAAGAATCGGTCTATTTCTGCGGTGAAAAATGCCAATATCTAAAATGGATGAACCTCTAATCGCACAATTTGATTTGACATAAAATCGATTGGTTTCAATGGCTGCAATATTCAATATTGTCATCTGTAAATGTAGTTGAATCATGATTAGAAAAATGTGGCTTTTTTATACAGCTGCCAATTGACTTTATCCAGCTGCATCATATCAGGAACAGTGAGAAATTGAGAACAACATTATACGAATCAATGTAACTTTTGTAAATCAAGTAGTTGTAGTCTATTAACAAATAGGATATTATAGGCTAAATATTGCTAAATATTTTTCCTAGATTGTCATAGTGTAAGGACAATTATTGAATGAATCGTCGACATTGTAGTGTTGACGTTTAACCCGCCTTACTCCATCATCCCTCATTATTGACGGAGGCACTCTTCAGTTTCAAACATCGTCTTAGACTTAGATCAATGAAGGTCAGATTATATCATATGGGGAACAAATAACGCAACTCTATACGCAGCTCACCTAAGTTCGAACTCCCACAACCGCACATAGTGTGTTCAGACATTTGCCAATTTCGGTCAAATTGGTCAGAAATGCTAATATCTTTTAAGATATATCAAAATTATCTTCCGTTTTTCGACCGTACCTGGACAATTACAATGATGGAAACATAAATTTTTTCTCCATATATTTTGATTTCTATAGTATTTTTAATACTTTCACATAGTTAAATAAATCTCAAAGTGGTGTTGATGGTTCCCTGATGCTGGGGATCATTTTTAGATCATCCTACTCTACAGCAATTTATACCTGTTGAATTATAGGGGCCCCTCAGTTCAGTTGTGCCCAGGGGCCCCGAGTGGTCTTAAGACGGCTCTGCTTCAAAACATATTTCGAATAATGGTACGAGGCTAAATCGTGAGACCCAAGAAGCCCTAGTAACAATTGAGGTTTTACGGTACTCTTGAAGACCTTAATAAAACTTAGCATACACTTGTAGTGTGCTATAAAACTAGAATTGTTACTTGGGAGTGTAAGTAGATGCTTTTGGAAGCATTGCACAGTGGGAAAAAATATCAAAAAAGCGACTTTACTCAATAGCGCGATAGAACGCTAAGTGCGAATGTCAAAAATGTGTTTTCGTTATGGAAAAATGTCTAGAGAATCGATGACAGGTATTTAAAATGGCCGCAAAATACACTAGCATGCTTGTTTGGCCCTAATTCTCCTTTTTGTTAGTGTTTATTTTTATTACTGGTTTTATAATTTGGAAGAAAACTGAATGGCGGCTGCCATAGTTATGCAAAAAAGTTCGAAGATTATATAGGTGATAGAAGGATCGTCTGCATAAAACGTTTTAATCCGGTTTACCCTAATTCTCCCTAAATATTAAGTTTTTAGTTTAACTTTACTCAACATCTCGGAAAAAGGCTTAATGTCGCTGATCAAAAGCAGTGTTTCTTATGAAAAAAAACAACTTAATCCACCTTACAGTGAGATGAGATATTTCTTATACATATCACTGATGAGCAACACGTCGACGCTGACATACTTCAAACAAACAAAAATTTAATATTTAATTAGCTTAATCAGTGTGAGTTCAATGTTGTCTTCATGTTAACATATTTTGAAATGCGGGGTGGTAAGGAAGCAGGGGATAATTAGTCTGAGGAGGAGGATACGTCGGGAACAACCTATCGTATTTTGGTATATAGGTGGATGAAGCGAATGCGGGTGTGAGGTTGGTCTGAGAGGGAGGGGTGTGAGAGGAAAGAGGGAGAGGGATGGATGGGGAGTGCAACACCCAACTTCATATTATACCTTCCAGTTTAGACTAGGTTAGTGATAATTGATTCAGTCATCACCGAAGAGGCTTTAGTTCTGGAATACTGCCGGAACCAAGGAATTATCGATAGTGGACAATATATTCCAAGAATCTTTAAGTCACCATCAGTGGTCTAGGCTAGCTTGTTAAAATCGGTAAAGAGCTCGGTGGAAAACAGGACAGTAACTTAGGAACTTGTCGAGTTCCCCGGGGGTCAATGTGGTCAAAGCTACTTTGATTGGTCATTTGGAGATTTGCTGTGTGACCGTCCTTGTCAACCCGTAACTCCGGAACTGGAAGTCGGATCAACTAAAAAATCAATAGCAGCTTATGGGAGCGGAATACTTTTCATTTGACACACGCATGCGCACACACATTCACAAATGCAATACATACATATACACACACACTCACATTTTGCGATCTCGACGAAGTGAATCGAATAATATAAGTAAATCGGCCTTGCATCAAGTCAAGTCAAAATTTTGACCGATTGCAAAAATCGAACCGAAAGTAATTTTGTTTTGGGCAGGTCAGGACTAAATACATTTGTCCCAGGAAAGGAATAAAGGAATGACGTTAACTCTCTTAGCCAAGTCACATTCAACGATTCATCAAACCCCCATCAAATTGAAATGGTCGGTACGGTTGTCCACGTTTCTTCCCTATTCAAGGTTCAAAATAATTCGCTGATTAAATAAATTGTTTGATTACCGTATAAACTTGAATTATCTTCATTTTGTGCATTGCACAGTTGGCCTGGCCACTTTAACTAATGTATCACATACCACATGTGCCACAAATGTTAATATTGAACATAAAAAATGTAGGCGAGCGTCTGCAATTTTCCACGACCTCTTCATATATTGGCTGTGTAAGTGTAGACTAGTCTAGACTATACATCCCGAAAGTAATTTTTACTTTCAGTATGAAGGAAAAAAAGGCTTTTTCAGTCACGTAGAACCACACATGCGAGTGTGCCAAGAGTCTAACAATTTCCACGTCCAGGAGCGCCACGGCGGACATGATAACTCTTGACACAATTGTCTGAAATAGGAAATTCAGTAAGATTTTTAAAGTTTAGACTTGTAGTTACTTGATGAACCAAAAAAAATGGAGAAAGTCTGAATTTCGGAAAATGGCTTCATAAAAACCGAGAAATCTAATATTTTAGTGTAGAATTCGCTCACAATAATGAGGAGATTTTTTTTATTCAGCTTTCCGTGGTTCATCGGTTGGCTACACATATTTAGCAGTTGTTAAAAAATCAAGTCAATCAAGTTGAATAATTTTTGAGTAATCGTGTCCGACAATTTGAAAAATGCGGTTTCGAGAAAAACGCTATTAATGTTGCCGATAGATTGAAATCTGCACGTGTTACAGCAAATACGCGCGAGGAACGCATGGTTGTTTGAAACAAATGTTCAGCGTGGCAACAGAGATTGCGGAAGCCTGTTCTAGAGGTTCAATACTAACAATTAAGCGAATAAAAAAGAAGTCGTTTCTTTACCCACAACACCAGATGCCTTCCTTAATTTTGAAAGATGTGGTCAACACGACATCGATGTGATGTCAGTAACCTAGAACTACAAATGCAAAATGTTTGGCTCCCATTTTAGCAGAAAAAATCCTTTTTGTTTTTATCGCGGTATCGGTTTGAATAGGAGTTTTCCATGTGACCACACTCCACAACCCGTAACTCCGCAGTCGTAAGTCGGATCGAAATGAAATTGTGGATTATCAAGCTTGTATTCATTAAACTAATTTGCTACATGGCGTAACATTCCAACAGACTTCCCAAGAACATCGACCAGTTACTTGTGTGCAAAACTTCGTGCACGCGTTCAACCTCAAACATGCTTCGTCTCGATGTACAGGTTCGCCTCGAACATCGAACCCAAGCGAACGATGTGCAAACTTTAGTTCAAACATCCGTGTACCTACACTGGGTGCGTACAGAAGAACAATTCGCACAAGGCAAAAGGAGTCAACGCTCGTGATTATGAGAGTGAGAAAGAGACAACTGGTGCAACGCATCTATGCGTACGCATACCGTGTACGTACATGGTGTTCGGTTGGCACGTGTTTAGGTACGAAATAGCGCGTATGAGTTTTAACACGAAATGTGCCAAAACCAGAGCGAACATTGTGTACTATGTTCATTTGGGAAGACTGCATTCCAATGTTTACTGTAGTTGTTCCTTTGACATGTTTAGTTTTTGTTATGATTCTTGTTCATAACTTGGGGATGCACAGATTTGAATAAAGTAAATCAACTAAACGATATTCATGATTTCAGGAGTTTTACCACGATTTTCGTAATTTCTCATCCATGATATTTTATTCATGAGCCTACTATCAAATTTTTCTGGAAGAATAGCGACATTTATGTTCATGATTTCAGCACCTTGTTCACGATTTTGTATTTTCTATTCACATTATCGTGATATTTTAGTCACAAGCAGAGTGATTTGTGTTCATGATTTCAGAATCCTGGTTACGCTTTTTGATATTTTAGTCACGAGTAGTGTGATCCATGTTCATGATATTCTCTTCGTTTTATCGTGATATTTTTAATTACAATAATATTTTTAATTGGAGTACCGATATAATATGAACTGCGGTATCTTGTTTTATATCGCGAATGCGATTTGTGGTTGCATGGTGTATTTTTGGTGCTCAGCGTAGTATTCGTTTCTGCCCGGCCATCACGTTGAACCTTATCCAATGAATAACAATGTTTGAGGTCCTAATGGTAGTCTTACATCTGCTGCTCGCACCTATTACTAGTCGCTAGGAGCTGGACACAACTATATGCTACTTCATGAAAAACTCTGTATTTTGTGAAATAGTTCATGACCATGTGTAGATTTGTTTGGAATTGAAAATGATTAGGGATATCTTCTAAATATGTAGTAGGAATCATTGACCAGTTCACGAATCCACGAATGCATGCATGGTCAGGCGGGACTAATATACTAAGAATCATGACCTAGTTCACGTTTCCATTCCTAAGGTGTCATGGCATTATTTCACGAGCACAAATGATTAGTCGTGACTGTTATATGATAAATATAGAACTAGTTCACGAATACATGAAAATTAATTCAAGATTTTGTGAACTATTTTATGAGCAAGAACGGTGAGAGATCAATAACATATCAGGAATCGTGAACCAGGTCACGGATACATGAATAATATTTTATAATTGTGTAAACTACTTCACGAGCACGAATGAAGCACTCTTTCGCTATGAATCATGAATTAGTTCACGTATACAAGGATAATATTTTATGAATTTGTGACCTATTTCACGAGTTCGGATACTGAATCGTAGCTAATATATTAGGAATCAAGAACTAGTTCACGATGATTGTAAGAATTCTTGAATAATACTCCGAGTTTCGTGAAATTTTTCATGAGAAAATATGTTTTGATTTTGTGAACTAATTCAGAACTACGAAAACCAGATCACGTTCAAGATGTAACTGATCATGAATCAGTTCACGTCGTATTGTTGAACTTTGAGTAATGTTTCTGTTCACGTACAGAAAATCTATTTAGCAATGACATGGAAGCCGTGATTGAAGTTCACAGAAGAAACACAAATATCTCCACTAATAAAAGTGTTATGTAGGTGTTACTGAACACGAATTGAACATAATTATAAAACACCTGATTTTTGCTCGTGATCGTTCCTGAATTCATAACACTTTATTCACGATTTCAGGAACATGCTAAATTTACATTCTGGACCACTGTGGACTGGAGCGGCGTAGCCTAATGAGTATTGCCTGTCAGAGAAGATTTCTTGGAGTCATTCCTGCTATACCCAAGAACACAACAAGATTGGACATACCTACAACTGTCTTGTTTGTATGTTTCGGTCTTCCATGGCTTTTTTCTCCAAGTAATCCTCTGCAGTGCGTCTTTTTGTTACTGGAATGTATGATGGTGTTGTCAGTTTTTGGGGTGCCAAAACTCGCTACTTTTGAGTTTGTAGAAACTTGTCGTAGTTCGTTTGCTGTTGCGCGACTCATATTTAAAATATTTTATTTTAGCTGCATGCAATTCCGGCATGGATGTTCACATTATTTGCTGTGTAATAAGATCATAGTATATATATATATATATATATATATATATATATATATATATATATATATATATATATATATATATATATATATATATATATATATATATATATATATATATATATATATATATATATATATATATATATATATATATATATATATATATATATATATATATATATATATATATATATATATATATATATATATATATATATATATATATCACAATTTCTAAACTGTTATTCTGCATATCGTCGATCCAAGGGAATGATCATTGAAAGGATTGCAAGTGGAAGTGTGCTAATAGCGGTAGACTACAGTTGGCCGGGCATGAAGCACGAATGCAGTAAGGGAGACCAGCTAAAGCCATATTCCATAGAGAACCTGAAGAAAGTCATCGACTTCGGAAAAGACAACGCACTCGCTAGCTGTGTTTGATTGAGGATGTGCGTGCGCCGGGAGTACAAGGAAACCAGTGATTGTCATCCCCATCCTGGATGCCTAAAATATATTCGGTCATAATTCGGAACTCCCTTATTACTTTTATTCTAATCATTATTTGTGAAATAGTAAATGTTGATTTGAATAATTTCATTTGTGTTGTTTATTCAACAATTTCCATGAAAGGAATAAATCATTAGTTTATTCCTTTTATTTCTATTAATGTATTTTTCAATTTGTTCATTTTCTACAAATTAATAAATTTTTGAAGACTTGTTTTGAACAGGACTCATTCTGCGTTCTCCCTAGACCTAGTTGGGTATGCTATTCGCGTGAACGAAATAGTACTTGTATAACAAACTAGCTAATACCCACCGCGCGTTGCTGTGATATTCAACGAAATAGGAGTAAAACACAATTTGTTCCGAAGCGCCATCTGACAGGCAGATAATCCCCAACCAATAGCACACAAACACGCTCCATAACAAATGTTTACTACACAGAAAAAATATTTTGTAATTTTAAGTTTATTTTCATGCACATATTTGGAGCATGAATATAAATGTAAAATAAAGTTCCACCACAAATATACACGACTTGTCATGCTTTCTTCATCTAATTTTATTATAATTTTACATGTCGTTTACATTTCATGATTTTTTGGTGTGTACGTGTAATTTTTACGGCAATCGGTTGAACCGTTTGGGAGTCTATAGATCACATACATACAACCATTGACTTTTATATAGATAGATAGATAGACAGATATATAGCTATCACGGCTACTTCTAGGTGCATATTCTATTACATTGAAAAATGCCCCGGTCAGTAAACGTGTGCTCCATGATTTTGTAACCACTTTTGCTAACAATAACCAAATCTATACCATCTGAATTATCCATCCATGAAAATCAATCGATCCCACTATAACCCCACAAACAGTCTCTACAAGGACTCGAGCTTTTTCCTAAATTCCCCGGAGGCACACCAGGCGGAGACCTGGATATACTTTGCCACTCCGCGCAGTCCCAGCACAAACACGTCGCCCCAGCACCCCCCCCCCCCCTCCCCCCCCCCCTCCCCCGAACGGGAGAACAACTCGTTCCTAGCCCTAAACAGCATGTTTGCGAGTTTATTTGCGGAACGACATTTACGGGATGTGGTGCTGAATTTTGAATGAATTTAGGAGCAACACCAACGCCAACTCACTGGCTGGTAACCCTCGCCGTGTCCCTATGGCAGAACGTAGTAGGCGCCGCTGAGTGCATATAAAACAGGCAGGCGTTCATAAAATAAGCTGATGAAGTGGCGGAGAAAATGCGGTGTCTGCCGAGGGGCTTTTCACTGTGCGTAAGCAAACGGTGGTAGCGCGGTAACTAGAGCAAATGAAATTTAATTTTGTGTTGATTTATGCTGAAACGGAATTTGCAGTTTCAGATTTTGCGTAATTTGAACTCATAAAATAGAACAAACAAACCGACGACGGCGACGAGTTGTTTACTGATTTTAGAAATCTCTTCAATTCAATTTTAGAATCCGTTGAATGCAGCAAGAGCGATCGATATTTTGTGCCACTGTATACTGCAAACATTTTTTTTGCATTTTACCGCCTGCCCTTCGCTCTGTTAATAAACGAGCGCAGTCGGCTAGCCTTTTAATTAAATGACAACAGAAAATATCCAGCACCTACTGGGTTGGCCGTTAGCGTTGGCGAACGGGGAAAGATATACATATGTCAATTAAGTTTATCATCATTACCCGTTCGTGCTCGTCATCTGAGTCAACACACAAACAAACAAACAAACGGCTGGCCGGCTGACTGGCTGACTGGACAAAGGCGACAGATGCCGCTAACGGGACCCACTCCAAGGGACCTTTCAGACTCGAGCGACCAGTCACAATTAAAGTGATTAGTCATTTCTCATATTCCACAGCACACTGCGATCACCCAATTGAAGTGGTTTTTTTTTCCTTTGTTCATAGGCCCGCACGGGTGATGCGAGGGTGTTTTCGGAGTGGATCTCAAATTGCGGTGAGAATAGGAGGAAAGAAAAAAAAAACTCGACTGAAGCCGCAAAAGGTCCAAGGTCAGAAACTCGGGCTTCGCTCGAATGAAATATTTGAAGTGACCAACCGTGAAATGAAATAATTTGCATTTAATTTCTCTCGTGTTTAGTCGGGTTTTATGACTGGCAGTAATTAAACGAGGTTCCATGAAAAAAAAACTGTGCTCGCCTAGTATATTTTATTTGATGGAAAATGCATTTCATATTTATGGTGGTGAGAGTCATTAGGAAAGTGACGATACTTGATTCCAGTAGCGCAGGCTTCAACCAACGTTCAACGAGTACCCTCTTTCCCTTCCATGGCATGCTTGTTGCTTAAATATAATTCCGGAAAAAATTGAAAAGCGCTATACAGAAAATTTAAGTACACTAATCGCAACGTAGAACAAGTCTAAACTTAACAAATAAGAACACCCGTCCCCAGCTTTTTCCAGTTCGTCGCACAAGTGTCAAATTAACGTTCAGTGCACCTGCATTGCGTGCCTTTTATCAATTACTCAGGACACTCGTGTGACTATGCAGGAACCACTTGTGGCAAGTTGGAAAGGTTCTAATTTTAGGACTTTCTCGACACCCCCGCACGAACGTTGTTCCATCGTGGAGTTAGCACCCACCCGCCTGCCGAGAAGGATTAATTACTTCAGATAACTTTAGGCCTTAAATTTTAATGAGCGGGGGAATGGAGTAAAGTGAGCTTCTGGTTTTCTGTTTGTAAAATAATAAAATGCAAAGATTCTTTAATTTTAGTTATTTGAAACCGATACTTGTGAAGAATTGGATTAAAACCTTTCGATCGAGTAGGCCGTTAATCCCAACTTATCTAACCGAAGGTTGCATACGACTCCATCACACCCAACCTATCGCATAGTTACCAAACAACTAGGAATATCAAACCGGGAGCTAGTGTCTACTCGGACACCGAGGACGATATGTTATTTTCGAAGTTTCGCACTTGCGTGTGACCAGATAGTCAATCAATTGTCCACCCGGGGGAAATATGACACAACAGTGTCGTAGGTTGTTATTTAAAAGTTCCCAACTAATTCCATTCCATCGGTTTCGGGCGTTTCCACCTGTAACCGAACTTCGGATTGTCGTTCGTTTTCAGAAGCCTAAAAGCTTTTCCATGTGAAAGTCTAATTATGTACTCCCCGGGAAACATTCCCTCCCCCATCAGCTGCTCCGTGTAATTGATCTTCACACACTCACGATGGAAGCAGCGCCCGATTCCTTCTCGACCAGCACTAAGTAATTAGGACTTTCAATGAGTGCAAATAAAAATAAACTTTAATGGTACACTACTTGAAAATTCTTTCGACTTGCCGAACCGAACTGCAAATCGAGGCGGCAAACGCGGAACTCAACGCAAGGATAAGCCAGACTTTAGTGCCATTAAGATTTAATCAGCAATTGTTTGCCGGGCTGCCTGCGTTCTTTTTTTTAATGCCAATTTGGAATCCGTTTTCGAGGGGGTAATGGAATAAATTGAAACGGAATGCTTCGAAACAAAGAAAAAAATCAACAACAACCAGTAAAAAATCCATACATGTCGTACCAGCTGCGACAGGCACTGAGCTCTGTTCGCGAAGGCTTTTTAACTCGATTTAATTCCTGTTACGAAATTCAACTTGCCCAGTAGCGGGTCTTACTTGCGGGATACTACGGTCCCGAAACCTCGGCCGAGGGGAGGGGGGAGGGGAATTTTTCGTCGAAACGAGTGTTGTTCGGTTAAACCGGAGGGCGGTTCATTGAAACAAATTTAATAGCTTGTATGGAAATGTTCAGTAGCTTCCTGGAACAGCAGTACTCACCATGTAGGGCGATTTCGGGTAGGCTAATTGCTAATCACTATTGTGGCTGATGGGATTTCAGCTGGGGGATTCGAAGGCATATAGGCATATGTAAAGCGAGAATTTTGGTTTTACAATTGGCAAGATTGATATTGCGTAAATACTGCTTCACATCCCAAAAAAAGAGATTATTAAAAACGAAATCAATTCAAACATAAAGTTTTGTGTATAGAAACTAGTGTTTTCAGCCTTTTTGAGGTTCTCAAGGCGTTTGCCACCAGTTGTACACGCATGCATACACCTTATGAAGATTATCTTGAATCTGATTTGTGTTGGTCAAATCTGCGACTCTTCGTGTTTTTATGCGGATACGCTCTTCTTCCCTTTAAGGCAGACCCTCGCGATTTATGCCCTTATATTTCGACTACATAGCGTCTATTTTTCTTCATATAATTCCACCTGTGTTCATTTGATGGAATTCTGGGTCACATACGCTCACAAATTATTTCAGATATTTTATAATAAATTTGGCGAAGTCGACTACAATAAAATGTTCTAAAATGATCAAATCACGACGGATCCGGGCGTCTTCGATGAAAATGTCATCGTTTCACTCTAGCTCGTCGATCCTGATTCAGACGCTTTAGAATTGGTTGCCATTCAGTATAACTTTGGGATCATTGACACTCCACCCCGTTCGGCGAAAACCGATATGCTCTTCGAGTATTTTCTAGAGAAAATATGGGAATCCTTGAGTGCTTTATCTGAAAAAATTAGACCAGATTACCGTAGCTCGGGTTCCTTCACATTACTTCATTCCGACCAACGCGAAGGCCGATCTCTCAGCTAAGGTCAGCAATGATGACTCTCATTTCCAGCCAGACTACTTGAGGAGCATTGTTTGGGAATAACAATTGATCCAGTCCAAGCGAGAGTTTCGCCTGAGAGCCACCATTGCGGGCCACGACCATCTCTACCGTAACTTGGGATGAGAAAGGAAGTGTTGATGTGGTACTTACTTAACAGAAGGCCCCGACTCAGTGACACTCCCATAAGTACCACGGATTGGGTTGATAGTCAGGATTCGCTTCAAGCAAGCGATGCGACTGAGAATATATTTTCGTGCATGTTTGAATAATTTATTGACTGTAGGATACGTAAATCTTCTAGGCGTTTAAACTTTGGCTAATCGTTTATCGAGATTGTTTCATCGAAAACAACTTGAACTCCGGACAGCCGGCTGTCGGGAGTGTTGTCGACAATGTAAAATGGACCGTAAACAATGAGTTTAAAGTGGTATGGTGGAACATTCATAAATTATGTCACGCAAAGATTACCCAATACTACCAAACTCTCACATTACCACGTTATTTTTCCCCTTGGTCTAATACGAATCAAATTCTTTCAGTTTTTCCTTCATTTTGTAGTAGCACATTTATGCCGCTACTCGCAAAAGTGTTCATGTTCTATGGAATTTCCTATATACATGACGTCCTCCCCTCCCATTTATGTCACAATGAGTCATATCTCTTCCTCCTAATAGCGTGGCAGAATTTATAAATGGTCCTTATTGGTATAATCACAAGCATATTGAGATCCCGTAACTTGAAATTTTCCACCTCGTTCGAGTAAACATATTACAACGAAGACGCGAAACAGAAAAAATATAAATGCTGCGTTCCTAAACAATATTAACATCATGCACGAATCAAACACCCCTCGTTTCCAAATAGTACGTACATATTCTTAGCTCAGTATAATTGACTGATGAGTTAATGGACTAAAAGTAAAGCATTAAATATGGCCATAAAACATTTGTTCCTCGTGCTGAAATGATTGCCGCAAATTGGTAATTGGATTTGAATTGATCTTGCGAATTGTCAATTCTCCACCTTCATACATAATTGAAAAGTCATTCACTCAGACAAGACCATGCGTATTTCCCACACGCATCAAAGATCCAGTGGATTCGTTTTCTAGTCGGTCAAATAAACACTAAACAAACAAATAAATTAGTTTGCTAAGTCTAAAGAAATGCTAGCTCGATTGGTATCAACCGGCGGATACGTGTTCCCTTACAATGCCATCAAATGAAAGTACATTTGAAATTACATACGACAAAATATGTGCAATTCAGAATATAACAAAATGAAGATTGCTTCATTATTTGCATTTAGAAAAAAAATAGTTGCATAACCAAGGTGGTTAATTTTCAAAGATAGCACTGCTGATGAATCACTGTATAAAAATTGGTGATAAGGGTCGTGGACGAAAATAGCTGACCACCGCCTCTCCTGTGTTGTAATTCTTTGGAAGACAAACTCGCAATATCATATTACCGTACTAAAGTGACTCTATATACGCGATATAGAGAGTGCGACATCTAACCCGACGCGGCATCTCGCTTTCGAAATTACCCTATGGCACATGGAGGAAAACCATGCTCTGAAAGCACTAAGGAAAACTCGTCTGCGGGAATCAAATCTAACACACCGTTAACATTATCATTAATTGAATCACAAATTGTAACCAAATTTGTGGATGCTTATGACTACAATAGCTTCATCCAGTATCTCAAAATCAACAGCAAGGACCATCAACTAGGAAGAAAATGCGAAACTCGACAGATTCATACTCGAAGCAAGGAACTACATCTGATGATGATCATCAAGGCAGCATTAACGATGATGTGGAATTGCTCTACAATGCCGCGAAATAGGTCACCATTCACAATAGCAAGTCGCGCGTAAGATATTCTGACGAACAACCACTTATATTCGCTTTCTTATTTTTATTTTGTTTTTCTTCTTGTAAATATATAAACGTCCCATGGTTCCGTTAAACTAACACATTAAACCTTGTCAAAAAAATCTAATTAAATAAAAAATAGTTTTATTTAGAATGTTCGTAAAATGTTCCAAATTGATATTCAAATAAGATGTCATCTAGAGTAGGGCCCGTCAGTAATTTAAGCCCCGGGGCCCGGCTCGGCTCTCGACGGCCCTGGTTGTAGTTGTAGATCGTCATCCGGCTATAATTTTATGGTGTGTAGCATATTGTAGAATTCAAATTAAACCACTGGATCAATTAAACAAAGTGTTGATCTGTGATAAGAAAAGTACGAAATGTATCTTCGGATTTCTACATTGACGTTTCTGACAAACACGAGATCAATGCATGTATCCAGGGCCGCAGAGAGAAAATGCCGGCCCAGGGGGTTCAACGTACGGGCCCCCATCACTGTATATTACCCGAATATCAAAACGTTTAAGTTTGGAATCTATTAGAGTTAACTGATATCATCTGTATATTGCACTGAAATTCTAAAGTTATGTACCAGTTTTTTGCTCGAGTTGTTTGTAGTGCCAATGACGGAAAATGTGGGGCTATTAATACTTTGAAGTATTTTAAATACCCTTTCGAAAGATTTAGTGACTTTGAAAAGAGCCTTTTATGTCAATAGTATTAGTAAAAGTTCAGAAATAGTAAGATAAGATTAAAAATGTAGTAATCACAAAAATTAAAATATTATCGAAACAAAGATTAATGGAAAAAGAAAAAAATATGTTGAAAAAATGGACATGGAAACCTAAACTTATCAAAATCAACCAAATTAACAAACTAAAGTAAATCGTCAAAACCTGTATAATCGAGAAAAACAAAACCAGAACCTATAAAAAATTGATAAAAAACAGGAAATTAAACAAACAAATGGCAACGAATAAAGACGTCGAACATTGCTTAACAAATGGTGAAAATAATGAAAAAACCGGTAAAAGTAGTAAAATTTTTGAGAATCAATGAAAATAAAAAATTACTAAAAACAATATGAACATTAATATAAAACTTGTATAAAACTGAAAAACTCAGTAAATCGAAAATAGCCTAAATTATATTTAACATTAAAAACAAAAAACAAAATAGTTTTTTTGGAAATAGTAAAAGTGAATAAAACGCTAAGAAAGCCTAAAATTAGAGGAATAGATTTATAAGACAAAAAAATAACCATGTAGAAATTACAAAAAAATGGACGAGCGGGAAAATTGGAAAAATTGGAATGATGAAAACCTATTTTAATCCACCTAGCGGTGCAATTGTGTCTTTCTCAATCATGAATCACGAGTATGTGTGCGTTGTTTATATTCATTAAAAACTTTTAAATGCATATATTACATTTTATTATTATACATCACATGACAACTATATACAGGAAAAGAAATCATTATTCAAGTTCAAAAATTTTGAAAAAGAAAAAAACAGCCACGGTAATATTGAACCGAAATCGGCAAAGTCCCAAAAAGTCGATCTTCATAAAAAAAATTTTTCGAGATAACATAAAATCTCGACGTTTCATGCATTTTAAAGATGTTTGACATCAAAAATACGAATTCGATTTCTAAAATTTCATGGGGTCCCCCCCCTTGAAAAAAAATTTTGAGTTCTGACTTATATGGGAATTTCATATGTGACCGGACGATTTAGTCTATATTACCGGACCCATATAAGCGATCCGTACGAAATTTTATAGACATCTGTGGGGATATCATAGCTATCATTTGGGACTAAGTTTGTGAAAATCGGCCCAACTATTTCCGGGAAACTGATGTGAGTTCATCAATTTTGAAAGATGGCCGCTTTTCCCGGGCACTTCCGGAACCGTCTATGGTGGTCAATGTAGTGAACGAAAGTTTGGATGGCCGTCAGGGACCTAGAACAGCAAATTTAAGTTGTTTGAGAGACATTTTAGCGAAATTTTTACCTTTTTTGCTTTCATCGGAGTATCGGTTTGAATCACAATTTGCTATGTGATCGTACGCCACAACCTGTAACTCTGGACCCGAAAGTCGGATCGGGATGAAATTAAATAGCCATTTACAGGGACGCAATACCTTTCATTTGAGACCAAGTTTAGTTGAATCGGTCTAGCCATCTCCGAGAAACCGATGTGACTGTTATTCTGAATTTAGATACTTCCACCGGGGCTTCCTGAACCGATGATGGTGGCCAATGTGGCCAAATAGACTTTGAATGGATGTTAGTGACCTAATACTACAAATCGAAGCAGTTGTGGTCATATTTTGGAAAAAATTTCACCTTTATACATTCATTGCAGAATTTATTAAAATCGACATTTTCTGCGTGTTCGTACTCATCACCCTGTAATTCCGGAACCGGAATCCGAATCCTTTAGAAATTCAATAGCAAATTAAAAATCGGTTCAGTCATCTCCGAGAAACTGATGTGGACCTTTTGTTAACAAATCCGCACATACACACACATATACATACATACATACATACATACATACATACATACATACATACATACACACATACATACACACATACATACATACACACAGATTACACACATACATACATACACACAGATATATTGGCGAACTTCATCTTATTTCGTTATATGGGGTGGATGAAGGAAATGCTGGCGTGAGGGTGGTCCAAGGGGAGGGGAGTGATGAAGGAGGGAGGTGTAAGGGCAAGGCGGGGGGAGGGGCGGCGAAGCAATACTCAACTGCATATTTTGCCTTCCATTTGAGACTTGATTTGAGAAAATCGGTTCAGTCATCACCGAAGAACCGATGTGACTTTAATTGTGGAATATGCCCGGAATTCCGGACTTCCGGAATCGTCGATAGTGGACAATATATTCAAAGAATGTTTGATTGGCAATCAGTGATCTAGATCTGCGATTAGAAGTAATTTGATGACCATTTCAATAGTTTTTAGCCTCTGAGGTATTACGATTGTACCGATTTATATGGGAAATTCCAGTGTATCCTTACTAATACCCCTGTAACTCCGGAAGCAAGAGTCAGAACCGAATGAAATTCAGCAGCAGTCAATGGTATTACTGTATCTTTCATTTGAAATCAAGTTTGTGAAAATCGGTAGAGAATTCGTTGGGGAATGGGTGTGATATTAGCTTAGGAACTTGGCGCGTTCCCCGGGGGCGTCATGATCCGTCATAGGTGGCCAATGTGGTCAAAACTGCTTTGATTGATCATTAGTGATCCAGACCCGCAAACTAGAGTAATGTTACATCAATTTTAATATGTTTTACATCATTTGAACATCATGGTGGTACCAGTTTATATGGGAATTTGCTGTGTGACCGCACTCTTCAACCCGTAACTCCGGAACCGGAAGTCGGATCAACTAAAAATTCAATAGCATCTTATGGGAGCGTTATACCTTTCAGATGAACCTAAGTTTGCGAAAATCGGTTCAGCCATCTCTGATAAAATTGTGTGAGTTTAAATGACACACACGTACACACACACACATACACACACACATACATACACACACACACACAGACATTTGCCGATCTCGACGAACTGAATCGAATGGTGTATGACACTCGGCCCTCCGGGCCTCGGTTAAAAAGTCGATTTTTACAGTGATTGCATAGCCTTTCTTTATATGAGAAAGGCAAAAAAATATTCACTCACGCTGCCTTTTCAGTAAATGCGAAATTCCGGGCCTTTTGTTTGACTTCCATCAATTTTTGCACAGCCTCCTACCGGCATACCAGTCCATGGCTTTTTTCCGTAATGGTAGTAGGTAGTGTGACCACAGACTTACAGACATAACACTCGAAAACAATTCTTCGACCGCTTTAACGGTCATTTTAAATATATTTTTAGTTGGGACTATGGCCGCATTTGAGATTATGGCGTTACTGATATATGCGCAAGTATACTGGGGATAGACCACTAGTGAAAAATTGTTCCCGAGCCTGAGGGATAATCCTTTTGCAAATGAGTGGTAGGGACCGCGTATAAAAGGTGGACCTAGTTTGCTAGTAAAATCGGCGGATTGATGTTTTTGGGAGGAATTTCCTTATAGTGTTATGTTTGTTAGTTTGTGGTGTGACTATACAGGTGTACCTCGATTTAACATACATTTTCCGATTCAATCATGTACGTTAAATCGAATTTTATGTAAAATCGAAACACACAAAAAATATTTGTTTTCGAATAGAATTATTTTTATATTCATCACACGAAATATTTAGGATATTTCTGATTGTATCCACCTAACAGTGACTTAGAAACCACATATTCACAATTAAACAAATAGATTGCTCTTCGAAACATAATCAACATATTTATCTTAACCTTGCAAAGTATTCGTCAATTCTAACAGATATTCATTTCATAAAATCGCAAAATTTTCTCAGAATTCATTATAACTTATAAGAATAGTCAACAAAGTTGGATTAACCATTGTATGCAAGAAGAGCACAATACCTAATTTTAGTAAGTAAGAAAATTTATATTTCTATTTTGTCTCATCTTTACCTTGGTAGACCAACCTGTCCATCAGATAATCGCAGAATTCAAAAAGGGGACACTACTTGAGTTCACGAGCAAACGACTAGTCACGAAGTTTTGTAAGCACAGGAGTTCTACTTGCAGAAAAAACAACCAAATCGAGCCATTGTAACGCTATAGTTCTCCTTAAGGAAAAAGTTGGATTACATCATTTTGTACACGACAGATACAATACCTCAGTTTAAAAGTTGAACTCATCAGAATGAATAAGACATTTTAATTACAATATAAAAATATTTAAAAAAAAAATTGTTTAATCCTTATGTACGACGAGGAGGTGGAAATCATTGGAATGTTGATGTCACTATTATCGATCTCCAAAATAGCCGCATAGCATGTGATGTCTAAAGCCAAGAATTGATCCACTGCACAGTGGCGGATTTGTCTAAAAACCTGGCCAAAAGTCGAAAAATACATGGTAGTATTTTGGGTTCTAGTACATATATTGTTCTTCAGACGGTGCTGACGCATGCTATTTTAAGTGAAACGCTCCAAAATTTCCATATTTGAGGTGTTGACATACCCAAACAGTTTAAACCATCGTGTTTTGCTCATATATTTTTTATCGAGTGCTCGAAATATCAGTATTATTCAAATGTAGCTGGATTTTGATAAAACTGCCGGTTTTGAATATGGAATAATGTTAATTTATGCTGAAGGTATGTGCTTTATTGTGTCAAAAGATATTATTTTGCTTGTTTATAGAAAATGTTAATAACTTTCACAATTTTGTAGCAGACGGTTTCAGCACACATTTTTGCGACATTATTAAAATACTTTTTTTGTCGACGTATGTCCACTATGTTTCAAAGCAATTTGTGTTCCTTGAACGGTTCTTCATTTGGAACAGTATAGAATTCTTGCCCGAATTTGCCCGTTTTTGAGTAAACTTGGGTAAGTGGAGATAGAGACGGATTATAAGATTTTCAGTTTTAAATTTAGACTCGTACTTTTAATTACTTCTGCACCTCCGCTTGTCGTAGCGACTCTCACAATACTGCATTTCGAACAGGAAGAATTGTGTATTTAATGGTGAAAATTTGATCGAGATACATAAACATTTTCAAAAGTTATCAAAAGGGGAACGCAAAAGACGTAAATAGTTTTGGTCGTTCATATTGAAAACCGACAAGGTCAACAGAAGTGATCGTCAAAGGTTCCAAATTTCAAAAATTAATTACGAATACCATGGTTAAACGTTACCGGGAAACTATGACGTTTGTTCATGTAAAGCAAAACAAATCTAGAGGTGGAATATATGATTCTACGAGCGAAAATCAGTAGAGTAGTGTAAAAGAATCCCGAGCAAATACTCATGGGTTCAAACACCACACAGCCCCTTAAAAAGACCATAAACATGGTCCATGCCAAAATTCCCAACCATCAAGACACCATAAAATGGTCTCAATAACCCATAAATACACCAACATATAGTGTTTTATGTGGGATCTACAGAACCATGGTAATGGTGTTTTCATGGCTTGAACCCATTTCAAACACCCATGTCAAGCCCCATGAGCATGGGGGTATTATGGACTTTCCGTTTGCTCGGGATACTGGGATCTCCGGCTGTGATTTGGCTAAAAATCTCACTTTGGTGTACACTCCAGCATGGTAAATATGTTTTTTGAGAAGGTTGTCAGTCGTAAAATGTCAGCAAACATGACAACAAAACGTGGTTGCTGAAAACTATACCAGGAAGCAATACAAGCATGTTCTAACCGAGTATAACGCTTGCATTTAAATAGACTCGTAATCGTAAGAATTCATCGTAATAATGGACTTTTGACAAATACAGTGTCCAACAATTTAAATAAAACTATGAATCTTAGTGAATTTCACTTGTTTTCGTATTTTTGTCATATTCATTTTTAGTTACTACAAATTGCATGCAAACTTGTTGTCAATTTTCACTCCAAGCATTTCGTCGCACATGAATCATAATCGTGAAGAGAGTTGAAAAGTTTTATAACTATGTTGTATAATATTTCAAAATACATAGTTTGAAATGACTAATAACATTAATTCTCATAATAGCTACATTATCTAGACACTCAAACATCTTAATGCGTGCAAATCAACACATTCTATCATTTAACTACACACCATTTAAAATTCGATACATTATAACCGTTATTGGCATACACTGGAACCACTAAAACCATGCATTCGTAAAAATTTACTTATATTCATATTAAAATGTCGGCCATTTTGCATCCGCCATTTTGAATTTTGAAAATCTGACAACAAAATCGTAATCTGCGCCCCCAAAAACGTGGTATGCAGGTCAATCAAAACCATTTTCGACTTTTGGCCAGGTTTTTAGGGAAATCCGCCACTGTGCACTGGTTTCCTGCTTCCACGTTGTAACAGGCGACAAAGACGGAAATCTTCTTTTCATTTTTTTGGATCTATCTCCTTTTTTGACACATTTTATTAGCTATCTCCTAGATTTCTATTTAAACGTGAACATTTATTATGGTACTCCTGGGGGGCCAAGTATCCAGAGTCTTCGATCATCTTAAATCGTACGCAAACGCCAGTACAGTTTATTCGAATCCTAATCTCTACTAACGACCATTCTCTACCCGTTGCAGTTGTTGAGAGCAGAGTCGCAAAATGTTTTTTTTTCATTTGCCAAAATCAGGCGAAACTGACGAAAGAACGAACATACCACTAGCACTTTGCGAAATCGAAACTGAGACAACGGGCTAGGACAAAGCAAGCATGTAGCGGAGCGTTTTCATTATTCTCTCCGCACGCTCGTTTTCGCTTTGAGATTCAGAATGGTATTGGTAACTTCGATATTGAGCTTACTGCTGGGGAAACGAAAATACACTGGTAATGATATTTATTTGTCGATGCTCGATTCTGTAGATTTGCGAACTAATGATGGTATTGTAAGACGGAAGCCTAATCGGTGTGCATATTTCTCATTGTAACTATGTTCTAGTTGCATTATTAGATGCACATTGCATTAATTTCATTAAATGAATGAGAATCGCAAATTACTGAGCATGCATCAAAACGAAATTGAAATTTCGGATTGTCATACGAAAACGAAAGTCGCTGCTGCTGCTACTCGTTTTCGTAGAATCGTGAGAGGAGGGAACATCACCTTTATTGTTTTATTACTTCATGCATTTAGCGACGAAAGAGGCAAGGAAAGGACGAAGATGAATTCTCTGAATTTCGTCGTTCATTGAATAGGTATGAGAATTTTAGACTGGTTGAGAGTAATATTTACAGAATACGCAGTAATATATGAAGAATGTAATCACAATCAGTGTCGGACTAACATTGCTTTTGTGTGCTTTCTCTGTTTAGATTAAGCAATGACTGGCACCAGTATTGATAAATAAACCAAAATAAATAAATTTAAACACCGTGAGCTTACGAGGAGTCGTACATTGAAGGAAGACTTGTATCTTCCATCATTATCATCTATTGCATTTTTTTTGCAAGAGGAATCGATGCATACCCAAATAATACCGTGGATACTCTAAATACCAACTTCAGTAAAGCAATTGATCGTATTGACAAACCATTACTTTTATTACTTTTAGCCGACGTCGGAAATTCCGGCGCACAAAATCCAAAGAAGGAATCCCAACGTCGAAATTTCGACTTCAAAAATCCGACGTCGGCATTCCGAAGTCGAAAATCCGATGTCGAAAATCCGTTGTCAAAAATCCGACGTCTATATTCCGACTTCGAAAGTCCGAGGTTGGAATACCTGCATCGGAAATTCGATGTCAAAAACTCAACGCAGGAAATTACGACTTAAAAAGTTTAACGTCGAAAAACTAATGTTGGAAATCCGATGTCGAGAACCCGGCGTCGCAATTCAGACATCAAAATTCCGATTTCGGAAATCCGACGTCTAAAATCCAGCAGGAAATTCCGACTTGGAAAATCCGACATCGGATTTCCGATATCTGACGTTGAATGTCCGACGAAAATCCGACGCAGGAAATTGGACGTCGAAAATCCGACGTCAGAAATTCGACGTCGAAATTCAACGTTCGACGTAGGAATTCCGATGCCCTAAATCCAAGGTCCAAGGAAATCCAATTTGGAATTCCGAAGTCAAAATTGCGAAGTGGGTAAACCGATGTCGGAAATCCAATGTGGGAAATTCTGACATTGAAAATCCGACGTCGAAATTTCGACTTCAAAATACCGATGCCGAAAATGTCGGGCTCTCGCCGTCGGAATTCCGACATCGAAAATCCTATGTCGAAAATCCGGTGTCGAAAATCTGACGCAGGAAATTCCGACATAGAAAAACCGCAGTTGGAATTCCGACATCGGAATTCTGGTGACATCGGTATTAAGAAATCGGAATTTTGACGTCGGATTTTCACTGTCAGAACTTCCTGCATCGAATTTTCGACACCGAATTTCCGACGTCTGAAATTCGACGTTGGATTTCTGATGTCGGAATTCCGTTGTCGGATATCCGACGTCATAAATCCTACGTCCAAAACCCTATGTCGGAAATCTGAGGTTGGAAATATTGTCGAAATTCGACGCAGGAATTCCGATTTCCAACATCGAATTTTCCACGTCGGATTTGCGACGTCGGATTTTCCCCGGACATACAACATCGGATTTCCGATGCCGGTTTCTCGACGTCGAAAAACCGATGTCGAAAATCCGGCATCGAAAACCTTTCTTCAGATTTTCGACGTCGGATTTCCGACATCTATTTTTCGACATCGGAATTCCGCGGCCGAATTTGCGATGTTAATTTGCCGACGACGTATTTTCAATGTCGAAATCCAACGTTGGAGATCCGCTGCCGGAATACCGACGTCAGATTTCCGACATCGGATTCCCGATGTCGGATTTTCAACATCGGAATTCAGGCGTTGGAATTCCGATGTCGTGCTTTTGACGTCGGCAATCCAATGTCAGAATTACGAGATCGAAAGCCCGATGTGGGAAATCCGACGTCAAGTTCCGACATTTTCAAAGTCAGGGTTCCGACATTAGATTTTCGCCGCCAGAATTCCGACATCGGATTACCGACGTCGAAAATCCGACATCGGATTACCGACGTCGAAAATCTGGTGTCAAAAAGTCGACGCAGGAGATTCCGACTTAGATTTTCGGCGTCGAATTTTCGAACTTTGAACGTCGCATTTCCGATGTTGGAAATCTTACATCGGATTTCCGCCTCGAATTTTCGACATCGGATTTCCGACATCACATTGCCGATGTCGGAATTTCGACATCGCAATTCCGACGTCGAAAATACGATGTCGGATTTACTACGTTCAAAAGCCAATGACAGAATTGCGACATCATTTCTGACGTTAGAATTTCGACGACGGATTTCCGACATCCGACGTTGAAAGTCCGACGTCGGAAATTTGACATCGAAAAACCGACGTCGAAAATTCAACGTCAGAAATTCGATGTTGAAACTCGATGTTCAGCATCGAAATTCCTATGCCGAAAATCCAACGTCGGAAATCCAACTTCGGAAATCCTAGGTCGGAATTCCGGCGTCGAAATTCCGATGTGGGAAATCCGAAGTCGGAGTTCCGACTTTAGAAATCCAATGTCAGAAATCCGATGTCGAAAATCCGACACAGGAAATTCCGACCGAGAAAAACCTACGTCGGAATTCCGCAATCGAAAGTCTGACGTCGGATTTCCGACATCGGAATTATGACGTCGGATTTCCGACGTCAGAATTCCGACGTCTATATTTTGACAGCGGTATTCCAACATTTTTGGCATCGGTCTATGTCAGAATGTCCTGCGTCGAATTGTCAACACCTGATTTCCGACGCTTGAATTCCGACGTTGGATTTCCGATGTCAGAATACCGATGTCGGAAATCCGACTTCAGAATTTCAACATCGAAAATCCAACGTTAGAAATCCGATGTAGGAATTCCGAAGTCAGATATCCGGTGTCGACAATTCGATGCAGGAATTCCACCGTCGGATTTGCGACATCGGATTTCCGACGTTGGGATCTCGACGTCGGAATTCCTACGTCAGATTTTCGACGTCGGAATTCCGACATCTTTTTCCGACGCCAGAATTCCAAAATAGGATTTCCTGTCGGATTTGCGAATGGATTCCGATTTTGTTTTTTTTTTTTTTTTGAAAAATGTCCACATGCATTGAGAAATTCACCTGCTCAATACAGCCTGAGAAAAGATATTATCTTTAGCAGGAATCGAGCTTACGTTCTTTCAAGCTCTAGTAGGGTGTGTTAACATCGAGGAACTGTCATGACTTCATTACAAATTTCCAACAGTTTCGTAATAACTGCTACAGCCCCAATGCCTATTAGTGGGACTCACCGTCCGCCAATATCTCGTCACCGCCCTATAACTTCTATTAACCATATCTTTCCAGTTATCTATTTTAGCTTACACATAAAAACCCATAAAACTATTATCAGGAAATAAGTTGAACCACAAATTCGTGTATTCATTTTGCTGTGCGGTATCAAAATAAGAATGTTTTTATATCTCAGAATCTTAAACATAATCTAGCGAAAAAGCGAAAATAAATTATGTTTCTCTAAGTATTGGAAGTGGATCATAGAATAAAATTGATTTTGATTCTTAACATTTCGTTTTAGTAACATTGACATTAAAATTTTTTTGCATGTAGGTAAAAATTACGTTATATCGAAATATGTTAAATCGAGGTATACCTGTATCAGGCGAGTTAAAACCCAGGACAGTCGAAAGGGGACTGCCTCCCCCCGTCAGCTCTCAATCAACTCTGTCTTCTGCATAGGTTTTCGACAGTTAAAACTTTCTGGGGTCTGGCTGGCTGAACTATTCCAGAAAGTCTTACGGCGGAATTCGATCACTTTTTCGGATTTACACACACGGCGAAAGTTTCATGATGAGATCAGCTGTGCAGGACCGGCGACAAGTTTTCAGCACTAAATACACGTCATTGAAGTAAAGCAGAAATATCAATGGTCCGAAGTAGTTTCCTTGCGCTATACCTGGCAATATCCAACGACAACCATTATCTTTCGATCTAAGAGACAAGATCGACACAGCTACAAAACCAACCGTTGATTCCAAATTTCTTTATTTTATCGATTGTTATATGAAAACTGGCGAATAGGTTGGTGTAAATAATATTTTTTTGATCATAGAAGTTTTAACTTTAGGATCATTCGCCTCTTTGTCGAGTTAGAGAAACCTCTTTAGAAAAATCTTAACCCTATACGCGGGGTTAGGAATCGAACCCAGGTGAGCTGCGTACAAGGCAATTGAAGTACCAACTACGCTATGCCCAACCTAATGAATTAATATCTCTAAAATGAGTGGTTCGTTGCTATTTTTTAAATATATTAATTTGTCTTCGGTAGTTACCGTACACATTACACTTAATTATATTGCTAGAGTATTACAAATTTTTTAATTGCTAACTCATAACCAGAGATCGTGCAATAGAGAAGTTTCGTTCAATTTGCTACAACATTGTTTACCGGATTCTTCTAGCCATATGCTACACGGTGTCTAGGAATACATAGAAGCGGACGATTCCTTAAACCATGAGGAGGAACAAATAAATTAATCCTCGAAAGCATATCGAGATAATCAATATTTTTCGGCAACACATCGATCATGAATATACTTTGCAGGAATATGTGGTGAGATTATAGTGGTGGCAAATCTAGCAACATCTCCGGTGCAAGATGGATAGGGTCGTTCCATGGCAGTTTTCTTAGAGTAAATCGTACAAAACTTCTTTGAACGAACGACGTAGCGTCTGGCTCAAATGGCACATTCCCCATGCTGTCGGTGATATTGAAGGAACTAGGAGTGAGAATGTTCTTTTTGTAAACGCCGTTAATGTTTTATTTGTTGATCTACCGGAGCTTGATGGAGAACATTATTGATTACCATTTATTTTAGTCGAATGGCTTGCCAATTTGATTAATTTGGGCACTGGACCACATACGACGCAGTGCCCATTCTCGAAACAGTCAAACTAGATAGCAACCCAAACCCTCAGATTATTTGGCGATAGATTTATACCAGGTGAATAGGTGTGTGCCTAACCACATCCCCAGCAGCCACAGAGGCGACCGCAAATTTACGCAGAGGTAGCACACCGAGTTGTTCAACTGTTGCGCTTAATCCCAGCGTCGACGAAATTTTCCCCACCATCATCATCGCACAGGAGCCGATCGGTTTGGTCACGTACACTCCTGAATCCCGTTCGCCACGCACAATTACTGAAGAAGCAACCTATTAATGGAGTCATTATCATAATCGAGCTAAGAGGATATTCGAGTGGGATAGCGAAGTGGATTCATATTAGAAATTATTGTTGTTTGATTGCCGGTGGGGTAAATTGTTTGAACGGGCGGGATTGTATCAAACTCAGATAATGAATGTTTATATGTGGGAATGATCCCGTACCCTCGCAAGCTGTGTTTATTGGGTAAGGGAAGGTCCAATCATTCGCTTGATTGCAATTATTCCACTGGATGTTGGCGATAATTGAACGAGCGTTCATTGATTACATATAGCTTATAGGAAAATACCGAACTAAGCTCAACCACAGTCTGTCAGTCATCTGATAAGTTTATTAACTCCCGCGTGCCAATTGCGTAAACCTAAATCCCCCGAGACGCATTGACTCACGAACGCCATCCCGTGACCCTAATCAGCTGAGTGCAAGAGTGTGAAGAACGACACAGCCAATTTAGCATTCCCGAAAAAAAACTACCAAAATATCACGTTCCTCGCAGCTTCCCAAGATGACAAACACGTTTTTCATATCGTCCGAGATGAGGCGTAAATTGTTTTCCTTTCCCATCAGCAGCCGTCAGTCGAAGAAAAACAGACGCACCAAACATCATCATCATCGCACAGAAGTGGACCATCATCATCATCCGGCAATGGCTGAGCAACAAAATATCGTCTTTGTTTGTAGCGTTTTGTTATTTTCGTCGCTTTCGGAAGAAGCGTTTGGAAACTGCATCTCCCGAGGCACTCATTCATCAGCTAGACGAGAGAAAAAAAACACCCATGTTCGGACGCACCGCCGCTGCAGCCGCCGCTATCCTGTAAAGGTGTGACATGCAAACATATAGGGCGAACGTCATCACTTGCGTAGCAGGCGGGAAAAAAAGTTGCTCCGAACAACATGACACATTTTTGTACCACGTGTGAAAAACACGTACCGACGCTGGTTGGTCGTGTGTGTGTGTTTGCTTTAGGTTGGCGTTAGAACGGTTATTACATCTTTGTTCTAGAATCTTTTATGGACGAAGAATGCCATGAGACAAATCACTGCGGACGTCGCGTCTTGCTGAATAGAAATTTTGAAAGTTTGCACAGTGGGACGAATTCATGCAAAGGTCGAATAATAGCAGGGTTGTTACGGTCGCGTAGATTTTGCGGTTTTCGCGATTTTCATGGTTTTGGCGCGTTTTATTTTCTCAATTTTACGCATCGCACCGATTTAATTTCCGATAAGATTTTACTTTATCAGGATCTTATCAAATATCTCTCTTAGGGGGGTAGTTGTTTCAGCAAGAAAAAAAAATTACTTTTTGCGATTTTTTTGGAACTGTGGGTGAAACTAATTGAACAAAACTTTTGTGTATTATAATGCATTATTTCAATAACATTCTGTAATTTTTTCGTACAAAAATATCGACAAGCGACTCGGTGAAGAAGCTTTTTGTAGAACGTCTCTGGAAAAAACACGATTAGCGGTGTTACCTGCCATTCAAAAACTACTTGACGGATTTCTTTCAAATTTTGTACACATATTCTATGTAAAAAATACCTAACCCCTACGTTGAGTTTTGCGATATTTTTTCAATTAAGAGGGTTAAAACCTCTATAAAAAAAACTTTAATTTCAATCTAGAATCACTAAAAATTTGATTCCTTGAATGATTATTTTTGGTTATGAAAATAACTGTGAGCGATGCAAACATCTCCCAAAAAGTTCTGACACTTTATCAAACAGAAAAATGTGGTTTGCGGTGTTTCGGATTCTCCCCATCAGTAGGTCGCGCCAACTTTGGACCAGTTAGATGGTAAAGTCAAACTTGCACCAGATTGGTGCCAATTACAAGATTACAAATGAATAAGAGCCTTGTACAAACCATTTTGGAAGCGTTCAAAAACTCTTGAAGCAATCTATGAAATAGTTTTACGCTTTTCCTTAACACTACGGAGTCAATATTTCAAATGCCTCTTCGCTCAATTCAGTCGCCCTGATTCTGCTAACTAATGCCCAAGTATGGAAATTTTCTAATAAGCCTAGTGGTAGTGGTTTGTTATGGCTCTGCACGCATAACCCGAAGCTGATGAGCCTTTTCGTATGTCGCTACCATAAGTAAAATTGTCATATCTACGGTCTCATTAGTAATATGTACCCATCAAATTTATTATTAATTACCCAGCTGATGCATGACAGTACATCTAATCTCCTAGATCTGCATTCAGTACATACAGATACATACATAGATTTTCCATCAATTCAAACCTTTAAAGTTGATACCTGAACTGTCACAAATGAAGCGATGGACGTTTGCATCACTGTCAATTATAAGCGTAAACTCATTTCTACCACAGTGTGACACAACCTAGGGGCAGATCTCTTTAAGAATGTATAATAAATTTTCATCAAATTTTAACAAAATGTATTTCATTCTCACTCTCACAGTCAGTCTGTTCATCAAACGTCTTTCGCTGGCTTCGTGCGATGTTTAGTTGGATCTAGAGCTGCAGGGCTTTGCCGTGTTGCACGCAACACAAAAACATTCTGTTTTGATGCATTTAGTTTTGTTGATTTTTAAAAACTCATCACAAGTACCTATTAAAACCATCTGAATAATAATAAATCAGACGGCAAATAGGACAAAAAATAGAGGTATTTACTGTCTTTGTTATCGACAGTCAGATTAACTGTCAGCATAAATATCGCTAGTTGTGATTTGTGTAAATAGTAGGGGGAGTGGGGATACATGAACTACTTTTGTGTTACTTGCAATAATTCTTAGGACCTTTGAGATGCAGTATTCTCTGTGCATGAATTTAAAAGAATGCTGTTCCATATGTAATACCTCTGGCAATGAAAATTTACGTGTGGTCATAATTATTAGTATTTACAAATGTATGTCAAATGGTTCATGTACCCCCATGGGTGTTCAACAATTCTTCCGACAAATATAAAAACACTTAAACTCATATGAAGAAATTATCGTTTAACCTATTGTCTTTTGTTTTGAAAGTACGAAATATCATTTAATGGTATGACACCCAAAATGGAAAACATTCATAGTGGTTCGCCTGTCCCAGCTTTTACGCCGACAAATTTTGCTTACTTTTGAAAGCGTCAACAAACGTTCGACGCCATCGCAAATTCGTGTGAGGTTAGGTTACCGAAAGAGTAAATGGACGTAAAAATCATCAGGATATGACGTTATATACTTGGTGGTTCGCCCATCGCCGTGGTTCATCTATTCCCACTTTCCCCAACTATTCGTAAAAATTAATACACAAGGCAATCCACGTGGATTGATCATACCTATTTTGATGGAAACAATGAAGATATTTATGTGTTAACCTGACCGGCAGAGGAATTATGAAAACAAATTTCTGCATCTTATGATCCAATCACCCCACGCAAGCAATGCAATCTCGGGATGTGGAAGATGTTAGCTCTATCGTTTTCCAATGGCCCATTTCAGAATGACAGAGATCGGTACATTCCGAATACATTTTCTCGTCGAAAAACCCTGTTTGGTTATTATACGTGTACCATTATTATACCAGTATTATAATTAAACTTTGCTACTCTAACTATTGTTGTTCAAAGAAATATCCATTTCGCATACGTCGTCATTGTTTGAAGCAAATACTCGGATATGTTTATAAATAAACACAACCGGTTAAAGCTATTTTTTATTATTAAATTCTATCGTATTCTAGATGAGTGAAAGTATCTTTTACGTAATCTACGCATGTAGTGTTTAAACTACTAACACATATAATCACCTGAAATGTGAGTTCTGGCAATGCCCATCATTCCAATTGCGAAGGAACAAAAACCACAGTGTCAGAATGATGGTAAAACTTATAGTAACTACCCATGATCACATATTTGTCCCGTTTTCCATGGGATTTCCTATCTTTATAGGACTGGTTTGCAGATAATTCCTACAGCCAGTCTTCAGTACGAATCTAAACCTTGACTTAAGGACTCATGCTTCTATCGTCTTCCATGACATGAGAGCAGGAGCCAAAAGCAAAGCCTTGGTTCCGACAGATTTCGCAGTCGATTATTAGAGTACAAAACAATTGCTACGATCCTAATCACTAAAAATTCTTTCCGGATGGGGCTTGAATACACAACGCGTGGGTTATGAAACCAGTGCTTTAGCCTCTGAACCACCAGACCAGTTTACAGGAACCAAGGGAATCAATTTTTGTCAGAGATACTTCAACCCACCAGGATGCCTCCTGCATGATTTAGCCAGGAGAAAGATAATAGATTCTTATCAGGAAAATTTCGAAAAATGAATTGATTGCTGTTCGAAGCTTCACGAAGCACCTTCTCAAGCATACCACATGCAATCGATGAGTTTGACACAATCGCTGCGAACATTTAGGGGTAAAACTTATCTCTGCTCGGACGAAGCGAGCTTCGCATCTAGTTCGCTCTTTACAATGTTCGAAAAAGTTCACATTAACCTTAGAAGCACACATCGTCGAACACGAGGTAAGCTCTTGGCTCGTGGTTTTTGCGTTTTTGGAACATTTCCACAGAGTTTCGAAGCGATATTCGGTGAACACATATAAAGCGAATGCCTCGTTTATTTGAGAATCGCGAACATCGAAGTTTTATATCGCTTCAAGCATCAGCATCATGAGGCCACCGCGAACATGTACGCTACGTGACTATCTGTCTTAAAATCATAAACTTTAAATCTTATTTTGAGTATAAATAAAATGGATTATTTTAAGATTATAATTTAGGATTTAGGGATTAGGTGCGTCGCATACCTTACCAATTTATGAGCCACGAGTTTGAATGAGCGTAGTGGTAGTGAAATTCAAATTCTTTTTTTCGGAATACAATTATGTTTACTAGCTACTTTGATTGCAAACTCGTCTTTTCTTCTTCAATCGGAGTATATTTTCCCTGCCAAGGAGTTTAGGTGAAGATGTATAAAGTATGTTTAAGGGGGTAAGGGTTTCAGCGTGAAAAAATGTTTTTTGGTGAAATGACTCTTTTGGATGAAATGATACATTATAATGTACAAAAGTTTTGATCAATTCGCTTCGCCCAAATTTCTAAAAAAATCGCAAATAGTGTTTTTTAACGCTAAAACCATTACCCCTCTCTTAATAATCTCCCTATCTAAAACAAATTCTTCCTAAAAAGAACAATTTTCGGATGGAATCTCACTGCTGACGTCCGAGTTCAGTTAGACGGCGAACTTCAGTTATTTGTATCCACTGAGGGGTAGTTAGGCGTAGTCCGTTGGCCTTTGTTTTCAACTTGTTGCGGTTTCTAACGTTCTTGCGCAACATTCCTAAATCGGCTAGTCATATTCACTCAATAATATGCGATGATTTGGGTGTTAAACGTTATTTTTAATTTTACCAAATGAATTTATTAACAAATACCTACATACTTGAATCCATTATTATTGTCATTAATTGAATTATAATTTCTTGGCATCTGTACCAAACCAAGAGGAAAGCTTCCAAATGATTTTTATAATATTGTTTTATAAGTTTATTGGTTGATTACCTAATCACAAGAGACAAAATATTTATTTTCAAACATTTTCGACAGAATCTGTTCACTTAATAAATGAAGTGTCAAACTTATTACATGTTCCACTTTTATGAAATTTATTTCCTGACTCCTGTACATGTGTTTTGTGATAAATAATGAGAAGGATATTCCAACTTGTTTGTATTGTATTTGTTAACTAATTACTGATGGAGAAACGCAAAGAACTTACAAACAATGTTCTAGTGATTTTTTTTGTTGGAAATCCAAAAACAATTCTGAAAAGGACAAAATTTGGTTTATCTTCTCCATGATGTAATCTTCCCTTATTTGACTTTTACTAATAAAAAATAAAAGAAAGAAATCTTTAGGGCCCCCCGTATTTTTTTTTTGAATCAGTTATAGCCGAAATGCTTTATGTAAGGGAAATCTCGGAAAATGAGAAGCGAAATAAATAAGTCCAAGTAGAATGAAAGTCGTTCTAAACTCGAACTTTTTCGAATACTGTCTTTCCATTATTATTTGCTTTTTGTCGCATTCCATATTTTGATATATTATTTTGAAGACCCATATTTAAGATCAATACAATAGTAATTCTTCAAAAGGGCTAATGAGACTTTTGTAAACAAACTTATTTCGCTCATTTTTCCGCTACAGAGTTGAATTTTATGAAAAATACACATGAATCAACATCTTTGCCCTTGGTAGAATCGATTTCAAATGTTTTCTGTGTTGAAATGATAACAAATTAAGAGAAATCAGCAAAACAAAAGTTTGTTCACAAATCTTATTAGCCCTATTCAAATGTTGATATGGAATAATAAAATCAATCAAGATCAATTTCGATTTTTTTTTTAATTTTGCGGTGGTGTAATCCCTTAAGTGGTTGATTTAACGGCTTCTTTCAAAATTTATCGAACCTACTCCCATTCGTTCATTCGTTGGAGTAGTTTATGTTAAAGAGAGTGTACTAAATTAATAGGAACACTTAAATTTATGAAGTTATGACCCTCGCTCCACAATGCAGTTTGCGACAGAATTGCTCAACTGAAAATTATTAAATGAAATGAATGAAAATAAACATTAGACTATAGCATTTTGTACGCATGCACTTCAGAGGTCCAAGGGTTACAATTTCTGTTCTAGTTCTCGGATCTCCAACACATTTTTTTCGATTTTTTGGCCCAGTTCTCAAGGGAAATCCAGTTTTTAACTTTTTGCATACATATTGCATTGAATGAAGAACTTAGATAATGTATTCATAAAGTATTAGTAATAATTCGATTGTCCGTTCATTTTAAAAGGCTATTTTCTATAACTTTACAACTGATTTAATTTCACTTTCAAAATTTCTCGAAACATCATGTTCTAAAAGTTCTCAACCGATATAATATTCGAAAACAGTTATAAAAATGTCTCATCACACTGGTAGATGAATTCAAAGCGTTTTTTTAAATAAGTGCACTAAAAAACATGCGCCCTTCTAAAACATATTTCTGAATCAAAATGGTTTTACTATTAGTCGAAAACAAGATTTACAAAACGACCAGAACTGCCAAATATGAATCGGGAATGGTCGAGTTTATTGACATTCCCTATTTATTTCTAGGATTCATCATACACATCATGACGTTATTTATTTAACTGATAATCGATTTTTTTCCTTTGAATGGATATCGATATCTTTATCCTCAAGAAACTGACATAACTGGATCCTCAAGAAACTGACATAGGAACATGACTAAGATAAGCGAGCCACTCAATACGTTGTGTACATTGTGTTTAACTTCATTTTCTAGCCCTAATTTATTTCATTTGAAAATTTATCCCCGCCCTGTCACGAAATCTTGATTTTATCCCTACTGGTAATATATCAGTAGGGTATCTTAAATAAACTTGTTACGTCACTTTTCAGTTAACCCCAGCATCCATAAGCTACACATTGTCACAATTATTTTTCACCTATTCCACCCTTAATACAAGGCCTCTGTCTAGAATATACTTTTTTTTGCATAACTAGTAGGTAGGTATTTGAATAAAGAAAACTAATATCGTCCGGCGAACATGTTAGCGATGGCCCTCGCGATGCTAAATTGATATAATCCTTCGGTGTTCGCGATTCGGAAATACTTCGAGGTAATCTTTCTTTTGTGTTCGCGAACATCGCTTCGAAGCTCCGTGTAACTGTTTCAAAAATATCGATCACACGAACCAAGAGCTTAGCTCGTGTTCGTCGAAAACTACGCAAAAGCTTTTACATATCTTTCCGAACATCAATGAAATAAACAAGAAGCTTCCTTTGTCCTCGCCGAAGAGCATGCAAAAGTATCGCCCAAATGTCCGCAATTACGATGGTAAGCGATTGTGATGCGAAGCTTGTGAATACGAACCAGTAACGCAAAGCTTCGCGCTTTGAAAGTATTCGAACATAGGTTCGGTTCGAATATTTCCTGCCCTGCTTGCCAGTGAAAAGGGGCTAATAGTGATTAAGGACTAGACACTCAACTCTTTCGGAATAAACTTGAACAAAGAAAACTAGTAAAATCATTGTCTATACTTTGTTTTGGCTCAGTTCGTCTGTAAGAAGGCATAAATCGAAACGAGAAAATATTGTGTAGTCTGAAACCATGAACAGAGTCGAAGGTGGAGTTCCAGTCTTGCGCCCTTTCGCGGCATTTGTCTAACCAGTCTAACCGGAAAGTAATACCGTCAATCTGAAGCACCAAAAACTCTATAGTTCTGAGAACTGATGCAGATTTGTTTCTATTATCATTCTAAATCAGGTGTTTAAAGCTTACGGATGGAACTTTTTTTTCGGAAAACTTTGGGAAATCAGTTGATGCTAGGTACTTGAAGGCGACGGACAGAGGACTGTACATTAGGATGCCAATAGTTCGTATGGAAGAAAAATAACCATCGAACCTTATACTTAGACACACTTCCAAATCAAAATATAATTTAGAATGCAATCATTATGCTTTCTTGGCTGAGGAATGTGATTCCGATTATCCCTATGTGGGGACATAATTTACTGCTCCCAAAAATTATAGGCAGATGAGATTCCTTACAAAAGCTTAAATTTTTCTCTTTAGAGGCCACCAAATATACCAGCTCGAGCGAGATGTGACACAAAGCCGAAATAAACAGTTCTTGATCTTACAAATTTGGGATAAGTCAAGCAGTTTTTGGTGCTTCCAGGAATACCAAAAATTCCAAGTGACATTTCAACCATAGATTCAATTTAGTGCAGAGCTGGTTGATGATCGACAACTTTGGGATATTGCGAAACTATTACCGGCATCGAGTAAGCATCAATTCTCACGGTACGCCGCAGGGTTGTCTCCTCGATTACAATTTGCCCTATAGCCACAAATCCATCCCATTGTATTTCCATGAATCAGAGTAAACAAGCAATAAATTCTCACTTATTTTTTAATTTGACGTCTATGCAGTTGAAATTTTCGTGTTGTGCAACTTGGGCACGTTGTTTATTCTATTATCTACTATTCTTTTAAGAACAACACCATATATTATGAATAAATCTGCATGAGACTGACAGGACCGCTGGGTAATCTTTTGAAACCTTTGGTGCAGTCTCAGTTGTGCGTTTCTTTGATGTTTACATTGGCTTTCATTTTCAGTTCGATTTTCCAACAAAAAATTAGTTTGAATTATTTTAACATTTATCCTTACTTTTTATATAAAGCAGATCAAGATTTCAGTGCTCCCTAAGCCTTAGGGCCTAAGGTTGGCACCCTTGGCTTTGTCCATATCTATGGAGTATTTTACATCTAAACTAATTGTCTGCCGATTTTGACGAGCAATGTCAAATGATTTGAGTAAAACACATATTTTAGAACTTATTGCACTTACCGTTAATGTGGGATGCAAAAGGGAGTTATTAAAACCGTAATTGTGTGATTAGAAATTAACATATTTCACGATCTAATGTCTTTCAATGTTCAGGCAATGCTTGGATGGTTTTTAAACATTAACATAAATTAACATATTTCACGATCTAATGTCTTTCAATGTTCAGGCAATGCTTGGATGGTTTTTAAACATTCCGAACCGGAAGAAATTGGCGAAAATAAATAAAAACTTAAACTTTATTTAGTAACTTTCCAAGAAATTAAAAAAATTACTTATTTGGCTTGAAAAAATATTCTTCTTATCACATTATTACCATACTTGATTTAAACATGAAACAGAAAAACGAAAGAAATTATGTGAAAAAACTGGTCCCGTGGCAGGATTCGAATCAGGCTTCGTTTGAATTTCAGCCTTCTATGTTATCACCGCATTTCTTCTCTTTCATTCTTTCATGTTTCGATCTGTTTTTCCATTAAATAAACCTTACTTAGTTTGATTGAGGTGCATTTTACATAATATGACAGGATATTTGTCCATCTTATTTTTTGCGCAAAAAACGATTTTTTCAGCATTTTGATGAGAGACACCTTTTAATTATAATTTTCTTGAAGCAACATATCACCCACATCGCAATGATGGCGCAATGTTGGCGCAATATTTCTCAAATCGGCCGGGCACTCGTTGAATGGGAGTGTTCATTAAATTGAATCTACAGTATAAATAGCAAAGTAGCTTGGATGCTACCTTGACACATATCCAATTCAAAACACAAGCTTCAATTCGAAGAAACTGCTCTATAACTGAATACCATTCAACCTATAAAAGTCTCTTCACGATCGTCTAAAAGCAGTCTTTCAAAACCAAACCTACTAATAGTGTTGAAATTTGGGACTGAAAAAGTCGAAAAACATCTAATCCACCTAACTAGAGCAGAAAGGTATTCAAATTAAAAATTCCATAACTATTAAATTTTGATGTGGTGCAGAAAAAAAGGTCCAACCATTCCATCCATCCATAATTCCCACGACAAGGGCCGCATCGCTCTGACTCACAAAGGAATAGTCCGAAACCGATCCCATTTTTTGTAACCTTGCTGCGAATGGCGCCGACTCAATATTTCACATCAATCTCAAAAGTCGACAACGGTCCAGCTTACGCCACCCACGAGCTCACGCACGCACCTCGCCCCACCCATACACGCACACACACACACGTATACCACTAAGATCCAAACGCCAGCGAATCACTTTAATTAAATCGTTCGACTGGAATCGTTCCTTGCTTCCAATGAACAGCGCAACCAAGCAGGCAGGGCAGGCAATGGATTGCCGAAAATTTAGCTGATTCAAGAGAAAAATTTCACAGCCTACCTCGATGGGTCACCGATGATGTCCGGGCGCACGAGCCTAGTGCGTGAAACATCACCCTCGAATTTCGACCCGATCCGGTGACAAGCAACCGGGCTTTCGAGTGGAGGTTAATTTATCGGAAAGTCAAACATTTGTCGCATCAGCAGATGTCAGTCACTCAGTGGCGAGCGAACGAATCGACCCACAGTGGTCGGTAATCTTTCATCTGTCGGCTGAAGTTGAAGCCGTATCGCGCAGGATAGCTGACCAACAGTGAAACGATAAATATCGAACGAAAGTGCCCTTTTCCGGAGTACTCAAGCATCTACTTTTAGAGCTTCATATAAATACGGGACGAGACGGTATTCCAGGCCGCCCGTTCCAACATTCTATTGCCGCCGGGTCAAAACTGTTGCTGGTTGGACTGACTTTGCGATTCGGTTGGCGGTGGTGGATACGGTGGCTTTCCATATATTCATAGTCAACAATCGAACAGTTTAGTGACCGCAGGGCTATTGATGATGGTCATACAAAGTTAGTTTCCGATCCACTTAGGACTTGCGTCAGCTTGGTTACGTTCTAGCACTGGTAGCGTATGGTATGTTTCAATAAGCGGCATGAATTGGTATGGATTCAGCTGATTTGGCTTGATGGTAACGTCGAATTTTGTTTCATTGTTGCTGCTGACCAACTACAGAAACGACTTCATAACTGGTCTGAAGGAAGCGGTGGAAGCAATTTTATTGGTTGTATGGATAGTTGATGAAATGCATCCTTACGATACTAAGTTTTTATGAGTTACACTTTTTACGCAAATTAGGTACTACAGTGCACATAAAAGTTGTGACAAAATTTTAAAAATTGGTGAATGTTGCTAAAAATAACTTTAGTTATAACTAATTTTGGGTCACTGAATTCGTTTCTGCTATCAGTTTTAAAATTCCGTTTTTTCGACTATTTTGATGTAAACCCATTTGAAGGCGGTGGTCGTTGAAGCGTTAATATGCACCTCAATAATAATAAACAATCACATCTGATAGCAGTAATGGTTTTCCAAAACAAGCTAAAATCACTAATTTTTCGCATGGTCTCCAATATGGGAATTTGGCGCAAAAATGCGCAAGATGAGGCTTATTTAACTTGAAACTACGCTAAATTTTGAGTCAAACTGATAATAAGTGGCCCATGGGAGAACATCTTAAAAAATGGAGGGCGTATTACAATAAATTACTTTTATGAAATTCAATTTCTCAACTATCTTTTCTTGATGCAGAATAAATGTAAATGATTACTGCAAGAAAAGCTTAAATCTATAGTTCAACATAATCATTCTTCTTTCCGAGGTACTCAAAAATACTCGAATCGGCCAACAATTTTCTATTAAACGCAGTTTTTCTTGAGGATTTTCGAAAATGTTGCAACAAATCTATCCAATTTTAATCGAATTCTGAACATAGACGTAACTGGCATCTGCATATGCTATGATCGAATATTTCAATTACTGTGGCAACAAAACTTATGTTTATGTTTTGATTTATTCCTAAAGTTGTGCTGCTGGCAATTTTTTGTCGTGATTTCATCAAGCACCGAAACTGCCAAAAGTTGATGTTAGCTCATCATATTATGTGGAAGTCTCGAACTGAATCAGAACTTTTTGAAGGACATCAACCAAGAAATACCAATAAACACTTTATGGATAAAAGTATGTTCGCTCCGCGGAGATAAAAACAATGTCATCGAGCACCCTGTATCTCATTAAAACATAGGTACCCAGCCAGTTCAAATGGACCCTGGGTGGTGTATTTCCAGCCCAACACGAAACCGCCTAATATTCTAGAGATCTCACGGGAGCTGACTACTAACTACCCGTCCGTGGCTCAGATAACACGTGTTCGAGCTAATAAGATACACGTTATAGTAAATAACCTCGACCGGGCAAACCAGATTGCTCGCAACGAGCGTTTTACGAAGCATTTCAGGGTGTATGTGCCTTGTAGGGCAGTGGAGATCGATGGGGTCGTCGCCGAACCGGTTCTGAAGTGCGAAGACCTGTTGAAGTACGGGGTTGTCTGCTTTAAGGACCCTTCACTTCAACAGGTGAGAATTCTGGAATGCAAGCTATTGTATTCCCCTTTTTTCAAACAGATACTCAATCCAGTAAGGGACTAATGAAATTTTCTGACATAGTGGACCTAATTTTCACAGCTTTCAATGTTACTGATCCTCTTAAAAGCATTCTAATACGTTTTCTCCCTATAGTGCAAACAGTTTAAAATGTGATGTTTTCGCATTATGTAAACTTTAATATAATTCGTCTGGAT
Source organism: Topomyia yanbarensis (assembly GCF_030247195.1). Taxonomy (NCBI): domain Eukaryota; kingdom Metazoa; phylum Arthropoda; class Insecta; order Diptera; family Culicidae; genus Topomyia; species Topomyia yanbarensis. The sequence goes on from NC_080671.1 coordinate 455,629,571, forward strand.
TGAGAAAACCCTTACGGAGGAGTACTTTTGGGGATCAAAAAGTGCTATTCTTTCAACCGAATTAACCTCCCTTCGACACCAGGCATTGAAATTGTCGCTTGTCAAGTTCTAATCAAAGGTAAGACCTTTGCATTGCTTCCATCTACATTCCTCCTAGAGCCTCGGTAGAGCACCGAATTCTTTGTAATATTACGGAATCCTTACCGGCACAGCAGCTAGTTCTGGGAGACTTTAACTCGCACGGTTCGGTATGGGGCTGTCTTCATGACAGCCGACAATTTCAACATGACCATCTTAAACACGGGAGAAATGACGCGGATTCCTGCACCACTATCACTATGCTCGACATCGCTACAGTTAGTTTGCAGGTTGAAGGTGATCTCTGATCCCCACGGTAGCGATCATTTGTCTATCGAGATTTCAATTGCTAACGGTCCATGGAAAACAATCAATATCTCGTATGACCTCACACGTAACATTGATTGGAAGAGTTACGCGACCGCAATATCCGTTAAAATCGAATCCACTGAAGAACTTCGTCCGGAGGAAGAGTACAGGTTTTTGGCTGGCTTGATTCTCGACAGTGCGAATCAAGTTCATACTAAACCAGTACCCAGCGCGAATACCCATGGACGGTCTCCCACCCTGTGGTGGGATAAAGAGTGCTCAGAGCTGTACACGGAAAAGTTCACTGCATATAAGGCCTTCCGGGAAGAAGGGTTACCCGCTAGCTATCTACAGTACGCGTCGTTAGAAAGGCGAATGAAGAGTCTAATGAAAGCCAAAAACGCAGTTATTGGCGCCGGTTCGTCGACGGGTTAACGAGAGAAACAGCGATGAGCACTCTTTGGGGTACAGCTCGACGTATGCGTAACCGAAACAGTACCAACGAGAACGTGGAATATTCAAACCGTTGGATATTCGCTTTCGCCAAGAAGATCTGTCCGGACTCTGTCCCGGTACAGAAAACGTGCCGCGCCGCGTCCCCTCAAGATACCGCAAACGAAACACCATTTTCGATGGTGGAGTTCTCACTTGCTCACTTATCATGCAACAATAACGCCCCAGGGTTAGACAGAATCAAATTCCACTTGCCGAAGAATCTGCCTGACACTCCAAAAAGGCGCTTGCTGAACTTTTCTTGAGGGTAACATTGTCTCTCATGACTGGAGGCAAGTGAAGGTCATCGCCATCCAAAAACCAGGAAAACCAGCCTCCGACCACAACTCGTATCGGCCGATTGCAATGCTGTCCTGTATTCGGAAGTTGTTCGAGAAAATGATCTTGTTTCGCCTCGACAATTGGGTTGAAGCAAATGGCTTACTGTCAGATACACAATTAGGCTTCCGCAAAGGCAAAGGGACGAACGATTGCCTTGCGTTGCTTTCTACAGAAATCCAAATGGCCTATGCTAACAAAGAGCAGATGGCATCAGTCTTCTTGGATATTAAGGGGGCTTTTGACTCAGTTTCTATCAACATTCTGTCAGAGAAGCTGCACCAGCATGGTCTTTCGCCAATTTTAAATAACTTTTTGCTAAACCTGTTGTCTGAAAAGCACATGCACTGTTCGCATGGCGATTTAGCAACATCACGATGTAGCTACATGGGTCTTCCCCAGGGCTCTACAATTTTTACGTGAATGACATTGACGATTGTCTTGCCAATTCATGCACGCTAAGACAACTTGCAGACGACGGGGTGGTCTCTGTTACAGGGCCCAAAGCTGCCGACTTGCAAGGACTATTACAAAATACCTCGGACAATTTGTCTGCTTGGGCTCTCCAGCTGGGTATCGAGTTCTCCACGGAGAAAACTGAATTGGTTGTCTCTTCTAGGAAGCGCGAGCCGGCGCAACTCCAGCTTCTATTAATGGGTGAAACGATCAATCAGGTCTTTACATTTAAATATCTCGGGGTCTGGTTCGACTCTAAAGGTACCTGGGGATGTCACATTAGGTATCTGAAACAGAAATGCCAACAAAGGATCAATTTTCTCCGGACAATAACTGGAACATGGTGGGGTGCCCACCCAGGAGACCTGATCAGGTTGTACCAAACAACGATATTGTCGGTGATGGAGTACGGGTGTTTCTGTTTCCGCTCCGCTGCGAACATACACTTCATTAAACTGGAGAGAATCCAGTATCGTTGCTTGCGCATTGCCTTGGGTTGCATGCACTCGACCCATACGATGAGTCTCAACGTGCTGGCGGGCGTTCTCCCGCTAAAAAATAGATTTTGGGAACTCTCATATCGATTGCTCGTCCGATGCGACATTTTGAACCTGTTGGTGATTGAAAACTTCGAGAGGCTCGTCGAGCTTAATTCTCAAACCCGATTTATGGCCTTGTACTTCGACTACATGGCACAGAGCATTAATCCTTCTTCATATACTCCCAACCGTGTTCGTTTCCTAGATACTTCTGATTCTACTGTATTCTTTGACACATCCATGAAGGAAGAGATTCGTGGAATCCCGGACCATATACGCCCTCAAGTGATCCCCAATATATTTTATAATAAATTCCGAGAAGTCGACTGTGACAAAATGTTCTACACTGACGGATCAAATCTCGATGGGTCCACTGGCTTCGGTATCTTCAACAATACTATCACCGCTTCATTCAAGCTCAATGATCCCGCTTCAGTTTACGTCGCAGAGTTAGCTGCAATTCAGTACACCCTTGGGATCATCGACACTCTGCCCACAGATCACTACTTCATCATTTCGGACAGCCTCAGCTCCATCGAGGCTCTTCGTGCGATGAAGCCCAAAAAGCAATTCCCATATTTCCTGGGGAAGATACGGGAGTCCTTGTGTACGTTATCTGAAAAATCTTATCAAATTACCTTTATTTGGGTCTCTCATTGTTCTATCCCGGGCAATGAAAAGGCCGACTCATTAGCAAAGGTGGGCGCATTAAATGGTGACATATACGAAAGACCAATCTGCTTCAACGAATTTTTTAGTATTTGTCGTCAGAGGACACTCAACAGCTGGCAAACATCATGGAGCAATGGTGAACTGGGAAGGTGGCTACATTCCATTATCCCAAAGGTATCAACGAAGCCTTGGTTAAGGGGGATGGATGTGGGTCGGGATTTTATTCGTGTAATGTCCCGACTTATGTCCAACCACTACACCTTAGATGCACATTTGCGGCGTATTGGGCTTGCGGAGAGTAGTCTGTACGCTTGTGACGAG